>NW_019525167.1:221459-256414 GCF_002814215.2 Seriola lalandi dorsalis | reverse complement strand
GAAAAGTACATGTCTGTAAATTGTGTTTTTACTTCTGTAAATGTGAGTTTCAGTGTTTCTCAGCCGACAAGACAAACAGGACTCTCTGGGATTGGGTTGCACCAACTGTTCTCAAATCCATCTGTTCGCTCATCCGGGGGAAAGGGAGGCAACATAAAAAAAACATGATGTTGTTGGTCAAACAAAGTTAGGTGGTTAGAAAAGGTGTGTACACAAACATGAAAGGCAAGCTGAGAGTGAAGCAGGGCTGGTGGCCGCTGAATTCAAACAGTTTTGAGGCGAGCTGAAGATGAACAATGACGGGATTTCCAAGCTTTTCCAGCCTCGGTACCAGGAAGCATCCACGTGATTGGAGGGCCGGACCGGGTAACGCTTTAATGAGGACCCATGGCTCCAGCCGGGGATCACACATCCTGCTTAGCATCTACACAAACCTCTACGACAGGGTTAGACACATGGTCGGGCGTCAGCAGAGATGAGATGATTCAAATTTCAGTGACTTTTAAGCTCAAATATCAGACTCCACCTTCACCCCAGCTCCCTGATTGGATGTTTCGTACAGCATTGGCCTCTGGGACTCGTAGTTGACTTCTCTTCTGAAGTTGTTCGGGATGATTTTTTGTTCCAGCTCAGTGTTTCTCATTTGTCCTGATGATTCAACCAGGAGGGGGTTCATGTTCATCACAGTGGATGGTCAGTCACCCTCCATGGGGAAATGAATGTAACTCTACATAGATGTTTCGTACAGCATTGGCCTCTGGGACTCGTAGTTGACTTCTCTTCTGAAGTTGTTCGGGATGATTTTTTGTTCCAGCTCAGTGTTTCTCATTTGTCCTGATGATTCAACCAGGAGGGGGTTCATGTTCATCACAGTGGATGGTCAGTCACCCTCCATGGGGAAATGAATGTAACTCTACATACTTACTCTTCCAGTTGTTAGTCATGTCAGTGGTGTTGGGATGTTATAAAGAGGCACTTACACAATAAGCGTAGCAGCTGAATGCATGTAAAATGTGTGTACCGTCATTCTGGAGATGAGATTTAACAAGGTCATTGATAATTAAATGTTTGAGTCTAAACACATTTTTTTTCAGGCTCCTTGAACATCATCAATCTGTGTCACGCACTTGGAAAATGTACAGTGTTATCCACCAGCTCATCTTTCCCGCAGTGAACCTCAATTAACAGCCTGAAGCCTGCGACCTCGGCCGTGGCCTCAAGATGTTCACAGCGGCCCCGCTCCACTGCATCACACAGCTCATCCATATCTGCTCACAGCTGATGTGAGAGTCTGTCCGCAGGACAAGAAGCTCATCTTCCCTCAGGCACAATCACAAAATGTTATTTCCTCAGTTTTAGTCACTGAGAGTTTTTCTCCTCATTGGTTACCTGCATTAGATGCCTTTTAAATTTGATTCTGTCTCAGATCCCTCAGTTCAAAGATGGATGGATGGAGATGAGGCATCAGCTACGTTATCTGTGTTCTTTAAATTCAGTGTCTGTCTGTCTGTGTGTCTGTCTCTCTGTCAGACTGTCGAGCTGAAGTCTCAGACCCAGCAGTGTCCGGTCAACGTCTCCACCCAGATGACCGGGATCGGCTGCTACGTCTCCTGTACGAACGACAGGCTGGTCGCCCCCGGCAACTACATCACTGCTGAGGAGTACCACAACAGGAGGCTGAGAGCTGTGGGTGAACACTGAGTGTGAGCGTGTGTGATTATACTGCTTAATATGTTTTTATACATAATGTATGAAAAAACAACAAGTCGTGTTAGTTGTTGTGGTTACATATGACCATTATTAGGAATTTCTACAGCCCATGTACACAAATTTATCATGTTAAATTTACATATCATATGTTTTCTACTTTGATTTAAGAATTGTTCCATGAAAAATTCCAAATTTATTATTATAAAAAGAATCAGAAGATAAAGCTGCTTTTCTTGGTTCTTTAAAAAAATGACAGTTTGAACATAAATTAGCAACTTTACATGAAAATTATTTCTCGTGTGAGGATGATTTCTCACCTTCATACTGACTGTAATGTGGATAAATACGAGTGTCTTCACAGTCTAATAACACTGTATATTTAACTGCTTCAAATCATCTTTTAAATCCAGGTTCAGACATTTTTTTAACATGTCATTAACTAATAATTTGAGGTGGTAAAATGATTAATTATTCGAGGCCTACAATATAAATCATGTGGCCATGGTACAGTACATGTACTATACATGCACAAAATGTAAATGCACACACAATAAATATGACATAAATATCTATTCAACTTTCTGTCATATATATTTACAGTAATAGACACAGAGGAAAAAAGAATAGAAGTTGGAAAAAAGTGCCATGATACAGTGTATAAATAAAATAAGAATAAAATAGAATAGATAGTACATGAACAAATATTACTTTTACATGGATCTCCTGATGACCCCGACCGACCCCCCCGCCCCAGGTGATTTGTCTGCAGTCGTTTGCACGGCGCTGGCTCGCCCAGCAGGCGGTGGACCACCTGAGGAGGGAGCGGGACCGGCGGCTGGCGTGGCTGGAGCTGCAGGAGAGGAGGAGGAGGGAGGAGAAGGAGGAGCAGCTGAGAGACCGCCGCCAACGCTGGCTGAGCCCGCAGAGGAGGGAAGACTTCAATCTGCTGTACCACGCCCTGGAGAGTAGGCTGGAAGGGAGGGGCGGGTCTCACTTTGTTGGTCAGGTGTAAGTGATGTTGTTGAAAAATGTTGAAACTGTGTGTTTCAGAGTGGAGGTGTGAAGAGGAGCAGCAGATCAATTCGTCCATGCGAGGAGCTGAGAGGAAAGCCGCGCTCTGTTTGCTGCTGCAGCAGGAGACTAAGCTCATCGCCGCCATCGGACGCCATCGCATCGCCGTCCAGAACAACAACTACGACAAAACCATCAGGAACTTCCTCGACAAGGTCAGAGGTCACTGAGATGTTTAACTGTATAAAATCTCAGAAATTAGTAACAGGTGAAGATGGAGGAGGGAGAGACGTGATAGTAGCAGTAGTTGTTGTAGAAACAGTAGCAAAAGTATTAGGTGTGGTACTAAGAGTTCAGTAGCTGGTGCAGTTGTAGTTGTTGCCTTCTAGTACTACTTCAAGTTGTGGGAGTACTAGTATTGGTAAAAACTGCATGAATAGTAGTAGGACGAGAAGTAGTAATAGAAGTTGGAGTAATTATATCAGGAGAAATGGAGTAGAAATAAAAGTAGCAGTAAAAGCAACATTAGTGGCAGTAGTAGTAGTAGTAGTAGTAGTAGTAGTAGTAGTAGTAGTAGTAGTAGTAGTAGTTGCCTCCTACAGCACACTGTCAAGTTGTAGCGGTAGTATTAATACAAGGAGGAGGAAGTGGAAGAAGATTTAAAGTAGTACCACTGTAGGAGTACTTGTAGGAGTACTTGTAGTTGCACCAGTAGTTGTAGTAGTTACTGTAATAGTAGTAGTAGCTATAGCCTGCTATTGCTACCTCTACAAATTATAGTGGCTGTCGTATGTAATGAGGTAAAGTAGTAGTAATATTGTCAGTAGCTGTAGCAGCAGCACTTTTATCAGTTGCAGAGGTGGTAATGACATCATCAGTGTTATCAGCAGTAGCATCCATCATCAGTTGTGCTAACAGTATCTTGGCGTGTTTCAGTCTGCGGCTCCTCATCGGTGGCGAGCGGCAGACGGTCGACTGCTGGAGATGGACAGTCAACACACCGTCAGAGCCAGAGAGCTGCGAGACCTGTACAACGACGTCAGCCTGCCCGATGTCGGCCAGGAGCAGAGACTGGACATCCTGATGATACTCAAACACACCGTCATGGTACCACACACACACACACACACACACACACACACACACACACACAGACAACGTTACTCTGAAGTTGACCAGTCATTATCTGGAGTTGTGGATTAAATGTCATGACGGTGTGTAGTGGGTCCAGCTCTGGGACAAGAACCACATTTCCCAGAATGAGAAAAGAAAGTAAACAGAAGTGCAGTTAAAAAGAAAAAACGTTGATAGAAAAACTTACAAATTCTGCATGAAAACATATTTACATCCATAAGAAAGAAAACACTTCAGAGAATGAAGCAAAAATAGAAAATATTATACCAATAATGTTAACGGTACCCTTCAAAATAAAAGTTTTTGCTTAATACACAACATTTCAAAGGAATTTATGATGAGTATCAGTGCTACAGATGGTATCATGACTGTCTGTATCCCTAATGTGCAGGAGCATGAGTGTCAGCTGACCCGGGACATCGTGGATTTGATTGACAGGGAAGTGGACCTGATGACGAGGGGGGTCAAGGCAGCCAGTCTGGAGGGGCTGAGGAAGAGGATCTCCACTCTGCTCCTGCAGTACATCAAAACACCAGCGTTTAACCCTGAGGTGGCCAAGCTGCTGAAGGTGAGCAGAAAGCCCTGCTGCTCTGAGATTATACTTTGGACACTTTTGGACATAAATAATCTTCCATATGATCTGAAATGTGTCCCAGGTTCCCCAGAATTCTTCCCAGCTGAAGAACGACATGTTCCTGTGCCGCAGCTGTCATCGTTACCTGCGCTCCGCCAACTTCAGCCCGGCCGCCAGCGCCCGTGTGAGCGGTCAGTGTCGGGACTGCGTCAGACTCGACAACATAGCTAGATCCCGCGATGACTTCACCTGCTACAAAAACATCCTGAGCAGGCTGAGAGCCGACGAGCAGCGGCTCAATGAGGACGCCAAGATCCCCTTCCTGCTGCAGGTGACCTGCTGCGAGGATTCAGACGATTGTGTTTCCTGCACAGTTTGCTGTGATGCTTTTATAGCTCAGACACCCACACTTGTGTCTTCTCAGGCGGAGGACGTGCGGTACCTGGTGGAGGTGGTCTGGGCGTCCCGTTCAGCCTTCCACGCCAGCAGCGACCTGTACAACCTGGTGTTTGTCCGCTGGGAGCATAGGAGGGACTGGAGCCCCTGGAACTGCATCCTCCTGTCCAAAGAAGAGATGTCAGCTCACCTGGAGGTGCAAGACGTCCACAAGGTTTGTCCATGTCAACATTTACACTCACATCACATGTGGACTCATCTCTACCTGGTGTCATACATCTGTATGTGAATAAATTACCTGGATAATGATCAGATCACAGACTCATGAATTTATACCTTCAATTAATAAACTTTCGTATTATCTCGTCGTAGTAACTTTTTAACTATTGCTAAATATTGAATTGACACCTTGAATATAGGCTCTTAGATTTTGGCTCAGCTCAGGAGGAATTAGGGAACTTTTTAAGGAACTCAGGAACTCTTTCTCACATTGGACCAGAAGAATCAGGGGCCATAGTTTCAGGCCATTGGGAAGCACTTTCATGGCACGATGAATTTTGAGTGTTAGTTTTCCTGTTAAAGTATAAGTCTGGTTTACTGTAACCTGCATTTTATTTTGGTAGTTTGGTCCTTTATTTGTAAGTTAATAAGTGTGTGTGTGTGTGTGTGTGTGTGTGTGTGTGTGTGTGTGTGTGTGTGTGTGTGTGTGTGTGTGTCAGGCATACGAGGCGACATTCATCTGCAGGATCGAACACAAACACATGCTGGCTCGACGCCACTTCAGCCAGATCCCCGTCATGGCCGAGTACCTGGACTCTCAGCTGACTGCTACCCTGGGCAACCAGCTCGTCTCCAAGCACATCACCATGACGGTTAAGCACGCCACCGACTCCACGTCGGACTCAGCTCGTTAGCTCGTGAAGAAACACCCTGTGGTCTTCTTCTGTTTCTTCTGTCACTTTCTAAAACATTTCTGTCTGAAATTCAAAATAAAGGTCTCTGTGGTTTCCTGTTTTTGTCTCATGTACATTGATTTCAGTTTGAGTGTTTGGAGATGCTGGACTCCAACAGTAAAATACCATTTACATATTGATAAAGCACCATTAACAAACTATTCTCATACATAATAATAAATCAGTCAATTTTCAATAATGATGACTTTTGATACTTTAAGTGTTTTGTGCTGGTAATACTTCCTGTGCTGTTATTTAAGTAGGATTGTAATGTAATGGAGCATGTTTACACTGTGGTATTGGTACTTACTCCCACTGATCACTTTTTGAATGTAACCAATTATCGATTGATCGAAACTGAAAACCATAAAGGTGTGGGCACGCTCAGGCCTCTGTGCCTCTGAGTTGTTGGTGTGAAATATTCAAGGAACATTGATGAAATCCACAATCAGAATATTTCCAGCTTGGCTGAAGTCCATCTACTGCTCCTTCTGGTATGTTCCAGTGAAAATAAATCTCTTTTATAACAGTTAGCAACTGTTTAACGGCCCTCTCGGGACTTTAAGATAAGGAGTTAAAGGATACTAGACTTCAGGAGATTCATGTTCACTTTTCCTGTGTGTGTGAAGAGCAAAAGACAAATCACACTGCTCTGTTTTTTGCTTTATCCCGAGTTCATCTCTCCTGTGACGTCCAGCAGCAGTGAGGCCCGTTAACGGAGGTTTTAATAGCAGTGATGTATGCAGATGCTTTCACACCCAGAGAGAGCAGCAAGGTAAGTTATATCACTCTTATTATCATCAGGTAATTCTCACTCAACACACAATATTATTGTCTTAAAGGTCTCATGCATGTTCTCGACAAATATACATTTAGTGTAATTTACAGAATTTTCAATACATTTTTTAATTTGCTCTCATCTGATGTATTTTTTGCTGCTGGTGATTTAAGCACAATACTGTGTTCCCTCACTGTCCTCACAGTCCAGTGGTTTCTGAATCCCTCAGGTGTAATTGTGTAATGCACCCAGGTATAATTTATCTTCGCTGAACCCACTGAACTTTCCAGTGAAACAAACTGATTCTTTTACTTTTAGTTTTTGACATTTTGAATTTTCTAGGCAAATATCACACGTTGTGATAAACTAAATTCTTATTGTCTTCTGTATTTATTTATTTTTGTTTATAGCTTGTGAATATTTGCATCTAGTGAAGACACTTAAAAGCATTTAAATTTGGGCAAATACCACAAATTATACTATCATAAACTTTCTACAACTTGTACTTCTTTTTAAAGGTCCTAAAATTGGCATAAGAAAAAGAATGCCAAGTTTCTTTAAAATTTGAAAGTCTCTTAAAACAACTATCAATTTAAAATCATACCCACTTTGGGAAAATATCACATATTGTTAATCTTATCTACAAATTACCCCTAATTCATCATAAACAGTAGGACAACAAGTTCACCAAGTTCATCAAGGTAAAAAATAAAAGCCACTAGTATCCACTCCTGAAGTGGCCTGAATGATTTCTCACAGCTTAAACACATACACAAAATTTTCACAATTTTAAGTTTTCCAGTGCTTCATGCGAATATAACATTTTATCACTAACTGTCTACAGTTATTACTCCTTCTTCGTGACTTCTGGTCAGTTTGGCATAGAGATTTGTGACGGACACAGGAGGTAACATCCTGTAACTTTCGCTGTATATTTTTAGTCAAAGATCTGTGGTGGAATGGGATGTGATGGACTCAAAAGTCACTAGTATCAACAATATACAATATATTTTCAGACTTTCACATTTTTTTATAACCTTTATTAAGAAACTATCTTCTTTTAATGTGTCTCCACCAGAGTCAGATGATGGATATCAGTACAGAAATAGGTCCAGGACATGTTTAGCTTAGCTTAGCACAAAAAGCGGATATAGGGGGAAATAGCTAGTTTAGCCCCAACAAAAGTAAAGAAATCGACCGTTCAACAGCTCTAAATGTAAGTTCCACCTGTGATGTGCTTCCTGGAGTTCCCCTGAAAAGGTTTTGAGGACGCAAATCCTTTATATTTAACCAGTGAAACTCAAATATTAACACGTTTATATTGCCACAGAAGTGTAAACATAGATTAAAGTGTTAAATCCACTTATATTGCCCCTTTAAAGTGCCATAAATTAAACTGTGTCACATTATCATCTCACGGTTGTGTTGGTGCAGTGATAACCGGGGATTAATCTGGTGTCTTGCTCAATAAAACTCCAGCAGATACGGACACATAACCTGCAATCTCCAACAGTTTGAGGCTCGAGTATCTGAAAAGAAGTTTCAACCTCACAGGTCAGTCATTATCTGTTGTAACGTCTCTCAACTTTAACAACCGTCACTTTTCACATACAGCAGGTCTAGACCGTTCTCTTTATAATATTGATTACAGAGACCCGGCATGAGCAAGCGCTGTGAGAAGGACGACACTGAGAGAATGACAGAAAGAAAAGAAATTCTGCAGAAGTTGTGCAAAGGATTGTGGAACTATCGTAGCATCGCCCTGATTGTCCTCACGCCGCTGCTGCTTCTTCCTCTTCTTGTCGTTGTCGGCACAAAGGTGAGTCTCCAGACAGAACAAGTGCAAAGTGCAACAACAATATTAGTAATAAAGCTGAAGTTTATGAAAGTGAAGAGATGAAAGAACTTTACTGCTCTGAAAGAGAGAAATATGTTGTTAATATTTAGTGGTAATTACTTTGGTGACACTGAGTTCACCTAATCTGAGGTGTGGGAGGGGCTGGGTCTTCCTCCTCTGTTGTTAAAGCTGCAAGAATTAATCATTTTCACTGTTATGTGAAAGGTATCGTTGAGGGTGTCTCCAAATTAATTTTTTTAGCCTCTATTAACTCCTAGCTTTGGTTTTGTGGCAGATTTACTTCACGGGTTAGCAAACAGGCTCTGGTAAATTCACTACGCACTACTCGCCCAGCTCCAAGGAGGTTTCAATCCAACTACAAAGTAAATTCTAAAGGAATTTCCAGAAAAGCTGAAAAATAAATGCACTTTGCATTTAGCTTTTACTGATACACCAACTTTTCCACCTGCACTCAAGTGTTTGTGCCTGGAAACACACTTGGATGAAGTTCAAGACCAGCTGGTCAAAAAAGAGGAATATCTCACAGTCAAAGAGCTCAGGAACTGATGTAGACCAAACCAGAGCAAACAGGACGGTGATTATTGGACATTTATCGTCAGTTCCTTCATCAGTGTTCGAGATAATTGTGATGAAAACATATGAATATCGTCAAACAACATACAACAAGAGGGAATCCCATGAGAAAAGAAAGGTTTAATAAATATAAACTGATATGTTACTATGACAGAGAGAAATTAGTGGATTTCCCAGTCAGTTTTCTTGAAGCAACATCTAGTGGACATAAGAGGAACTGCAGCTACAGATATGAGGACTGACTTCAACACTCAGCTGCGTGGCTGCTGATTGGTTGTCAAATTGATTAATGCACACACTATTGTTTTTCTTCCGTACAGTCTTATATTACACATAAATGCAGCGTTATATGTGTTTTGTTGCTGTAGGAGGCAGAATGTGCGTTTGTGTTGCTGCTGATGGCGACGTACTGGGTGACGGAGGTGATTCCTCTGTCCATGACCGCCATGCTCCCCGCCATCCTCTTCCCCATGTTTGGCATCATGAAGTCCTCGGGCGTGAGTCCATCTCTCTGGTAGCAGAGCAAATGAAAGCAGCTATAATCAATATTTTAAATAAGATGACAGAGCTAAAAGAGTGGGAAGGCTTGACTTAAATTTGCCAGGTTTCATTTTTTTGTCCTTTATAATATGTCTCCAGATGAATGTTAAAGTTTCTGTATAACTGTTGGATATGGAAATGAGCTACTAACAAGTTCACTATAGCAACTGAAAAGTAGATGATATGTCAATGTTGTGTTCCCAGCTTGTCTCTGCAGGTTCAAAGAAAAAGTTTCTAGTTATAAAACGTTGGTAGTCTCAATCCCTCCTCATGATTTATTAAGATAATGAAGACGAAGAAAGTCTGGCTGTATTGCTAACTACAAACTACTTGCTAGCTACATCAGCTTAAATGCTTGGCACCGTTATCCCGCTTCATCCTAACACACTTATTTTTCTTTTCATTATCTTGACAAATCTTTAGTTTAATGCGTATTCCTTTAGAAAATAAAAAATAAATACCAGCAATGTAAGAAAATAGCTGATTCAGGCTGAGGGCAGAACTAACTGTAGCTAAAATGTTAGCTAACTTAGCTCGCTAGCCTCCAAACTTAAACTGCATAACCCTGCTAATAGCTTTAAACATGATGCATGAAAATGAAAAATTAAAATTAAAATGACTTGAGTATTTACCACACATTTCCTCATTTATTTACTTTATTTACACTGGGATAAAATTCAAACCAATGTTCTCCCTTAATTATTCTCTACTTGTACAATGTTACGGCCTTGTTTCTCCTCCAGGTGGCGAAGGAGTACTTTAAAGACTTCCACTTCTTACTGGTGGGCGTCATTTGCCTTGCCACGTCCATTGAGAAGTGGGGTCTTCACCGCAGAATCGCCCTGAGGCTCGTCACCATGGTGGGAGTCAACCCTGCGTGGTGAGCGCCACCTTTCTCTGCTATTGGAGTCAAATCTAAATTTCATGCAGATTACCGTATGTGAACTAATAGTGTTGGGGAAAGTTAACTGGGAAACATCAAGTGCTCATTACATATTACTCATTGAAAAAGTAATTACACTAATTAACTTCTATTTGGAGTTTGCGGATGTTCCCGCTCTGACCTCCGTGTCGTCGTCTCCAGGTTGATGTTGGGCTTCATGTCCGGCTGTGCCTTCCTCTCCATGTGGGTCCAAAACACCTCGGCTGTTATGATGGTGATGCCCATCGTGGAGGCTGTCCTCCAGCAGATCCTGAAAGCCGAGGAGGGGGGATCTGCCGGCGAAGACAACCCCAACCTACAGCTGGACGGTACCTGGGTTTACAGAATGTGTATAGACAAAAAACATATATAACTCAGATTGTTTGTACTGCCAGTATTAGTGTCTTTTCTACATAAGACGACCGAGTGTTGAAAAGTGACCTTGAATGCCTCATCAGATTCATAATCTTGTTTCCTAATGAGTTACTTACAGATTGAAGTCATAATTTCCCCAGTTTTAGACTAAACTTAATTTAGACAAAGTTCTTGTGCAGGTACTTTGTTTATACAACATTTAACATTTGAGAACTTGGTCAACTTTATATGAAACAAGACTAAGTCAAAACCTCGTATACGGCTGGGCTGCATCGTATTTGTATTCTGCCTAGTGTCAGCTGGTTTCAGCCCTTAACAGAGAGACATTAACCACAGTCTGTTATTTTTCCAGAAATTGACGGCCGTATTGAAGACATGAAAGAAACTGTGAGGTATGTGACAGATCGTTTATTTGTAATGTTCACTGTTGAATATTGTTTAGATCTCTTCAGAAACACTGCTCTCCTGCTCTGTTGCCTTCACTGTCCCTCTGGGTACTGGGCGTTCTCTGGGTTCTTCCTGTGGTTATATCTGGTACACAGTAATACTATATTCCTGTTTCTCAGTGACAGGAAGCGTCCAGACAGTCCTGAAGAATCCTTCACTTGTGTTCAGATACAGACAGTGTCAGAGCCTCCTGCAGCTCAGGTACAAACACCCACAGCATAGGTACAATCACTGTCGTACTACTACTGATACTACTGCCTTTACGAGTACAACTGTTACTGCTACTGTGGGTGCTACTGTGAATTCTGCAAATGCTGTTAGTGCTACTCCTGCTACTGCCACTACTACTGCCACTAATACTAGTACTGTCACTAATGATACTACTGCTACTATCCCTGTTACTGCTACTACTGCTACTGCTGTTTCTGCTTCTTCTTAAAATACTGATATTGTCACTAATGTCGCTAATGTTGCTACTGCTACTGCCATTTCTGCTGATTGTACTACTGCTACTATAAGTACTAGTACTGCTGCTATTACTATTAGTATCAAACCTATTGTTGCGTTACTACTACTGCTAATAATGCTGGTACTACTGCTGCTGCTATGACTATAAATGTTAGTGCTACAATTGTTACTGCTAATACTGTTGTTATCTTTACCACTACTGCTACTTCTGTTAGCGCTGTTAGTGCTGCTAGTGCTACTGTTACTACCACTACCACTACTACTTGTACTGCCCCTGCCACTGTTGCTGTTATTTCTACTTCTAGTATCTGCTACTACTAGTTGCTGCTATTGCTACCACTACTACTACTGTTGCTGCTACTAATGATTCTGCAATTGCTGTTATTACTGATATTCTGCTACTACTGCTACAGCTACCTTTAATAAAGTTGCTAGTACTACTAGCTAGTAGTAGTACAACTGCTATTAGCAGCAGCCCAATATTGCTGCTAAGTCTGCTGCTGACTAATCCTTTATATTTACTCTTTTGTTGCCACTACTGACTGTATTACTACCACTACTACTTGTGTTAATAGTACACAGCACTAATTTTTATTTTCATGGCTAATTTATCCCTCTGTGTTGTCTTGCAGGCTGCAGTGAGCCCGCCTGCGGCTCCCAGCAGGAGTAAACGGGACCTCATGATGTGTAAAGCCATGTGCATCGGCATCGCCTACTCCTCCAACATCGGAGGCATCACCACGCTGCCGGGAACCTCGCCCAACCTCATCTTCTCCGAGTACCTCAACCAGTGAGTGGTCTGTGAATGAGAAAGAGAAAATGGAGAAAGGAATGAGACAACAGCCTCAAACTCTGTCTTTACATTCAGGATTTACCCACAATGCAACTGCATTAACTTCGGGAACTGGCTCTTGCTGTGCCTGCCCATCAGTGTTATCATGCTGCTGCTGACATGGATGTGGCTGTACTGGCTCTTCATTGGTTCAGAGTGAGTCTCAGCACTTTCCTACCTTCTGTTTTTACATCAGTTCTTTTTATTTCTTATGTTGTTTATATCTTTATTAATTCATTATTATGAGTATTATCACCTTTTCAGAATCACTTCTGTGCAGTATTGTTGTGGAGATACAGTGCAAATCGTCCCTGATGTTATACTGGTTTGTGAGTGTGTGCGTATGGTAGAAAACCTCTATGTGAATGAATGAATGTAGGTTGAATTTTAATAAGAATTTTAAATAAACCTTTGCAAAAATAAAATAACAAAGAGCCTGAATATGTGAGTCACTCAGTTTGGACTTGATAAACATTTGATATAATCTCCATGATACCGGCTTTTATTTCCACACAACCTGAGGCTGAGACATGAGTGTAACGCTAATGTTAGCATTAGCAGAGGGATGGTGTCAGACAGGTTAATGATGAGCGCCGCTTACCTTCGCACATGCTCAGTAATGTCTTCATTAGCTGCTCAGCGCCGTGTGCTCTCAGTGTGCTTTTAACCAATCACAGTCAATCATTTAGTTCACTGTGAGCATTTCCCTGTCCCCTGTCAATAATATAATCTGTCTGTGTGCACTGGACACACACACACACACACACACACACACACACACACACATTTCATACACAGCTTCAGGTTCCTATGGCGATGTGAAGGAGAGCAGTCTGAGAGAGAGAAGGCAGCAAGAAAAGTGATAGAAGACGAGTACAAGTCACTGGGACCCATGAGGTGATCATTCATTCATTCATTCATTCATTCATTCATTCACTCATTCATTCACTCATTCACTCATTCATTCAGTCAATCAATAAATCAGTTCAGTTATTTATTCCGTCATGTACATCTTCCTGTTCCTGTTAGTCAGTTATAGGTACATTCATGTATTAGTTCAGTCTGATATTAATACATGAATATCATAACTCATTCGGTCATTCATACATTCAGTCATTCTGTTCCTTCATTCATTTACTCATTCATTTATTCATTCTATTATATTTTCATTCATTCGTTTATTCATTTTGTCAGTCATTTATATGTCTCTTCATTCATTCATTTATTTATTAATTTATTCAGTTATGTGTTAATTAATTAATTAATTAATTAAATCATTTATTCATAATTCATTATTTATATTTTTCTTTATTCATTTACTCATTCATTCATGCATTCATAATCAGGCATTTATATGGTCGTCCATTTACCTACTCTTACATTCATTCATACGTTAATCCATCATGTCATGTTCATTCATTCATAAATTCAGTCTGTCATATCTTCATTCAGTCATTTATTGTTTTCTGTCCCTTCATTCATGCATGCATTCATTTATTTATTCAGTGATATGTTACCACATTCATTCATACATTTATTCATAAATGTATTATATGTTCATTCACTCATTCATTTGTTTTCTAATCCATTCATTGATGTGGTCAGGCAGTTATATGGTTATTCATCCATTTATTTACTCACACATTTAGTTATTCTGTCAGTTCGTATGTTCATTCACTCATTAATTCATGTCTTTATTCAGTTATATGTCCCAACAGTAACTGAATAGATACATTCATTCATGCATTCATTTATTCATTCATTCATTCATTCATTCAATTTGACAGTCAATTAGGGGTCATACATTCATTCATAGACTAATTAAACTCTGGCAGTCAGATTCATTCAAGTCAGTTAAACATTCATTCATTCATTCATTCCTTCCCTCCTCCAGTTCTCAGGAGACCTTCACTGCGGTGGTTTTCCTGGTGATGGTGTTGTTGTGGTTGACCAGATCTCCAGGGTTCATGCCGGGCTGGGCTTCTCTCTTCCCTCAGTGAGTCACAGTCGTTTCTTTATTCGTTTATTTTGACTCAGACGCACCGTGTCCTGCTGCCAGAGTCATCCACTGCTGAAAATAGTCCCCAACAAATTCACTGTTTCCGTTTGTGTAAATAAAAGCTACAGTGGTGCTCTGCTTCTGGTAATTGCCTTTTTTTTATTTTTGTAAGGAAACTATATTTGTGAGTTGTTTTTTATAGATTTACGTATATTCAGTTCAGTGGCAATAAAACATGTTTCAGATGATTTTCTCCTTCTTGTGTTCAGTCACTTGGGCTTCATCACTGATGCCACCGTGGCTCTGCTGCTGGGTCTCCTCTTTTTCATCGTACCTGCCTACGGACCCTCCAGAAAATATGGTAACTACATGAAATAAAACCGTTCATAGAATAATAAGAATGTGAACATGTTTTTTTTTTAAACAGCTGTGCCAGTTGATAACCTGGTTAAATCCTGTGTACTGCCATCTTCTGTCTTTATGTAAAGATGTGAGCAGGATATTGTTTTATTTCTCTCTCTCCATCAGAGGCCATGATCTCCTGGAGGGAGTTCCAGGCCTCGATGCCGTGGAAAGTTGCCCTGCTAGTCGGTGGAGGCTTCGCACTCGCTGAGGGCACAAAGGTAAGCTCTTTGACATTTTTGCTTTGTTAGATAGAGACAGTAGAGACAGGAAGTGCAGGGGAGCGAGAGGAGGGATGACATTCAGCTGCTGTAAGGACTCAGCCTTGTTTGTTTGTGGTGTGCGCTCCACCAGGTGAGCTACTGGGGCGCCCCCATGAAACCAAGACTTTATACGCCCACCACAGATTCATGGTGTAGGACTAATTTTTGCACAAATTTGTCATTTATGATGAAAAACATATTGACATTCTTGAAATTTCTCCGACTTCCTGAAACAATATGTAAACTCTTTCAGAAGGAGCTTCCCCTCTGAATGCCTAAAGGAATATTTTTACATTTATGGGAGAAGATCAATACCTCCTTCACGTCTGTGCACTAAATGTAGCTGGAGCCTGGAGCTGGAGGCTAACTTAGCTTAGCACAAAGACTGGAAACATGGGGGAACAGCTAGCCTGGCACTGTTCTGAGTTACTCACTAACACAGTATATCTTTGTTATGTTTGTTTAATCGGCATAAAGAATTGTGAGTCAAAACACCTTTGTGCTAGTTTAAAACCTTCACAAACATAATAAAGGACAGGATGCCATTGATAAAAAGGAAAGAAAATGGATTTGAGATCTAAAGACACTAACAGATAGGCCAGTCTAAAGTCTCACACTTTAAAGACAACAGTAAAGTTGTTATGTTAAAACCCGGACGCCCGAATGGCAAAGGCTGAGCCGCCTCTAATCTTTGGTCCAGCTTATACTTGGCAAAGAATTCCTATAACTCATTACAAATGAAAGGAGCTTTAATGTTACCTGCCTCTTTGAAGGCACAGAGACAGTTTTCAGTCTCTGCTCGCAACCACATCTCAGCATGACGATGTCTCTGCAACGCGATTTAGAACAGAAAGGAACTAAAAGCAGAAAATTAGAAAGTAATCAAGGATATTGTCAGTGTAGTGATTTGTATATAAAGGATCTGTTCACTTGAAAAACATAAATAAATAAATAAATAAAAAGATTTTCTCACTTAACTCTGATGGTGTCTGGTCATTCATCATCTGTCACCCTCTGACACCCAGCTCCACCTGCCTCACCGGTTTCTGCTGCTCACGTCACTGAAAAGACACATTTAGAAACTGTGTACTGGAAATCATTTCCAAGGGACTATTTTTTTTTAAATAGTTGACAGTCAATTCAGTGTGTGTGTTTGTGTGTGTGTGTGTGTGTGTGTGTCTGCAGGAATCAGGCTTGTCTTTGTGGGTGGCCCAGCTGCTGACACCTCTGGGTGATCTGCCTGTCTTGGCCACGATCACTGTTGCCTGCATCATCGTCACCACGGTAACAGAGGTAGCCAGCAACGTCGCCACCATCACCATCTTCCTCCCCATCCTCTCTCCTCTGGTATGTTCTCACGGTGACTGCACAAGACACTGTATGAACTGATGTAAGATGTTTTTTTCAGTCATGGTATGAAATTTTGAATAATTGAATGTATTTGTTCTCTAGGTAATTACACAGGTCGGCAAAAAAATGATATGCCTCAAAACAGTATAGTAAAGATGCGCTTCTAACAATGCACAACCTATTCAAGGTTTAAAGATAAATTTATCCACACTGTTTTCATATTAATCCAGCAAGTTGTTGCTCCTGGCTGCAGCTGTTCATTACGTTCACCCCTTTAACTGAAATGCAATGTCTTTTTTTTTTGGCATACTTTTTTGACATTAATCTTGACCTTTGTTTTTCGAGAGGCCCTATAGACCATGCAATGACAAGTCTTTAAGTTCTTGCATCTTGCACTTTGTCAATCTGTGTCAGCTGGAAATTTGTGCATGAATGTGCAGGAATTACAGAATAATGTAATGTAGTTAAAATGTAAAATTAAATTCTTTAATTAAACAGGCAGTCTTATTGAGGTTGGGATCTCTTTTGAGATCTCTGTACAAAAATCCAATTTTTACCTTCAGTTTGCTTGATATCAGACAGTAGATCTGTTTAAACCAGCATCAAAAGTGAACAGTTATAATAAAGCAGGAAGGTGGTAAATCAGCCAGAATATATGCACTGTTCCAGTTAATATGGGTCATTGTGTTGTGCTGTATGAAAACATTGTTTTTTCTGTTCATCAAATGGCGTTTCATGTGTTTGAAATGCAGTACATTGCAAACGCTCTGATACGATTCCATTCATTATGATGTAAGATAAAGTACAATCACGACTGAAACAGCATCACAATGGCATGATCATATCAACCACTTATTATTGTCACTGTGCTAATTAACTGTTAAAAATACCACAATTAAATTTCCTAGAGAAGCTGTTTCCTTAATCCACAAACTGCCAACAAACATTTTGTATTTGCTCACTAAATTACCACAATGTGAGAAACACAAATTGCTGAACTGTGTCTTGATAAACTGCTGTTCTGTAGTTGTAGTTATAAACTGTAAACAATGTTCTGACTCTGAATTAGCTTCAGATATGCACTTACCTCTTTACCGCCGTAGATTAATCAGTGTGGGTAAACTGCAGCAGTAAATACCAATGGGACACATCAAATAAATGCATAACAAAGATAAAACAAAAAAAAAAATATGACACTGAAACGTTTTTGTAGAAAGTCAGTTATTCTACTCAGTGTGAGTTTTCATCGAAGGAGCAGATTCTTTGTTCTTTATTCGGATCCCCATTAGCTTCCACTACAGCAGATAAAAGCTGAAATATCAATGTCACAAAAGGAGATCACGCCCACTTTCTTGAGCTGCAACTTCAGAGAGAGAGAGACAGACTGGAAGTTCAGTAACTCATTTTCATTTATCAACTTTATCATCCAGGAAACATTCTGAGGAGGCGGGATGATTTTTACATCCCTGCTGATCGACTCTCCTAAAGAGCAGTCAGTCGTCCTCGTAGGAAAGTCTTCCTGGAGGGAAACCCATGGAGACAAGTATCAAGCCTCTGTTGATGGTCTGTCAGCGTCTTCTTTACATCACCATAATTAACTTGTCATCATCCCATCATCACACAGGAGCTAGGATGTGCTGTATCAGGATCAAGCGTCACTGCTGGACCCTCTTCAGCTCAGGCCTCAAACAGGTTCATTATCTCTCCACTGAGCGACTCATCCAGCTGATTCACAGCTCTCACCACAGTCCCCTCATATGATGGAGGCCGGACACTGACCTCTGTCCGGTCTTCGGTGGGTGGAGCAGTGTTCAGGAATAAGAAGCTTTGGATTAGACGAAGGTGGTCTCCAGAGTGAGAGCTGCTTCACCTCGGTGCTTCTCTTCTTCAACTCAGCCTAAAAAAAAACTTCTTCATCTGTTTGCTGAGTATCTCCTGCAGCTGATTCAAAGCTCTCACAGTCCCCTCATGTGATGGAGAGCGGATGCTGACCTCTGTCCAGTCCTTGGTGGGTGGAGCAGTGTTCAGGGATGAGATGCTTTGGACGAGGTGGACGTGGTCTTCAGAGAGTGAGAGCTGCTCCACCGCAGTGTTTCTCTTCTTCCTCTTCCAGCTCTTTGATGAAGCCTTCAGCCTGTTTCTCTGTTGTTCTCTGCTTCTCTTTAATTGTCTTGATGAATTCAGCCTGATTTCTCTAAACAGACGCCTTCAGAGACACTGAACATCTGCTGTCTGTCTGTCTGCATCTTCTTTACTGAGCTCCACTGAGCGTTTCATCTCTTGAATCTTCAGTCGTCTCTTCTGGATCATCTGCTGAATTTCGGCCGCTGTCTCCTTCTTCTTTCCTTCATATTCTTCTTTTAGAAAAACTTTGTTATGTTTCTTATGGTGTAAAACCATCCAGAGCATACAGACACACATCAAACAAACCAGGCAGGACTTCAGGGCCTTCACTTTGGTTCCGGTGCAAACATCACAGGGAACGTCTCCTGGTTTGGCAGCTTGTTGCTCTGAGCTGCTGCTGCTGGCTTTCTTTTGTATCCACATGGTGTGCTGACGGTTTTTTTTTGTGATAACAGCAACTTTCTTGACCCAGTTTATTGCACCAGAGCACAATGGGCATGCTGGCTAACATTTGCAAGCTAACAGACTGAGCTTGCTAACTTCTTCAGGGGTAACGATGGAAATAACTCCCAAGAATTTATCCTAATATCCCTGAAAAAGTTTTTTTGTTTGTATTTTATAAATTCCGGGCAAAGAGACGGACCAATGGGAATCCCACTTTGATGACTGTTGCTGTTGAGTGACAAAGCAGTTATACATGATCAGTATTTCAGTATTCAGATAGATGTTTGTGTCAATTGTCTCTCTTCAGGCTGAGGCCATCCACATGAACCCGCTGTACGTCCTGATCCCCACCACCCTGTGCACGTCCTTCTCTTTCCTGCTGCCAGTGTCCAACCCGCCCAACGCCATTGTGTTCGCCTACGGACACATCAGCATCATGGACATGGTGAGTCCCTGTGGTACAAACACACAAACAGGTTTGTTAACAAAAAGCACATACAGTACATTCGAGTACATAAATTCAATATGAAATTGAAATCAAACTTAACAGCCGTGTCTGATCATCACTGCAGGTGAAGGCGGGGCTTGGTGTTAACGTGATTGGTGTCCTTGCCGTTCTGTTTGCCGTGGCGACGTGGGGAGTTCCACTATTCTCTCTGGATACGTATCCTGACTGGGCGCCGGTCCTCCCCGGTTTTAACTCCACAACACCCTGACAATGGGTCCTCAGGTGTGGTTCTTAAAGTGAGGCTCTGGGACCTCCAGGGGCCTCTTCAAGTTATTGCTCTGTAGTGATTTTACTGCCCCATCTCCTGGAGCTGAGATGAAGACCAGAACGAAGACTTCTGCTGATAAACTGAAAACTCTTTAACGTGTTTGTACATATATTTATTATAGATAGTGATCGATGAACATCTTTTCTAACTACTGCTTGACAAAACGCTAATTTGTATGTTATGATTCTATCGTTTGAAATGGTCAAAACCTGATGACTTAGTTCCCTATTTTTATTTATTTTTTTGTATTGTATTGGATTTATTAGAGCTGTAACATTGGAAAACTTGTTTCTTAGTTAGTCTCTCTGTAAACTTTGAATGTAAATGAATATTCGAAAGCAAGTGACAGCGATGTCCTAGACCTCGGCTCTCTCTGTACTCTGGTGCAGTATCATTACTGGGATGTGGGGTCAGTGTCTGCAGCAGAAGCAGTGAAGCAAAACCGAACAAACCTGGAAATATTGACACTGAACCAAACTGAAAATAAAACACCAGTAATTATAAACATGAAGCTGTGTGGTTACAGCATCACACACACATACACACACACACCCAGTTGTGTGTCCAGATATTTGTTGCTTTTGTTGCTTTGTAAACATCTTCTGTATTTAAAGCTCTAATTGAACTGATGAGTGATAAAATACCCCAGAGAAACACTGACCTCTAGTGGCCACAGCATCCATGAGTTACATCCTCTGAACATGGTCTTCATACACACACACACACACACACACACACACACACACACTACTACAGTACTAAATGTATTTCCACGTTGAAGTACCCTCCACCACTGGTTATAAATGTTCATTTTAAGTTGAAACTCTTTCACCTGTTTGAGGTTGATTCAACTTTACGGTCATTTTGGAGGCTGTTATATCTGCAGCCGTTAAAACTAATTAACAAATGAATTAAATAAATATATTGTATCTGTTTATGATCAAATAACTTTGAGAAAAATACACACATACACACACAACCCGGTACATATATGGGGCTTTTACAACAAAAGCTCAAAACAAATTCATTTAAAAATATAAAAATACAGTAAATTTAAAATTTGATGAATGAAAGACAGTGGGACAGCTGGTCTGTTCCTTTTTTCTTTTATACATACTCAATCTAATTTTCCCTCAATCAAATTCTACTTTTTGTTTTCAGAAAAATGTTCTCAATGTTTTCTATTTATGAGTTAATTTGCCCATAATTTCCTTTTAAATCATGTATAATGATAAAAACTGTCTTTATATTTTGTTTGTTAATAATAATAATTTTTTTTAAAGGTATATTTTTAAAGATGTTTTTACTAATGTTTTTCTGTTCTGCTGGTCAAGTTGCTTCACTTGCAAAGATCCTCTCTAAAGGCGATGTATCACACAGTGGGTAAAAATGTCACCCTTCTGATTTGCAATAGCAGGCGTTTACCTTTCACTTTGCTTTTTCCAAGAAACCACGATCTTAATCCTGGAGTAATATGTTGTGAGTCTCAGTTTTGCATGGGTGGAGTTTTTGTCATCAAGTGTCCATCCAGAGGGTGAAACCAAAGGGGACATAACAATCAGAAGGAAGCACCCGATCTATGATTTTCAAAAGATAATTCAAGCTTTATTCTCATGTATAAAATATATACCTTTCAATGAAATTCCTATACTGAGGCAGTCACAATGAATCCTAATTTTGAAATATACATTATAGAGTATATAAAAAATATCGATATGTACCATAAGGAAGAAATATACTGTAACAAAACATGCGGTGTACACTTATGTCTAAGAGTATTTGATATGAGTATGTGCAGTGTGCACAGCTGGGGAATCTTGAGCATGTGTGGGCCATTTGAATCCACCACTGACAATTCAATGGGGATGTGACCAGTGAGAGTGAATCTGCTGTATAGCATTAAAATTGTGATGATTCAAAGTTCAACATTTTTGGGAAATAAGTTTATTAAAGTTACATGTGAAGATTGATACAGTTTCAATGTCTGTAGCACAAATATAAAACTTTCTGCCAGCAGTCTGCTAGCTTAGCTTAGCTTAGCTTAGCTTAATGTAGTTGGTTCAATTGAATATTTACACTTTGTAAGTATAAACAAAAGTAAATATAAATTTTAACATGCTGGTCAGGTGGAGGTTTGTTACTGCTGCTCAGAACCAAGCTAACTGTTTCCCCCTGTTTCCAGTCTTTGTGCTAAGCTAAGCTAACTGGCCTGTATCTGTAGCTTTACATCTACCCCACAGGTGAGAGTAGTGGTATCTTCCAACTCTCTGACAGACAGTGAAAAAGCATATTTCCTGAAATGTCAAACTATTAACTTTAAGGATTATAGTGAACTGAAAAAAAAACCCATTATATTATTCCTAGCTTCTATCAGCTTGTGGTTATTTGCCATTTAAAATGTGAAGAAAACCTCGCAGTGTTCCGTGACTCTGAAACACAGACGGAGTGAGACTTCTTCTCTGGAGTTCCCCTATCTCTGGTTGCAGCTACAGGTTGCTCACCTGTGTGCAGGAGCGCTCAGTCACAGGGGCGCGCGAGCTCCGTGCGGCAGCCAGCAGCGGCGGCGGCGGGCGCGCGCTGCCATTCCAACACATTCATCCACGGTGCGACGGAACGAAGGCGACAACCTCCAGATATTAACTATTAAAACTCCGCCCCCGCCCCCCCTCCCCTCCCCACTAAAAAAAAAACCCTACGGACCTCTCAGGTCGTGTCTCCAAACACACCACCTTAGCGCGGCGGGGCAAGACTGTCGGTCGGTAAAGTGCAGCCGTTAAGGCCACGTCGACTAAAACAAACAAACTACAGCTTAAACAGTTGTTTCTGTCTTTCTCTCGCTCTGTCGACGTGAACCGGAGTTTTAAACGACGCCGTGAATCATGCTGGACCCGTCCTCCAGCGAAGACACCGGCGGGGAGTCCGACCCAGAAGTTGTCCAGGAGGCTCCGAGGAAACCGGCTGCGTCCTCGGCGGGGAAACGGGGGAACAACAGCCGGGCGGGCGGCCAGCAGCGACAGGTCCCCGCACCTGGAGGCGCCCCCGGTAAAGGTGCGAAACAAAACAATGCTACAGGTGAAGAGGAGGAGGAGAGGAGGGAGCGGGAGCGGATTCAGAAGGAGGAAGAGGAGAGGAAAATTAAACTGCAGATTTATGTGTTCGTCCTGCGGTGCATAGCCTACCCGTTCAACGCCAAGCAGCCCACCGACATGGCCCGGCGGCAGCAAAAGGTGAGTCTGTGCCGCACACTGAAACAGCATGCACCTGTTGTCTGGTATGGAGGGACGCGCTGGCGAACCTCCATTGAAAATGTGTAAATTTAAAGCTGATTCTCTTATTAGTCTAAGTATATAAAACAAACCCCAAACTTATGAGTCTCCTTAGAATCACAGGGAGCTGCAGATTAATTCCGCTTATATTTGATCCACCAATAATCACTTATTTCAATCAAACGGCTACTTTTTCTCCTGTTGCATCCACATCGCTGCCGTTCAAAAACACTCGCTGGATGGTGATGGCCACCATTGTGATTCAACTGTAAAATCTGGAAATATTTCTTAAATTAGCGCCGCACAGTGTGTGACATGAATGCCGAATTCATCATAAGCTTGGCTTGTTTAAATGTGGGGTATTTGAATTATTAGTGCTTTGTATTCATGCGTGGTTAGCCCAGCGTCAACCTTAAATTGATAGAAATCCAAAAGGAATCTGGCACAGTAGTGGAGACATTCAAGGGAACTGAGCGCAGTGTTTTTTTTTTTTTTTTTTTTAACAGATGCTGTTTGTTTTTTTTTTTGTTTTTTTTTAAAAACTGACCTGAAAAAGGATATTGCAAACAACCAGAATGTAACATTAACACAGTCAAGCCAGGTTTCCATTTAATCAGAAACTAGGTTAAAACATCATCTTGGTAAACCATCACCGTTAGAGAAAAATTTCAACAAAAAAAAATCAATTTTAATTGTACCAATGTATTAAGCTCAATATAATTGCCCCATTGTTATGTACGTGTATGTACATGTACATAACAAGTACATGGCACTTGTTGGATCTTCCTCCTCTTATAAAATGCCCTCCAACATTAGTTATATATGCATGCCCTCATAACAACTGCATTGATTGAGCATTACTGCACTGTACATGAGGGTAGATCTATATGTTATGATAAACATGAGGCTGGCAGAGCTATTAGTTCAGGCTGAAGCTCTGCCTTTTTTTTAATTACATTTTGGAGTGTGTGCTCTGACAGTGTTGGACTGCAGGATGCATTGAAGAGCCGTCCTTGGCTGCAACACATTCAACAGCCATTCAGCCAATTTGGTGAATAGCTCTCCTCGTGTTTGCCTGTGTTACATCCAGATGAATGCGTCTCTGCTGTGCTGGAGGGCAGCCTGGACCTGCGAGCTCTCCGTAATAAAGCAAGCTGGGAAGCCAGTTAAGACTGGAGAACCCCCCCCCATGTTGACCCCATCCCGCTGGGGAAACTCGTTAATGAGTTGCCTCGTGGTTGGTTTAATTTCAATGTGCAGACGAGGCGTTTTCATTCAGCGCGTTGTGTGTTTGTGCGAGTGATGAACCTGCTTCTGACAGAAGGCGGACGTGGGAGTTTATTTGTGCACAAGTGTCAGTTCAGAATATTAAATCCATGTCACATTAACGAGACAGAAACTTGAGAATCCAGCAGGAGAAATCAGAAGCTTCTTGATTTTCTTTTCTTTTCTTTTCTTTTAATTCCCAACCGATGCTGGAAGTCCTGCTTCTCCCTGTGCTGATTCATAAATAAACACAGTGTGAATTCATTATTAAGTCTGGAGGACGTAACATCGATTTGTCGTCTCGCAGTGGAAGTAGCTCCTCATGTTGCTGCACTCCTTGGTGGGAGGCGGCAGTAGGCGTATCTGTATGTGGTGGGTTGCCAGTTTGAATCCCTCGGCTCCTGCGCCGCAGACTGCTCTGGGTCACTGCAGGCACTGAGGAATCGATGAAACACTCGGGGTAAAGGTTCATTGGCGTGGAGTGGATTTATCTGCAGAAGAATAAGTCATGTTGAGCCCTCAGAGGGAAACCTGATGAAGTGTTAATGGGAAGCAGATTTGAGAACAGCCAGTGTTTCCATTGGATTTCCACACTGTTGTGACGAGGATCTCTCTGATCTGGTTCACTGAGTCAGTATTTACACTGGTATCGGCCTCAGGTGTTCAGGTGTGCATCACATTTCTGTTGAGCACAAATTTTAATGTGTTGGTTGACGTTATCTGTGAAACCTGAGAGTGCTGTCAATGACATTCACAGTTACACCTTTACTCCATAGTGACGTTTCTGGCTCGGATCTGGCTCTATACTGGGTATCAAGAGTTTGATCTGACACTTACATCTACTTACATTTACCTTAATGACACAACGGTCCAGTCCACAATGGAGCTACTACCTGAAATTAGGAAGAAAACTGTGACAAAACATTAGTGCAATCACGCTCGGTATACACAGTAAAGTTAAGTATATACAGTCCACTCATTATAGTGTGGTATTGGCATAGGGTGAAGTCATAATTTTGAAGTTTAATCGAGTTACTTGTGTAATGAACGTTGATCAACCTGATACCAGCAACGTTTGTCGTTATAACCGGTGAAAGCTACGATCCGTGTCAAGCTGCTACCTGAAGGGTTTATACGTTGGTTTATTGGCTAATAAGTGTTTGAGAGGAGAGATGAAAGATTCTATAACAGTGTTGTTAGCATCAGAGCTTAAAGATAGCCTGGATGTGACATTTGATTGGTTTAATTTTAGCCAGGACCAGTCTGTTAAAAATACGCCCGAATCGGCTTCGATACAGAGACTTAGTTTAGTAGTTTCTCTGAAACAAACTTTGGGTTATTTTCCTCGTTTTTTACTGGCAGGTTGTTTTTAGATGTCGCACGGATGAAGTGGATCATATTTCATAGCTCGATAAAGAAGAGAGGCTATGCAATGAGGATGATACTTCTTAATAATGACCTTTTGTTAACGGTGCTGACCAAAATGTGTCTGTGGCTCCACAGTTTGATAGAAGACAAGAGTGACTATATTTACATTGTGTACATTATATACACACATACATAAATCTGCACCTACATACATTTCAAATACTTTACAAAGTAGAGCTTTAACTTTCTCAGCCTCATATTTTGTGGCTGCCCCTTTTTGTTCTGAATGAATATTTTCCAACCATCAAAGTAACCTGTGTCTTTGAGATAACACATGAGGGTTCGTCTTCAGTCAAACACTCTTTGCTCTTTGTTGACAGCTGAGGAACGAGTAATATTCTTAGCTATAGCAGATCTGACGAAGTTGTAGTTTTTACGTTCTTCTGTTCGCTGTGATGGAGAGCGGTGATTATGCTGAGCAGAGGGTTAACAGTGGAGACTGGTAGATGTGTGTCACTGGAAAAACTCACCGCTCTCCATGACCCCTGAACACAACAGTAGAGACGAAGCTGGAGTGACGGTAAACGTTCAGGGTTGGGGTTGTAGAGCAGTGCTGTATCTGATCAGTTCTCCAGGTTGTCAAATTGAGCTGGAGTTCGTCTCCTTGTTGTTAGGGAGATGAAGTAATAGAAGACTAATAATAACACTTGAGGGGAACATTGCAGTTGTCTTGAATCCCGTCAGTTTCCTGCTGGTCGCTGTGGTTCTGGAGGTGGAGGTAATGATGCAAACTGATGCTTAGTGTCGGCCCACGCTCAAACTCTGCCTTCAGTGTGTTCGCTGTGGGCATTCATGGTGCTTAGACCTCAGGGTTTCACCTCCCGGAAAACGCATTAATGACGACATTGGTTGTTTTAATGTGTTTGCTGAAAAACATGACTGGAAAAACATGTAATTATGAAAATGGATAAATTATATCTAATAATTGTAATCCTGCTTTATCTCAAAAGGTTAGGATGTGCATGCTGTGTTCAGGTGAACACACGTTTTCTTCACGGTTAATGATAAACAATTGAGAGAACGACCTGGAGCTGCTGATCACAGGTTGAGGAAACTCTTGGGACAACTGCTGATGAAGACTGTATGATACAACTGAAAGCTCCAGACTAGCTACTCAAATGGACCTTTTAAGCAAGATTGTTTCATCAGCTGTTTTCTCCAAGGTCAAGCCTGAACTTTAAACCTCAATTTCAACTGATCTTTGGGGGAATTTTCTACATTTCAAGGCTCTGAAGCTGATTCTTCATCACAGTTATAGACGAAAACCTAAAGTCACATCCAGAGGCCGCACTGATATGATGATAATAATAATAATAATAATAATAATAATGATAATATCAACAATAATAATAGTAATAGTAATAATAATAATTAATAACATGATTTTTGGCTTTGACTGATCAAATCAAGTTGGAGTCCGGCGATAGGGACGTTGGGTGTTGGACGTCAGTAACTACATTCAGTCTGGTTTTGTCGACATTGGAGGTAATAATCCTAAATATAATTACTTAAATATTTTGGGAAATATGTTTATGCAAGAGTTTGATGAGAAGACTGATGCTTGACTCTTGTATCTGTTGGTAAATATAAAAGTGGAAACCCTTTGTCTGACTCTGTCCACGTAACAAAATCTGCCGACCGGCAGCTCCAATGAAGGGGAATCACAATAACCGATACTTCGGGACCAAGTCGATGCCGAAATTCTGGTATTATGGCATTTCCTACCGTAATGATTAACACGTTACTTCTCGTTTGTTTTATCCGCACAAAAAAACAAAGTGTAAGAGTCACAATTTCATGGTCACAGCCAAGAAATAGTCAAGAAACCAACCGAACAGAAGGAGCCACCGAGTCAGATCCACCTCTACTGGGAATTCAAGAATATTATTCCTAAAAAATCACAATTGTAAGAAATAAATAAAATATTCACTGCTCTGGTATTCCTGAAATTTCTTTGGGAAACTTTTTCCAAACTGCTGGAGTCATGACATCATCGCAGCTTCATGTTGTGTCATGTTTCCTAATTCAAACATCGACAGGTCTGTTCTCAGAGGTCTGTTCTCAGAGGTCTGCTCAGCTCAGGGACCGATAGGAATCAGACCGACCGTCAACCTGACGCTTTGGAGGAAGTTCTGTCGAGAAACTGAGGCGGAGAAACCAGCCGTGCAACATGTAGTCTTTCCTTGTTTACATAGTTTGATCGGACTGAATGAGCTTTCGCAGCTTCCTGTCAGCTCGTCACTCAAAGAATCTTGTACCTTGTCTGTGTTTCTTTGTGTTATGAGGAGAGCTCTGTCTGTTTTTTAATGCTCAGCTTGTCTCGCGGAGAAAAGTCTCCTGAGTTGTATGAGATCCAGAAAGTAATAAAAGGTGTATAAGTACAGAATATTCTGTCTTCTGTCTCTGACGGCCTTTTGATTTATGTTTTGATTTATGTTTTGTTAAATCAAAAGAAGCGTACAGCGTTGATGAAATCTTCCAGGAGCCGATTAAACATGTTGTGAATCAGGCGAGAGGAAGGAAACGCGGCAGGTTTCACCCAAGGCCGTCAAGATAAAATAAAGGATGTTTATTTCCCGAACAGCTCAGTGAGGCTCATTTTTAATTCTAATAAATAATTTACTCTCGCGTTGTGGAGCAGCTGATCGGGCTCTGAGCTACAGATCTGATCTGATCAGTGCAGAGGAGAAGTCAATAATTATTTTATTTCCTTTTTATGCCTCTGCGCCGGCGACAGTCAGAGCTGGAGACAGGTTGTTTTCAGGTTGTCTGTCCGTCCGTCCCATTCTCGTGGACAAGATATCTCAGTAACACCTCGATGGAACGTCTTGAAATTTTGCACAAACATTCACTAGGACTCAAACATGAACTGATTAGATTTCGGTGGTCAAAGGTCAAGGGTCAAGGTCACGGTTGGCCTTTACAAAATGTGGCTTTGGCCTTGTGAATGCAATATCTCTGTAACGTCTTGAGGGAATTTCTGCAAATTTGGTCAAAACAATCACCTGGACTCAAGGAATAGACTGATTAGATGTTGGTGGTCAAAGGTCAAGGTATGTGTGACCTCAAAAAGCCTTTTTATCCATTACTCAAGACTTCACACAGCAATTGTGACAGAATTTCACATCAATGGTTCATATTTTATATGACTGTAATTCTAGTTTTTCATGGTAAATGATGCCAAGAAATCCAAACTGATCCAGCTTAGCTCCTTTTTTAAGGCGCAGGGGGACAGATATGTTATGAGACAGCAAAACTTACAGCTGGAAAGTTTGAGGCTCCACAGAGCTGCGCCACAGCAGTTTTCCACCCCATCTGTGGAGGCGGGTTTTTTTTTTTTTTTTGCAGTCTGCAGGTCTTTACCAGCAGAATCCTGCAGCAGAGTTGTGGTTGAAGTGGCGGCTGGTAGCTGCAGGGAGGCAGAGCAGCAGCAGCACAGCTGGACAGCTGGACAGCCGCCTGAAGCTAAGAGGGTTTAACCACCTCACTGTCCGCCGTATCGCACACAGTGGAAACAAACTTTACTCGGTTGCTTCAGAGCTCTTTTTCTGTCTCTGTCTTCAGATGTGGACGAGGAGCTGCTGTCTGTCTGCCTTGGTTTTGTTTCAGTTTCGACTCCAGGAGGGAAATGTAAATGCTGTTACAGCCGTTGACCTCGTGCTCTGCAGCATCTCTGAATATCCTCAGTGCTGCGCCCCTTGAGGCTTTTCTCATTTGAATTGTAGAGAAATTATATTTACAAAGTGAAAGTGGTCAGAATTAAGTTTCCATTAATGGAAATTAGTAAATATTTATGCGTTTATTGATTTTCTTATTTGTCAGATATTTGTTTTTCATGACATACCGAGGAAGCTCCCACCTGTTGGCTCTTGTTGGCTGTCGAACAGTGGAAGCCTCCGGTCTTCCCCGCCGTTTCTGTTTTTGTCCTGTTTCCAAGCGGCTGACAAACCAAGCAGGGAAACCATAGCTGCAGAAACCCCCTCCTGATGGAGACCCACGCATCCCTCCCTGCACACATCTAATACCCTGGCAGCTGTTTATTACACAAACAAGATAAACGGCATCTCCTCCTGCTTCTCTGCTGTAAGAGGCCACTTCTGCTGATGCGGAGGCTTGTGTTTTTGGTTTTTTTTGTTTTGTTTTTTTTTCAGCGGGTAGTGGGCGCAATTTTTGGCCACAGAATTGCTGGAGGCGACTCCCGTCCTCCTTTGTCATCTCTCCTTCCCCTGTCAGATTCCCCGAGATGGAGCTCTTCTCAGAGGGTTATGCAACCTCTCCTCCTCCTCCTCCTCCTCCTCCTCTTCTTCCTCTCAGAGATGTGAAGGGATGTCTCAGCAGGACTCTCGCGGATCAGGGAGCTCGATGAAGAGCATTAGACAGCGAGTCACCCGGACCCCGGGGCCAAAGATGGCCCTCAGTCAGATAAAACTCTGCAGTCAGCGTTACAGTAAAGTACAGTACACCGAGTTTAACGCTTTTCTCCAACTAGTTTCTATAATAGAGATGTTTGAAGAAATGCAATCAATTGGTTTGAGATTGAAAAACCAACAAAAGTCTGTGTTTTATCTCTGGATGTGATAAAGGTGAAACTCGCTGTTTCTGACGTTGTTGCTGCAAGAATTTTCCATCGGTGTCGGGGGAAATAAAACTCATGAAATGAATAAAAAAATGTTTGATGGTAAATATCACAGACCATATCATAGTTTAGTGTTGAAACAATCGGTTGGTTAATCAATTAGTAGATCAACAGAAAATTAATCAACAATTGTGATGATCAATCAGTTGTTCAAGTCATTGATCCACAAGACTGAGAGTCTTCAGCCAGCTAGCTGAAATGCTGATGTTAGCATTTCTGACATGCTATGTTTAGTATGTAGAAAGTTTATGTTAGCTTAGCTTGTTAGCATGCTAACATTTACTAATGAGCAGTAAACACCAAGAAGAGCTGAGTGAAGATCACAGGTATTTGATCATCAACCAAAGTACTGGACAAATTAAAACGTTTTTTTTTAAACAATAGATTTGCTGCTTTTTCTTCTCTGAATAACTGAGTTTTGGACAGATGATCAGATGAAACAAGATATTTGAAGATGTCACCGAAAAATAATTGAGAGATTAATCAACAATGTAAATAACTGATGAACGACATCAGATAAAATTTAAAGCACTTCAAGAAGCTAGCAAAAGCAAAGCGGCTAATACGAGAGCCACACCTCTGACCTCACCTGTGCGTGACGGTTGTCTGTTGACCTGCTGCTGATTTTTTTTTTTACCTTCATTTAGAGGGAGAGACGGTAGAGACAGATTTCAGCACATTACAGTCCAATACAACAAACACCAGCGAGCACAGAAGAATCAGTCTGAGAGAGAGAAAGAGAGAAAGAGTTCACGACCAGGAAACGTCTGGCAGGAAAGATGGAGAGAATAGAGGGGTGGGTTTTCTTTCCTCCAGCTTGTTTCCTTTTGGAGGAGGAGAGGAAAGTGAAGGAGTTTATTTATACAGTCAAGTCTCTTTAAATCACAAGCTTTGTCTTTATTCTGTTATTAAGGGAAAGTGTTTAACCACGGCTGCTGTTACAGATCAGAATGAAAACGTTTTAACCAAAGAAACTCTTTGCGTGTTGGAGTGAGTGAAGAGTGAAGTAACAACAATGAATTATTTTAGTTCGGTACGTGTTCTGCTGCAAGTTTAAAACAAATAAAATCACCCACAAACACCTTCATTCGTCTGACACACTCTGTTGTTATTTAACTGGTTAAACAAAGTCCTGATGTCACTGATTAATTATTGAGTCAGGTTCTTAATTAATGACCGTTTCGTCAGATGTTTTTGTCTCAGTCTTAAACACAATAATATTCAGTTTCCAATGATAATAAACAAAAACAATCAGCAAATACTCATGTTGGATAAATGGAACAATGTGTGTCTGGACAGTTTTAGCCATGCTAGCACGTAGCATTAACTCTATGATGGCGATGTTGGCCTCTCTTTTTAATAATCATTGGATGGATTCCCATGAAATTTATCACAGACATAAATGATGAGAGATGGAGGATGAATCCTCCCGACCGTGATGTTTTGACTTTTCCTTTGGCGTTAAACATTTAGGCAAAGATGTACATGATTACAATGGAGGGATGGGGCAAAAACTGGAACAATGCAATGCTCAGAAACAAACTGCCTCCATGTCTGAATTAAAACCTTGGGGTATGTAGATTATGTGCATGAACTGCGCATTTGGTTTGTCTGTCTGTTCCACTAAAACAAACACAGGCTGCATAATGAGGGGTCTTCTTAACGACCTTAACAGTAAAAAGTGGCTTTAATCTTGTTGCCTTTTCCAGTGGCTCAAATAATTAATCAATGATCAAAAAAGTGACAAATTAACTTCCTGTTCATGCAGCTCATTGCTGTTTTCCTCCTGGATGTAGCAACACTGGTTATTTTGAGCTGTTTGGATGAAGAGTGACCAGAGTTTAGTTTTTTTCTGGTCTGGACATTTGCACACCCACAGTGAAGGTCCAGAATATCCTGCAGATGCTTGTTTTTGAATGAGCACACACTCAAATCCTCCCGAACTGGATGATCACCTCCCGCTCTCTCGCTCTCTTCACCTACACAAACCTCTCAGCTCAATAAAACAAATTACAGCGGCGCACAGTGACAACACATAACGGTGTTCGAGGGTCTGAGGGGGCGTTCAGACAAAAAATAACTTGTGCAGCTTCATACGTGCAGCGATGGGTCGGGCTGAACTTTTATTTCTTCTGCGGAGGCGTCGGGTTCATGGGTTTTCTGTCCATCCCCTCCTCAGGAACGTGATATCTCAGGAACACCTCGGGGGAATTTCTTCAAATGTTCACCAGGACTCGAAGATGAACTGATTTAGAATTTGGTGGTCAGAGGTCAAAGGTCACTGTGACCTCGCAAACATCAAAGAATTCCTACGCTAATTATGACACAATTTCACACAAGTGTTTAACAGCGTGAGGAAGTGTAACTTCGGTGGACTGAGATCACTTTCGTACAAATAGGATACAAGGGATGATATTTTATATCGGAAAGGTCAAAGGTCAAGTTCGCTGTGACATCATCACGTTCTGCTAAAAAACTATTTACTGCTGTAAATCAGGAATTCCTGCAATTTGACTGGTGGGTTGGAGGCATGAATCCACACGGCGGTAGTTGTAGTTGTAGTTAATCATGTTCGTGCTGTAGTCGCCATTCTTCTGCGTTAACACGGTATTTCTACTGTACTGAGGTAATAAGACATTTCAGCCGTAATAACTTGCACTGTCTCCTTTTTGCATCAAACAAACATCTTCCTTTTACGCCTGGAGAATATGATTCGTAGACCGCGGCGTCTCTGTAGCGTCACGACACTTATGGTGCTGATGATACACAACAATGTTTTTTAGCTGCTTTGGATATTGCATTTGGCCATAGTGTGATTTTGATTAATTGTGCATCCCTAATTTCAATACAATACAACAAATTTTAATTTTAGAAAGTTAATAATGTTCACTTTTTGTTGACATTTATGTTTATTCAGTGTTTTCTGACAGAATTAGATTCTGTTTCTGGCAGTGAATGATTGTGTTGTTATTATTGAGGTCATAGTTAAAGGTGTTGTGTTGGACTCCACTAACAGAGGTGAGGTGTTTGTCTTCCTTACATGAGGAGGACATGACCAGTACAACACCATCACCAGCTTCGACCTCAATGCTAAAACATGAACCTGAATTAACACCACTAACAGCAGACTGGCCGGACAGACGGCCGCCGTCATCCGCGTTCCTCTGGAGTCTGATGATATTCAAGAGTCACTGTAAATAAAAATAAAAATAAAAATAAAAATAGGTATTGACATGATGAGCGGCTCGCATCACGTCCCTGTGTGGCAGCCGCGGTTTCGCTCGCTGCTTCTGGTGACTAATGAAGTCCCGGAGGAGTCCTCACTGCTGCTCGTTTGTCGAGACAACGGCCTGCTCCGTCTTCCCCCGTGCAAAGGCTCCTGGGACTTTTTCTGTGCTTGTGTGGTAAAGTGCAAATGTGGATCTTTTGAGAGGGAAAAGATTGTAGTCTGACGGCGGCTCTCAGGACGACTCGCAGGTGTCGAGGTTGTTTTCATGCAAAGTGTCTCGTGTTTGTCATTTAGATGTGTGCTTCTTTGTTTTGATGCTTCCTTCGAGATGGCGTCCTGGTCCTGAGTAATTGAGCTGTCGCGTTTTAAAAAAAGAAAAAGTAATCCCACGCCGCTTGTCACGTCTTCGTCTTTGTCTTTCCTCCTCCACCTAACTCAGGAACAACACTGAATTCTCTCTCACAGCTAAACTTGGTGGAGGATTTCATTGGGTGTAATACATCCCCTATAAAAATAAAAAATGTCATGGAGGAAATGTGTCACTCACTCCAACAGCTTGTTTCCTTCAAGGCTGAGCTCGGTCTCCACCGCAGACTGATGCGATGCCCTGTCAATAATCTGCAGCCACAGAATGATTTCACATGGGAATAATACGTGAACGAGGCTTTAGCCGGCTTGGATAAAGTTTGTTCTGAATATGGAAGTGCTAAAAGCTGCAGTTCCTCTAACGACCACTAGAGTCTGGCTCCAACAGTGAGTCAGTCCCCATAGACTCCCATGTTAAAGTGTCCAACTTTACAGCAGAAATCAACATGTTCACAGCCTGGTACAAAAACACTCTGGTCTGAATTAGACTCTGGTGGACTGTTCAGGAAGAAGTGGTGACATAAGAACTTTTACTTTCAATTTATTTATTCAAAACCGTCCTGCTTCAGTGTCATATGTTACTGTGGTCAGGTGTGGGTAGGGTTGCACGGTATACCGGTACCAGTATAGTACCGCGATACTAGAGTTTTGAAAACGGTACTATACCAGCATTTAAAAACAAACGGTACTTTTATGTCATTTTATTGAATGCAAATGAATTGGTAAATTGGAGCCTGTCTCTTTAAGCACTGCGAGGCCAGTGAGTGTGACGTATGACTCGCATGTTTAGACTGAGGAGGAGAGAGAAACGACAAGTCGCGTCTTATACAGACGG
>NW_019525167.1:220147-221409 GCF_002814215.2 Seriola lalandi dorsalis | reverse complement strand
CATAACGTTATTACAACATAATGTAAAAAGCTGTTGGTCCTTTCCAATGTAACGCATTATCTTCTTCTTGTGTGCGGTCTGAAGGGAGTGATGCTAATTACATCTAGCACATGGATCGCAGGTGTCTCAGGTCTAATTCTGTCTCTGAGCTCGTTGGTTTGAAAATAAAAAAAAAAAATCATGTTCATCTGTGGCAAGAAAAGAAAAGAAAAGAATGAACGTACCCAGAGGCTGTTCTGAAATCTCTCCTTGTTGGTGTGTTCAAGGACACTCTGACATGGGAGATTTGAGAGGCGTGAACAAAAACCTTTATTAAATCAAGAAAATACCAAAGTTCACAATATCCTTCACACTTTGGCAACATCATTCCTTAAAGAAATGCTGAATGTCACAAACTATTTTTACTATTGGGCAAAGCTCGTGTTGGTTGCTCCTGCTCACTGCTGTGGATTTAGTAGTTTGGGATTAAAAACGTGTTTAATTTCCTTCCTGCAGTTTCCTCCTGCAGAGTATTCAGGTTGTTATAGTTGATAAGTAAGTAGAAAACTGTGTAACATGAAAGAATAATATTAATATTTATTTCTCCTGAGCTGTTTAAGACTTTTTTTTTCTTCCTCGGTGAACCGTGTTAGTTCGATGGTCTCTGCAGCAAACAAGTCGTGTTTTAACTCCCTTTGATCCCTTCACCCTGCAAATATAATGATCACCCGCGGAAACAGTGATTATTTAAATGCTCTCCATGCAGAGCCTCGCGTTAGCCTGGCTCCATACTAATGAAGGGAGCAGGGAGAGCCGTCCCTTAATCTGACGGGGTTCAGGTTCACTGCCTTTTGTAGAGGAGGGTGTTTATCTTTTTCTTTATACAGCCGCAGGTTAATGAAGCTCAGTGGCAGCGACTCTGTAGTTTTCAAGCTCTTAAATGGAGACTTTTGGAAACTTGTTTTATTTTGAAAATCGGGGGTGCGTTGTAGGTCGCTCCCTCACGTTCCTATAATTGAATAAAACAATGATTCCAAATCTACATTTTCCATGTCCCTCTTGTTACTCTCAGTCTCGTTCGTAGTATTTTACTGTAACTAAGCAACTAACTGCAGCGTAGACTTAGTGTCCTGCAGCAGCAGGTGCCCAGCTCACCTGAACGGTTATGTGATACGCTAAGATACATGCTCACCTGGAGCTTTGGATGCAGCACGGCTAACTGTTCAGGTCTTGATGCTAAGCTAGTGAGAGAGAGAGAGAGAGAGAGAGAGAGAGAGAGAGAG
>NW_019525167.1:220039-220127 GCF_002814215.2 Seriola lalandi dorsalis | reverse complement strand
GCCCCCCCCCCCCCCCCCCCCCAACATAACGTTATTACAACATAATGTAAAAAGCTGTTGGTCCTTTCCAATGTAACGCATTATCTTC
>NW_019525167.1:218554-219989 GCF_002814215.2 Seriola lalandi dorsalis | reverse complement strand
CTTTGTTTTGATGCTTCCTTCGAGATGGCGTCCTGGTCCTGAGTAATTGAGCTGTCGCGTTTTAAAAAAAGAACGGTAATCCCACGCCGCTTGTCACGTCTTCGTCTTTGTCTTTCCTCCTCCACCTAACTCAGGAACAACACTGAATTCTCTCTCACAGCTAAACTTGGTGGAGGATTTCATTGGGTGTAATACATCCCCTTTAAAAATAAAAATAAAAATAAAAAATGTCATGGAGGAAATGTGTCACTCTCTCCAACAGCTTGTTTCCTTCAAGGCTGAGCTCGGTCTCCACCGCAGACTGATGCGATGCCCTGTCAATAATCTGCAGCCACAGAATGATTTCACATGGGAATAATACGTGAACGAGGCTTTAGCCGGCTTGGATAAAGTTTGTTCTGAATATGGAAGTGCTAAAAGCTGCAGTTCCTCTAACGACCACTAGAGTCTGGCTCCAACAGTGAGTCAGTCCCCATAGACTCCCATGTTAAAGTGTCCAACTTTACAGCAGAAATCAACATGTTCACAGCCTGGTACAAAAACACTCTGGTCTGAATTAGACTCTGGTGGACTGTTCAGGAAGAAGTGGTGACATAAGAACTTTTACTTTCAATTTATTTATTCAAAACCGTCCTGCTTCAGTGTCATATGTTACTGTGGTCAGGTGTGGGTATGTAAATTTGTGGAAAGTAATGGGTTCAGGTGGGTGACGTGTGGATGATCAATGCGTATATTTGGATGACATCACAGCTGATCTGTGCATCACGTTTCGTCACAGATTTTCCACCGTGCAGCTGTGAAATGTGCAGATACAAACGCACAGATTTCTGTTCTCTCTTTCAGAGTCATTATACTTGAGCAGAGCAGTGGAGCGTGAGCCGCATGTTTTGGGCTCTTGTGCATCAGCTCAGTGTGATTCTGTTTATGTATGTATTTATTTATCGTCGTTCACAGGAAGCTTCTCCATCACGTTGAGTGTAGAGCTGGAGCTCCAGCAGGGCCGCAGCTATTGTTTTAATCGATTTTTCACTTTAATGTTCAGTTATCAGCAGCCATCTATCAGCCCCCCCCCCCTGAATGAGCAGAGTATCAACTCTAAACAAAACATTTTTTATTTTATTTTTTACCACTGTAGGTTTAATGTTCACAGAAAACGGCTTGGTATTGAAATCAGTCATTTCACTGTGGTGATTTGTGGCATTAATAAGCGTCGGCTCGCTCCTGTGTGTTTCTATTGTTCCTTTGTGTTGTCATGAACTCTGCAGATCTCCGTGTGTGAAATTGAAAATGATGCCTTTTGTAGAAGCAATCAATTTTCTTTTCATAGCTGAACCCTTCAGACCAAAGTCACTTCTGATTGGATTCCTCCCTCCCGGCCGCACGCTCATCCCGTTTTAAACCTTTTAATTACCTCCCTGCGTGTCAGTCATCAGAT
>NW_019525167.1:211830-218524 GCF_002814215.2 Seriola lalandi dorsalis | reverse complement strand
AGAGAGAGAGAGAGAGAGAGAGAGAGAGAGAGAGAGAGAGAGAGAGAGAGAGAGAGAGAGAGAGAGAGAGAGAGAGACGACTGGGACTTCAGTTTGGTTGTTGAAGGAAACTGTCTCCCAGGTTTGTCATGGATGATTCTTCCCCTCAGCGTCTCTGCTCTCAGCTGATAACGACACACACACACACACACACACACACACACACACACACACACACACACAGTGGTTAACTTGAGGTAGCAGCTGCCCACATTGGCCTCGTTGACATCAAACGCTCTGATACTTGCACACATTCCCCCTCTGTTTGTTGTCCTGGTGGTGTTTGTTGTCTGTGGAGCGGAGCAGCAGCCGTACAGTTTTATATGTTCTGGAAATAACTGACAGTCTGATTAGGATGCAGAGCCACCTGCCTGGTCCGGAGACTCATTAATGATCCAAGACTGCGTGGACATGTGAGTGGAGCAGGGAGGTAGAGCTCACCCAAAACACTCGTTAGGCTTTTTCAGTAAGAAATACACAAACTTTTATTTCATTCATACACACAGAAAAAGCAGTCGAGGTAAAGTAGCTGGGAAAAGCCAATCCTGAAAGTGCATATGATAAAAACTGCTGCTTTTCTTAACAGCAGCTGTGCATCAATATTGCTTTCAACTTTGTGCTTTGGATTATTTTAATCTCAGAGGAGACTCTCTCCACCCCTTTACCCATCAGCCACCAGCTCCTAACACGGAGGCTGATAACAGACTCTTCTGTTTGGTCACACATCTTCAGATTTTTATCATATCAAGGCCATTTTTGATTCTCTTTATTCTCTCAGCAGTACGTATGTTCTACCTCTGTGTGTGGTAGTTTTCATTGGAAATGGCCGCCATGTCCGTACGTCCGCCAGACATCCAAGGACATTTCAGACATTGAAAACAAACATCCAGAAACATAAACAAGATAAGATTCGTATTAACTATAGAAAACTATACTATGATTTCTTGAAGAATTTCTTCAAAATAACTGCTCCATTTAAACCCATTTGTATTAGTCTTCTAAAAAGAGTCTTAAAAAACATTTATACTTATTGTTTTTCATTGAACAAAAGAAGCTTAAGTTGTCAAATGTTAATTTTAATGCAGATGTTCAGGAACTTCACTAAACAAAACACAATGTAAAAGTGGAAAAAATATTGTTTAAATCTGTAAAGATTTGATCAGAGAATAAGCGAATAAAGTTCTGACCACAGGACAATAACTATAACGACAACAATGTGAACATCCACACTGATGAACGTGGCGCTCCAGCTGTGCCACAGAACCATCAGCTGTGATTCTGAGGTGGAGAATCCAGATGTTCTTCCCCTCCTTAGCGTCTTTATTGCGTCAAATGGGTGGATTTCTTTTTTTTTTTTAACCCCAACGATGACTCTCATCCGCCATGTTGAGCATGACGTGTTGACCTGTCAGCCAGGTGATCTGCTTACCTTGTTGAACAAAAGATCTGGGTGATGGACTTGAGAGCTGCTCCAGCTCTGAAGTGAGCCGCCACACAGCGACGGTGCTCGCTGAACTGACCCAGTAACTTTAATTTTAAGAGCAGCACACATTCCACCAGCCTCTCGATTCACATGTATTTTACTTGGCTGTCAGGATATTCTACTAAACTTAAGAGCCGTCGCACCAAGAACGAAAACTATGAATACATAATCGTAATAATCGTTCTAACGCCACACCACAACTGTAACGACGACAGTGGTGAATCTTTTCTTTGCACTTTCAGAGTGATTCAGAAACGCCTTTCATACATAAACATGAAACGCATCAGCAGCATCAATACCATCTTTCAGTGGTGCGTCCTGTTTAAGATGTTTGGTTTCTTTTTCTGCTTTCTGACTGTGGTTACAAACAGAAAATTGTAAAAAAGAAAAAAACTACTTCCACTAACAGTTTTTAATGTTGAAAGATTTTCATGTTGACTTCCAGATCATGTGTGAACAGTTGTGACTTGTTGAGTCTCAGAAATGTTGCGATCAGATGAGACAGACGTGCAGAAATTCAGCAAGAACCGATTTGCATGTGAATAGAAACTCTTCCTTCTGTTCCAGCTGACACGTCCGTTCTGGCTCGTCTCCTTCTGTAGGCGAGCAGATGCCTTCGTCTTATCTTTGATCTTCATGGCAGAGAGTCATAGCCCCTGTAGTCTGTCATTATGTTGCTCACATGATAAATACGTTCAACATATTGCTATTGTCAGCAGGAACCCCGTCGTCTCCCTCAGCTATCAGAGCTGCTGTCTCTCTCTGATCCACTCATTTCGCTCTGTTTGCCGTGACTTATTTCTCTCCCTCTTTGACGACAGCTGTCTCATTTATTTTCCAATCACAGTTGTATTTTATTTTAGATCAATGGTTGTGAACTTTTGTGTCCGAATTAAACCAGAAATTGCACATTCTGTATAGAACCTTTCAGACAGCAGCGGCACTGGTTTCATTCTCTGGTCTTCATAATCAAAATCTTAATTTGTGTGAGAGACATATATTATACTGGCCCAGATGTAAGACCACCCTGATTTTAAGATAACACCATTTCCCAGCAGCTGCTTTTCTTCTTCTGTTCTCGTCCTTCAAACCTTTTCTCTTTTTAAAAATGAAATATATTAGTCATACATTCAGACTTTCTTCTGTCAGGCTCTTCAATTGAATAATTTTCTCTGCCGGTTTTTCTGAGCTCCTCATCATCACAGTGATCTGTGACAGCTGTAATTCTTGGCTGTTTGACAGATGATTCGGTTTCTCTTTCGTTTCTGCAGTTAAGACGTCGAGGTCGTGATGACCTCACAAAACATGATTTTGGCCTTGTGAACGCAATATCCCTTCACATGTTTGCACAAATGTTCACGTTGACTCAAGGACGAACTGATTAGACTTTGGTGGTTAAAGGTTACAGGTCAATTTCACTGTGACCTCACAAAACACTTTTTAGTTTTAGTTTTATTACACAAGACTTCACACAGAAAAACTTGTGTAAGTGGCGGAGGCATACAACCGCGAGGTGGGAAATCTTTGTTTTGTCTTGCCAAGAAAATAAATGTCTTGATGTTTCACAAATCAAATTAAAGCCTCGTGAAAAAAAGAGAGAAAGGTGAACATAGTGCGGTTGTGGTGGATGCTTGTCTGTATCGTGATATTTCAATTTTGCAGTTATTATTGCGACAGCCCTATTTACAATCAACCAACATGCAACTCTCCCTGTAGCAGCCGGTGTTACACTGGTACACTCCATTCAAACAGAATATCTGAAGTTGTGAATATATATAAAGACTGGTCCTTCAGTGAAGTATGACTCCAGAAAAAACATAGTCTTATGTTCATCCCACTACAGAAGCTGAAGGTGTTGTCGGAGCATCAGAGCTGAACTGGCAGCATGAAGCTCCTCTGCTTGTCGTTTCTCTGATGCTGATGCTATGGAAGTGACAGCAGCTAAAATAACTGCAGTCGTTAACGCCCACAGCTGTACAGTCACTTTATGAAACAATCCCACGGTGCGATGGTTTTATAAAAATGTCACCTCGGCCTCTCGTCAGGCCTCGACAGGTGACGCCGTAGTGTATTGTGCTGGTGATGAAAGCGATTTGAATCAGGTCGCGTTACCACTCTGTGGACGCTCTAATCTAATAAAAGACTCTAACTTCCTCTGCACAGCGATGATCAATTGATTCAAATGGCCTCAGCGGACGAGCTGAAGCAGCTCTGCATTTCTATTTTTATCCCTCCACTGGTGAAGTCACAGTGTTGTCTCCCCTCTCCTCTCCATCTCATCATTCCCTCTCTGCACTCCAGATTCCCCTCTCCTCCTCCTAATTCTCCTCTGTCGTCCCTCCTCCCCTCTCCTCCCTCTGCTCTTGTTGCTTGCTGCGACCCAGTAGAGAGCTTTTCTACCTCATTGGCTCGATCCGCTGGCGGTCATTAGAAAGAAGAAGCTTCGTGAGACATTCATGTCCTTGTTTTTCGGAGCCACAGATTCTGTTTCTGCCTCTCTGACCTGCACATTTTCACGTCAAACCAGCTTGTTGGCGCCGTCACCTCGGCTGAGCAAACAGGAAGTGTAGTTAAATGAACTTTTTAACAGCTACATCTCCCGAAGTCTTGATGAAACCAAGATTGCTGTTGCCAATTCTGTTTTGAAGAAACTCAAAATCCGCAGCTTCATCCACTGTGAGTTTCTGAGAGTTTCTCAGACTGAAGCTCTTATCTCGGCCTCCTCAGGAGTTTGTTTGCTCTGAACCGTAGATGTTGTTATACTACATAAACACCTGAGGAGCAGGTCACAGAACATTTTGCTACCAGACTGTGAGGAATCAGTACGTTTCAGAAACTACTTGCTAAATATACTTTTCAGGCCATTTGTGCAATAATTGCCTTGAGCTCGGGGCAGCAACAGGAGACTGATGTCACGCACTTATCAACCGAAAGAAAAACTCAGTTCATGCTTTTTTCTAGAGCCAGAGATATTGATTTTAACAGCCCACACATCTCCACACTGAAAGGTGGCAATACAGAGTGTAAATATCTCAGTGTTCGGCTTGATGAATGATTTACATTTAAACACACAGTAAGTAACTTTTGCAGCTCAAGGTCTCTCAGTCAAAACAATAACAACATTTTCTGCTAATCAGCAAATGAGTTAATCATCTAATCTCTGGTTTTAACTGTAAGTAAACGTCACTTTCTGCCCCTCAGTTGTGGGAATTAGGGGAGAGATTTTTTCTTTATGTTTATTTGAATTTACATCATATTACATGCACAATTAATTCATTATAATGTATTTGAATCTGCACTGACGGACCCAGTTTTCACTAAACTAAACCACCTTAACCAGGAGGCTGATCTTAATAAATCCTTTCCATCACAGTGACAATATGTTCAACATCACACCAATCAATCAGTTATTTTCCCATGAACTGATCAATCATTTAGTCTATAAAATGTCCCAGAGATCAATGTGATGTCTTCAAACGTTTTGGTCGACCAACAGCCCAACAGTGTTCTTACTTCTTCTTCTAGTTTCTCCTTTAACCAAACTTCTCTTTGAATTTCACATTAAATCCTCCATGTATTTGTTTTTCATGCTGAATACGTCTTTTCTGACGTATTTAAAATTATGACAAATGGCACAAAAGGTCCCACATGTAGTAATTTGTTTATCAGATGCTGCTCCATTACAAACTCGTGTTGTCGTCTCACAGTCGTAATTCAAACCCACGAAACCTTAAAGGTCTTGTCAACATTTACGGGTTTTCTAAAAAAAAAGTTAAATGTCAGGCTGAGACTTGGAAATGTGAAGAAAGAAACATCTGGAATATTTGCATGTTATTAAATGGAGCTGTAGCAGCTCAGGTCTTCATACGGGACTGGCTGTAACTCGGGAGGTGGTGACAGAGTTTGACCCAAAGACTCAAAACAAGTTTGTGATTGGCTGAGCAGGGAGCGGCATCATTCCTCACTGATGACAGACTGTATTTCCTGGTGTTTACTTTGCTGTCACTCTGCATCGACTCTGTATTTAATCAGGAAAGTGAAAGTCGTCGGTCTCAGCTGACACTTGTCAGAGTAGATCAGCTCTCGGCCCGTTCTGTGTCTCCCCTCGACGTCACTTCAGCGAATCCTGAAAGTAAAAACACGCTCCTCGTCGTTAAAGTGTTCACAACAATATCAGGAAACAGCTGAGAAAGCAGCTATCACTGCAAACGCTTCCTCCCTCGGACACCGAGGCCCAGAGTCCTGGATCTGAACCAGAAACCACAACTGGAGAATCCATACGGGGACTGGACATAATGTGTCTCCATGGTCGCACCCAGCTGACTGGAAAACAGGCAATATTCAGCAGCTGCCATTGTTCATTCAGATGGAAAGAAACAGTGAAAACTCGGCTGTTGTCTGATTTATGGAGCTAGTTGAACAAAGACGAATGACTGTTGACATTACTTCGCTTTGTGCCGTTTCTTTTCTCTTTTCTCTGGTGTTGCATCATAGTTCGTGGGTGTATATTGACGTTTTTGCACCTTTTTGTGTTTTTCCGTATAAAGTTTTTTCATGTTTCATCAGGTGCTACACAGATTTTGAATCAGCACAACCTCAGCTGATTAAATATGTCACTCAATGAAGATTTCTGTTCAGTATAATAGAGGATAGTAGCCAATAAAACAAAAAAACGGATGTTGAATTTTACTGATTTTATAGATAAAAGCACCAAAAACCATAATAATGAAAGAAAACATCAACACAGAAAGAAACATACATTTGTTTGTGGTTGTTCTAGAGATTAGAAGCTTCTGTCTTCATCTCTTCAGGAGTGATGCTCATCCTTCAGGTTTCTCTGGTCCACACTGAAATATCTCAAATACTTTTCAATAGTTCGCCGTGAAATTTGGTGCAAACTTTAATGATTAGCCAGCGATGAATCCTGATAAGTTTAGTGATCCCATGATTTTTCCAGCAGGTCACAGTTTTCACTTCAATAAATAAAACTACCTCATGTACCAGATGGATTTTTACAGATGCAGACGTTGGTGGTTCCCAGTCGATGAGTCCCGCTGACCTCTGTGACCTCCTCTCTGGCACTACCACCAGGGTGACATTTAAGCTTTCAGCGAAATGTCTTCATTAGTATTGTATGGATCGCCATGACACCGGTGTCACAGACATTTAGGC
>NW_019525167.1:202794-211810 GCF_002814215.2 Seriola lalandi dorsalis | reverse complement strand
TGTGACTTTTCGTCTGTGCCGCGGCGAATGTGGGGAAGATGGAATATCTTTTCCTCCTTCCTCCAGTAGAGCTCAGAGACAAATACCAACCACAGACCATAACTGTCGGCTTTATCCGTCAAACCCTCCTCACACACACACACACACACACACACACACTCACTCACACACACACACACACACACACACTTGTGAGTGCGTTTTGTATTTGATCCCTTGCAGGCGTTGTGTGTCGGCTCGTTGACGGTTTGACTGCTGGGAGGTTTTAGGACGGAGGTGCGAGGATTGATTCCTCTCCGCTCCTCTCTCCGTGTGGTGAAATCTCATTTTGAGACGCGGAGATACCTGCGCTTGTGTCTTCGGGAAATGAGGCGTCGAGAGATGAATCGCGAGAAGGGAAAGCAGTGATGATGAATTATGGCGTGAGGGCAAAGCAGGTGATCGTACAAATGGAGGCAGACGGAACCAGGAAGCCTAATGTGGCTGTGACGGTCGGTGAGGACACGACACAGCGGAGAAGTTTGATCGTAGTTTTTCAGCTTTTACTGATTTTTCTCCTGAAAACACCTGCATGCACTTAGCATTCAGCTGGGCCCAGGCGCCCGCGGCTCAGGACGCAGAGCAGGTCGTCCACTAATCGAAAGGTCGGCGGTTCGATTCCCGGCTCCTCCAGTCTGCGTGTCCTTGGGTGAGATACTGAACTCCCCTGGTTAACCACTGGTGTGTGAGTGTGTGTGTGAATGTGACTCATAGTGTAAGGTGCTTTGACTGGTTGTTAAGTTTTATATAAACGCAGCCCATTTACCAGGAAATGAGTTACTGATGGAGCATCAGTGTTCCCCCGGGTGAAAACACCAAGTGTGAACTGTTAAACTAAACAGTGTTAAGAGCTTCTAATTTAAACTTTCTAAGAGTTAACTGTAATTTGTTAAAACTCGTATTTTGTCACAGATTTCGGTGTTTTACAGAGTTTTCTTTCAAACTAATTTCACCTGTTTTCATTAGTAAAAATAAACTGATGAATCTTCCCCATCTGTGAGTAAGAAAGATCCACTGTATGATTAGATTCAATGAAAATAAAATTAACATTTGAGACACTTGTGCTTTCAGCTTCGTGTCAACGGATCCATAAAGAAATGTTTTTCCCAGTTTGGTGTGAAAGAGCTGGAAACATCAGTCCTGGAACAGGCAGCGTTATTTGTGTTTTTAAATCCTTCTGAATGAATTGAAATGCAATTCCAAGTAATTATTCTGGATTTATCACTAGATCTATTATTTATTGTGATTAATCAGGTAATGATCTGAGTTTGGGCGATGACGAGCCTTTGACCTCACGTTAGAAATGTTTTGTTATTTATTTAGAATTAAATATAAATAATTCAAATGAAGGCAACAGAAGCAGCGACTGTAGCGCTGTGATTTGAGTCTTTATCAAATAGATATTTATTACTTTGGAAAATGAAAATGAAAATATATTCCTAAATGAATGATTCAGTCCTGCAGATTTCTTGGTGATCTGCCAATTAGATCAGGCGATATCTTGACACCAAATTACACTTTGGTGTTTGTGTAGCTGCAAAGTTTCTGCAGAAGGTCCATGTGACATCAGTTTGGTCATGTGCTCATGTCTGGGTCTGTCTCTGCACCATCCCAACACCTCTGCTCATGTAGCCTGTACGTGCCAACAAGCGCCCGTACCGCACGTGAAGTACGTGTTCAACCGGGGGAAAATGATTCCCAGGACAACAAACCACTTTAAATGTCTGAAAACGTTCCAGCGTCGGATTCTGTCAGACTTCATCCTGGATGTCAGCGCTCCATGAAAACTGTCAGAAGAGAAAGTGAAGGAAGCAGATCTGAGTTCCTGTGTCATTATCATCAGACTCCTGGAGCTTCGCTGACCTTTAACCCTGAACTGACCTCTTTTTAAAGAGTGTGTGTGTGACGGGGAAGCTGCGAGTCGAAGCAGTGTGTGGGTCAGGTGTGTGCGTAACACCAGCTGCTGCTGTTTATAAAGGGAGGGGAGGAAGTGTTTGTTTTCGGGGAGTGATCACTGTCACTCTCAGAGCTGCGCAGGACTGACGGACTGATATCTGTTTACAGAAGATAAGACGGAGACGAGGTTCAAAAAATAAATAACAGACTCAAAGTTAACGAGAACGGACTGATGCTCAGGAATGTAGAAAATTAAATTTCGACTTGGGCGAAATAGATTTAATGAAGACGGGAAAACATCTGGGCAGCAGCGTGGAGGGAGAGTTACTATTAACTGAGGAAAGCTAACATTGTTAACTTCATGTATTCTCTGTTAGGATCCCTGTTAGCTTCAACAAAGTGGCAACTGGTCGTCCACATTAAATGGAAAATGGAAAATCAACACAAGAAACATTCATGAGTGAGAGGGACATTTATATGTAAATAACAAAGTTTCCAGTCATGCTAACAGCTCTGTGGCTTTATTAAGGCACAGCGATGCTTTGAGCTAAATGCTAACGTCAGGCGGCTAACATGCTCACAATGATGATGCTAAAACGTTAATGTTCATCGATTTTAACCTTTACCTCATTCACAATCTAAGTTTAGCGTGTTAGCATGCTAACATTTGCTAATTAGCACGATACAGGAAGTACAGCTGATGGGAATGTAAAACAGTGTTGGGCAAAGTGAAAGTGAGACCTGATGATGGTGCTAGCTGAAGTCGGAGGATCGCTAAAGGAACCTCAACCTGACGGAGACATGAACATATGAACATTGACGTGACACGGGTGAAAACTTTGACCCTCTGCTGCTGCTGGAGGAAAAACATGGAGGCATCAAATCATTTGAAGTCGTTCTCTTGGTTTTGGAATCAGGTTTGTGTGAGGAAATAAACTCAAACATTTATTTATTCCGTTGTGGACGGTCCTGATCGCTCTTCTGTCAGTTTGATAATGAGTTTCTCAGCTTCATTGATCCATTAGAGCCGCAGCAGACTGAACTCTGACGACAACAAGCTGCTGTTATTGTCAGGGTTTTACAGCAGGAAGGATTCGCTCTGAGGCAGCAGGAGTTCAGTCTGAAGCTAAATGTTTCTGTGTGTCTGTTCCTGCAAAAACAAACATACAAACTATAATTTAGTTTCTTTTAAAAAAAAAATCAAAAAAATCAAATGAATATGTTGGTTTATAGAAGATTACACACTTTTTAACAGAGGAAAATTTTGAGGCTCGGGATTTTAAAATTGTTATTAGACCGGGTGCTGCCGTTGCTCCCGGTCTGTATCCAGCTGTTGTAAGGCGTCGATCAGGTTCTGCCACTGGCTCAGTTTCCAGTTTAAGCTTATCAGTTTGCCACTGGTGTGTTTGAGTGTCCAGTCTGAGGTTGTTTGTTTGTCTGCGTTGTTGTGTATGTGCTGTTACTGTGGATTAACTGTGATGTGGTTGCCGTCACTGTGTCTGTGACAGATTCATAAACGTTTTAATTTCTTAAACGCCTCTACGGCTCAGACACACTGAATGTTGTTGTGGCTTGTTGAGAAATGTGAATGGGAGAAATATCACTTTAAATACTGGAGCTGCAGTTTGTCGAACAGCTGAAATATTGTTAATTGATGTTATTGTGAAGTTGTTTCTGTTCGTTTAAGTTTGGAAACGAAAGATCAGACAGAAACTTTGAGATCTTTATTTGTTGTCACAGAGTTGTCAGTCACAGTCACAGTCAGGAGAGGAGTGTGTGTGTGTGTGTGTGTGTGTGTGTGTGTGTGTGTGTGTGTGACGTTTTATACTTTTTAATTCGTCTTAAAACAAAACAGTTCATGAAGCTAAAACTTGGAGTCGGAACAAAATGAATCTGAATCTATTTTAATAGTTGATGTTTTTTATATTATTATTATTATTTATTTATCATTCAAGTAAAAATGCTAAATATTACTGTGAGTTCCAGCTTTTCCATACTTTTTTTTTTAACAGTAAACTGAATATTTTTTGAATATTAATAAAACATTTGAGTTTATTTCCTTTGGATTTTCTTCATTTTGTGACATTTGCAAGATGATAAAATGATTCATCAATAATGAAACGTTAAAAACACAACGCTGCTCCGTGCTCTTTGAAAATCCCTGTGGCCTCCGAGGCTGATGCAATGATTTCCATCCCCGGGGTAACGATGTCGTAAACCTGACGCCGTCAACTTCCTGTTTCTGTTCTGCTGGAGATACGAGGGTTTCACCAGACAGACGGGAGGTCTTGTATCTCCTGGCAGGACCAGAAGTGATGGAGGAGCCTCAGTGTGTTGGTTGTTCATGAACACACACACACACACACACACACACACACACACACACACACAGTGAGTGTGAGGATCGTAAATTTCTCCTCCTGTCACTTCTGTCGTCGCACAAACGATTTCAGACTGAAGAAAATGTCTCTGAGAGGAGAACAATCAGTCAGTTTGTGTGTGTGTGTGTGTGTGTGTGTGTGTGTGTGTGTGTGTGTGTGTGTGTGTGTGTGTGTGTGTGGCCTGGAGGTCGTAAGGAGCTGGAGTGTTACCGGTGTGTTCACAGCCAGGGTGGGAAAAGAAAAATAATTGTCTCGTGATTGTGTCGAATCAAAAAATGATATTAACATTATGTAATTATACATCACATGTATAATCTGTATTAATCTATAATTTACTGAATAATCAGAAATGTTTCAATTCAATTTAAATTCTAGAAGATAAAAGTGAGAATCATTTCTCTGTTCAATAAATAGAAAGCAGCAGTAGTTTCCCGCTCTTATCCTGGAGCATTACTCTCATGTCTCAGACAATGATAGCTACAGTTTATTTCTGGAGCACTCTGAGAGGCGTTCAGAGACGCAGATAAACGATTGGACAAAAGAATTTAAAAGCAGATCTGGGAGAATTAGAAGTAGGAAGGTGAAAAGGAACAAATGCAGTAAGAGAGGAAAAGATTAGAGACGTTTTCTGATATAAAAACAGCAGTTGTTGGTGTGAAAAGGTGAGTTTCAGGTGTGTTTTTAAAGCTGGGGAGGCGGGGGAGCGTCAAACACCTTAAATTTACTAATTAAGTGATGGATGGCACTTTAAGGTTTCATTTCTCCTTAGCTGAGGGAGTTTCCTTAGTTAAGGAATAATGTTGCAGCAGTAACAGAGATTTTACAGCAGGAAAAATTCTGTTTCCATGGAGACGGTTGATTTGACTCGTCCTCCTGCTGTTTTTAAGGGAAACTCCCCCACAGGCCTGAAGGTCGAGTCGGAGGTCCCTTCAGCGTTTGATCCCTTCTCTGGTCTCTAAGGTGTTCTGTGCAGCAGCTCAACTGACTTCATGTGATTTCTTATGTATCATTAAGAGAAGCAGAAAACCTCAAATATTTAATGGGACATTTTAAGGAAACCTTAAGGAGAAGTTTAAAGGTGTTTTGTGCAAGTTTTTATTTTAAGGAAACTTAACTCAGACTTTAGGGAAGATCTTAATTTAAGGTGTTTTGTGCAGCTGTGACAGAGGTTTGAATCGGGGGGGGGGGGGGGGGTTTGTACTGGGGTGCGATGGTGGAGGAGATCGGAGAGGCGCGAATGAGGATGGGTGAGGACGGGTGAGGCCGGGTGAGGCCGGGTGAGGATGGGTGAGGACGGGTGTGGACAGGTGAGGCCGGGTGAGGATGGGTGAGGACGGGTGTGGACGGGTGAGGCCGGGTGAGGACGGGTGAGGACGGGTGTGGACAGGTGAGGCCGGGTGAGGCCGGGTGAGGCCGGGTGATGGAGGGAGAAGATGTGCGGCTGCAGTAACTGAGTGTGGACGTGGTGAAGCAGTGATGAGAGATTCTGCGGATGAAGATGACAGAAGGTCGAAGGCACAAAGTTATTGGTGGATTTTTGAGGGATTTCTGATTTTTATTATTTCAGATTTGGAGCCGGTCAGTTTGAGGACGTCGGCCGTCTCCATGCTTTTACTCCTTATATGCTGCGCTAAGAGGATTTACAGCCGCTGACGCTCGTGTGTTGTTGTCTGTCTGAGAGATGATTCAAACCTCTCAGAGCGACGTCCATGATGTTTCATCCCTGGAACTGACGACGTGAAACGCACCGTGGCATCAGTCCGGCCTGAAGGTCGTCGTCTCACTGAACCAACCAACAAACTGTAATTTAGAAACACTCGTCCCCGAGTCGTCATGTAGTGGAAGTAAATATCTGTTCTTCCGTAGAAACAGGTTCTGTGTGTTGGGAGAATAATCTGAACCAGGACTCCCTGTTATCACTCTATATACTGCACTGTATTTACCTGTCACCATTTTCCTCGTGTGAAACTTCTGCACCGAGTAATTCCTTCAGAAAGATTTTTACAATGGAAGAAACCTCGAAACTGGAAGATTGTCAAGAGAAAAACTCTCCATCTGTCTTCCCTGCCTGTGACCAGCTGCCTTGCTCGTGGGCCTGTGGGCGGAGGTCAGCTGATCCGGTGAATAACCGCAGAGCAGGTCGGTCATCAACCAGAGAACATCAGGGCAGGTGTGTCGTCCAAACAGAGGCAGCCACACAAATGCAGTCTGATATAATTACCTCGGGGTGTGTGTGTGTGTGTGTGTGTGTGTGTGTGTGTGTGTGTGTGTTTGTGTGTGTGTGTGTGTGTGTGTGTGTTTACAGACTCACTTTGCCCTCTGTCCATTAGTCTGAGACGTCTGACAGATATGTCTCGCTCGCTCCATGTTTTCTCGCTGACAGCTGAAAGTGCTGCCGGGGACGAAGAGAAGTGTTGTAGAGGAATTTCTCTCTCTCTCTCTCACACACACACACACACACACACATGCACGCACACACACAGACACACACGCATTTTTTCAGTTTATTGATCTGCCATCGGGGGGGTCCTCGCTGCTGCACAAATAAGCTGCTAACTGTCCTCGATAAACTATCACCTCCTTCCAGGAGAGGAAGGAACTCAAATTAAAGCCTCCGAGCATAAACAAACGCTAATGTGCACTGCATTCGCAAACACACACACACACACACACACACACACACACCTGGTAAAACTTCGCCGCCTCAGACAGACAGAGGAGCAGCAGGTCGGATGCTTCACTGTCGCAGCAGGAAATGAAAAAGCTGTTAAACTTCTGGTCTCGTGGCGTCGACAGAGTCTGTCCTGTAACCTGGAAACAGCTTCTCATCACGGGGAGCGCCGTCACAGCCGCTCTGACAGGTGTTGTGCACAGCGGTAACAAAGATGCTGATTTTGTTTATGAAGATGCAATCCTTTGTCAGAGATGCACCTGGTTATGTAAACCTCGTGTCTGAATGAGTCACATTTCTATAAAAGTCCCGACCACAGCCCTGATTCCTGGCTCCTGGTTCCTGCTGTGAAACTTCCCGAGTCTCTAAAGAAGTTCTTGTTTTCCTGGAGATGTCAGACTTTGTTTTCCACTTCCAGAAAAAGTTTGTTTTTTTAAATTAAACTTTTTCTGCCTCCAGGACGTCTGCAGTAACACGATCATTAACTTACTGACAACGGGACTGAAGGTGTTTTGGTTCGTTCTGCCTCATGTTTCACATCTGATCAGTTTTGTGAATTCGACAGGGAAACGGTTTCGGATTGATTTCTTTGGATTGATTGATGATGATTGACAGTTTGACAGTTTTTGCGACCGGCTGTCTGTTCTGCTCAGATCACACTGACTGAGGAGGATGGTTCAGACCGTTTCCTCTGATCTGATCCTCCAGCGTCCGAATCCTCTCTCATCCCGTCTTTTTAGTTTGTACTTCATGCCGCATCATCAACGTTCATCGACTCCGAGGTAAAGATGCAGCATGAGGTAAAGATGCAGCATGAGGTAAAGATGCAGCGTGAGGTAAAGATGCAGCGTGAGGTAAAGATGCAGCGTGAGGTAAAGATGCAGCGTGAGGTAAAGATGCAGCGTGAGGTAAAGATGCAGCGTGAGGTAAAGATGCAGCGTGAGGTAAAGATGCAGCGTGAGGTAAAGATGCAGCGTGAGGTAAAGATGCAGCGTGAGGTAAAGATGCAGCGTGAGGTAAAGATGCAGCATGAGGTAAAGATGCAGCATGAGGTGGAGCAGACATACTGGTGGATGTGGCTGCACGCAGCTCATGGAGGCAGCTAAGATACTTTAAATTTGCATTTCACCCTTTAATTTGCATCAAGAATCATAACTAAGTCAAATCTGAACACGCAGACATGAAACACACTTTCAGGTTCAGTGTGGATTATTTCATTATTCCCGATACACTGGAGATAAATGTCTATAAATCTGCTGGATGCAAAATCACATCTGTCAGATGTTGTTCAAACCCAGCTGGTGGCTCTCTCTGCAGCTTCAGGGATGGACCGTGTGATCTCTTGCCTGATCGAGGCTTTACAGAGCGAGCGCCCTGCGAGACCTCGGCAGCCCACTTCTTATGAGCCTCCCCCAGAGAACATGAACGCCTGCCGGGTGGCGCCGCAAGAAATAATCAAGTCTGGCCGGAGTGTTGTTTGAGCGACGTCATCAGGGAAGGATCAGTGGAGAGCGATCCTGTTGTCGGGTGTGACTGGAGTGACTTCGCTCCAGCTCCGTTTGGCGTTTGCCGGCGGTGGCGTCCATCAGCCAGGGCTTTGGGGCAGCTGCTGAGGAGGTGTTGAAGTCTCCCGCTGAGGGCAGGAAGTTGTCTCAGCTTTGCCCCCATGTGTGGAGATAAGAGAAATCATAAGAACAAGACTCTCCTTTATTAAAACTCTGTACTTGCCTTAGAATCATCTGGTTTTCTAAATTTTCCTCACATCTGTGGGTACATTTCAAACAGGAACTGCTAGTGTTTGATTCAGTGCATTTTAAATGGTGCCAGGATGTCTGACGTACTGACTCTGACCTGGCGGAGGTTGAGCTATTTGCCTTTTGACTTCCTGTTTGAACAGTTGTTGAGATTAGAGATGGGCCGGTGAGGAGAAGTTGTGTCGTTGCATCCACAGCTGCAGATCTATGTGTTGCAGGGAAATGAAAATCCGACAGCAGTGAATCGTGTCCGCTGCTCTAAGAGCCGACACCCC
>NW_019525167.1:196395-202774 GCF_002814215.2 Seriola lalandi dorsalis | reverse complement strand
CATGTGTGGAGATAAGAGAAATCATAAGAACAAGACTCTCCTTTATTAAAACTCTGAACTTGCCTTAGAATCATCTGGTTTTCCCCCCGAACATTTAGAGCTGTTGACCTGCCGACCTCAGAGCGGCTCTGCTCCGCGGGGAGGTTTTTTTCGAAGAGCGGCGATTTGAGCCGGACGTGCAGGAATGACGGTCCTGAAAAAGGGAAATGAAACCGCCACCTGGACGTTTTCTGTCACCCCCCCCCCCATTTCCATTTCCTGGACAAAGCGGAGCAGAGGAGGAGGCACGAACAGAAATTCACCAGAAACCTGACAGGCGGCTTTTCACCGCACATATCCAGCTTCTATTTCTCATTTCACGGACAGGATGCATTTTGTCCATGGGAAGCCATTACTGCTTCAGTCACCTGAAATGAGACGGTGATAAAAAGGAGGAGAGAGGCTCCAAAGTTCAGCCGGAAAGGTTTCGCAGCAGGAAATGATTTTGAGTATTTTTATTGAAAGGGAGGAAGAACATAATCTACTCGAGTGTTTACACAGAGAACATGGAGGAGACTGAATTAAAGCTACAAATCAGTCTGGGAAGGAGAGGAAATCAGGGAGGAAATCATGACACGAATTTGGCCGTCTAATATTTCTGCACCTCCCGAGATTAAGTTTGAAAAACGTCGTCAACATTTTACCAACGACATCAAGCCCCAAGAACACGTCAAGTTCCTCCCTGCACGTTATTATTATCACGATGATGATGATACAGTTGAAGCTTTTAACATTTCCGTGTCCTGACAATAACAAACTACATCTCTGAACATCTGGGTCGTTTCTTTTTAATGGGAACTTAAATCATTTCAACCTGCGCATGTAAACTACAAATTAAAATAATGGGGAATTCACAAAACTGCCCTCAGGAAGAACCAAGAACATTTACAGGAAGTCCTTTTGTAACAAATGCAGTAGCTTTGTTAAATTCATAAACATCATAGTTACAGTATTATCTGCAGCCACAAAAGGGCTTGGTGACTGCCTCCTTGTGACATCACAAAGTCACAGGAAGTCCTGACGGCTGGTTTTAAGGCTCAGTTCCTGAATACAGGCTGTGTGCATTTCTCTGTGGACTGAGGCTTTGATACTTTCACAGTGTTAATATAGAAGCTAGAGCTGATCTATAATCACACTACACATGGACACAGACCTTTAGATATGATGTGGGACCTTTTTAAAGAGTAACTCCCTCCAGGCTTGAAAATATACGAGCACTAGTATCTGAAGTGCAGCTCTTCACGGTGCAGTATTCGGGTGTGGATGGTGAATGAAAAGAAGATAAACATGATTATTTTTGTTGGATGATAAATTCATGACGGCTCAGTTTCGTGTCGCTGCTGAACTGAAGGAGCAGATCCTCCGCCGCCGCTGTGACTTCATTAAAGGGTTTTGTTTTTAACGTCTGGCTGCCGCCTCTCCACACTCCTCTCTCTCCCTTCTCACAGCTTTGTGATGAACCAGTTTTCTAATTCAGATCTACAAACTTGCCTCATCTCATCTTGGGAGGACAAATGAGTGTTTCCTCCGGCTGCAGCGGCGGCCTTCAGCGGGAGTTTCCTTATCTCTAATGAACTGTGTTTCACCTTTTCAACCTGTTAGATTGAGGTTGAGTCATTTTGAATGTGAACGACCACAACCTGCTGCTTTTCATAAATTCAACCCCCCCTCCATCCTCCTCCTCCTCCTCCTCCTCCTCCTCCTGCTCCTGCTCCTGCGGTGAAAGGCGAACCACGGCGTTTCCATTTAGACCCAGAAAACGTGAAGGAGCCCACACAAAAAGCTGGCAGCGTGAGATAAGTCGCTGCCCACTTTGTGTCACTGGAAATTGGCACTTTGACTTCCACAATGTATTTGTGTTGCTGGCAGCGTCACAACAAGCGGAAGAATAATGGTTTAATTTTCCCCCTACGACGCCAAATGCCGCGCCGCCGCCACTGCCGCCGCCGCCGCCGCCGTCCTCCTGGCGCCTCATACATATGCAGCTCATGAGCTGCGGGTTCTGGTGATTTCTGTCGCTCATGAAAACTTAAAATTCTCATACAGCACAATATGTCAGCTGTGGTTCACTGGGCAGAAATTGCGGCGGCTGATGACATTTATGCGAGAGATTTCTTTTCTCCGCTCAGCTGAGAGTCGCTCCTCTGGAGAGTGTTGTGGACGGAAAAATGTTTATTTCACCAAACGAGATGCTTGAGAGAAGCTCTCAGTGGACGGGTGAAGAGACGGACGAGTGAGTGCTGCAGTTAGTGATTATTTTCATCATCAATTCATTATTAATCAAGTGTTTATCGGTTTAAAAACATCCACTTTAGGAATTCTTAAACTGAAGGTCAAGTCCTTAAATCTCTCCTTTTGTCCAACGAACCCACAGATACTGAGTTCACAGTGACACTGATCAATGATTTAACCCATTAATCCCTGATCAGAACAGATTGTGTGTATGTTAATGTCAGCGTGAGTAAAATGACTAAACAAGGAGAAAAGCAGCACGACTCACACACACATGCATTTACCAGGATGTCGTTGTTTTCAGTCCTGATTTCTATAGAAAAGACCTGAAACTAAAGTTCGTCTGGAAGGAAACTGAAGTCAAATAAAATCAGTCGGTCGTCTGCTTTTCTAAGAATCTCCATCCGTCTTAAAACTTGTCTGAACTTTCTCCCCAGTCTCACTCAGACAGATTTGTCTTCCTCTGTTGTTTTTGGCGAACTGGGTTTCCTAATGAAAGACATTTGTTTGATAATGAGACTCCTCTTCTCCGTAATGACAGTGTCGCACTTTAACAATGAGTCTAATCTTGTTCTTTTTGTTCCGTCTCTCATCCTCTGCTCTTCCTCTCCATCTGTTTCTGATTGATCACGCCCTCTCTCTCACTTCTCCTCCCAAACTTTCTCCCCTGCTTCATATTTCTCCTCCATCATCCTCATCATCCTCATCATCCTCATCGTTTCTCCTCTCTGTCTCTCAGGTGAACAAGCAGCAGCTGCAGGCGGTGAAGGAGAGATTTCTGGCCTTCCTCAACGGGGAGACGCAGATTGTGGCGGACGAAGCTTTCTGCAACGCCGTGAGGAGCTACTATGAGGCAAGAAGACTTTATCTTTACTGTTTTGTCTCTGCTTGGCTTCACACGCCTGAGGTGAATCCGGGCGTCCGCGGGAGGCGGGGCTGAGTTAGGGGACGGGATGACTTGGACTGCAGTGTCTGCGTGTGTTTTCATACAGGTTTGGATGGTGGGTCCGGGTGGGCGGGGCTTGGTGACTGCTTTGTTGTGACATCACAAAGTTCCAGAAGTCCTGACGGCTGGTTTTAAGGCTCAGTTTCTGAATACAGGCTGTGTGCATTTCTCTGTGGACTGAGGCTTTGATACTTTCACAGTATTAATATAGAAGCTAGAGCTGATCTATAATCACACTACACATGGACACAGACCTTTACACTGGAGGAGCTTTAATGTTACTGTATGACTGATTATAAACAAAGCGCCTCCATGAACTCTGAACCACAGCCCAAGGTTTTCCCTTAATCACCTCCAAACAATTGCACTCAGGTATTCGTGGTCGTGGGAGAGCGGCGCCTCCGTCCACGCCTCTGATGACTGAGTGGTTGTTGAACTCTCACGGCACAAAGTAATGAAATTGTTCAGCAGCGTCAGACTGAAACAGATTAGAAACATCGACCCGGCAGCTGCCCCCCTCCCCTCCCCCCAACTAAAGCGTCACCACACACCGTTTCGTTTCGATCGCGTCATCTCTGCGTAAACGTGTTTGAGACAGAAACTCTCAGTAATTCTACATGGATTTTATGTTTCATTGACATTTTGGAGTTTGGATGGAAATGTGTCTCCTGACTCCTCCATAGACGCCGTGACAAAACCCTCCCCTGTCGGCTCCAGTTTCCGTCTCGGCGCTGTCGGAGGAGGACAGCTGCGAGCAGAGATTGCAGTGAATTTCCTCACTCTTATTATTCCAGTTTTACACCCTGTCTCTCTGTTATCTGTTGTTCCTCTGCCTCTCCCTCTATCTCCCTCCCTCATCTTTACCCCCCCCCTTCATGCCGGAGCGCCTGTAATCTGGTATGAGCTGGAGATCTTATCGGGAACTTGCTACTCGTCGTCTTAATTGCCAGCGAGTGTGAGACGAGAGGATCTCAGTGAAACTCTCAAGTCGCGGCGTTCGCGTCAAATGATCAAAGAGAGACGACTTGTCTTCCTCGGTGGACGTCGGCGTCGTCGTCCTCCGTCACACACATAATGACGACGACAGGGATTCGTTGCTGTGTTGTTCATTTATCATGTGAAGTGGCTGCGAGATGTTTCACACGAGTGGCGATATTTCGTCACACGATCAGTTTTCAGCTCCAACTCTGCGTCATCCGCTTTTCAAATAAACTCAAGGTCACGTGCGTTTAAACTGAAGGTGTTCTGACTCGTAACTAACGACATAACTTTGCATTTATTGTTGTTACGAGTGTTGGTTAAAAAAACTTCAGTTTCCAGCTGAAACTATTATTTTACTCTGCCAGGCTCGTACAGGTGAGCGACGAGGGAGGGAGGGAGGGAGGGAGGGAGTCTTGTTTTTCTAGTGTCACCTGAACATCATACTGTGGGGAACAACAAACCTCCACCAAAAGAAATTCCCCTGCATGAGCAGACACACAGGAGGAGGATGACGAGGAGGAGGAGGAGGAGGAGCAGCTGAATCATTACCAGCAGAGGAAGAAACTCCCCGACAGGATTTCACACCGACTTTCCTCAGGACATCCATCCAACCATCACCTGGACCGCTCTTCCTTTGAGGTGGGGGCGGGTGCCACAGCAGGAGGCGGGGTCGCCCCCGGAGACAAACAGACATTCGCACCTACAGTCACCTATTAACCCACCTGCGTCCGGACAGTGGGAGGACAGAGGAGCACCTGTGTCTGCGTGGGGGGGGACTCATCGCACAGACCGGACGGAGGCTCCAGCTGCTCGCTCAAACCAAGCGCCGAACCGCCGCGCCCCCCACGCCCCCGCATCATTATCAGATGATGTTTATTTCTCCCAGTGAAACCGTCAGTGCCTCGGCTTCAGCTTAAGGAAACTTTTTAAGAGATTCGGTGTAACACCTTTAAGTAACTCCCTCAGCTCAGGAGAAACGAAACCTCAAGTGTTTGACTGAAGTAGAAAACGTAACGTATCGGACACGGTGTTTGTGCACACAGGGATTTTGACTCCTAGTGTCTCTCAGTGTCCTCACACACACACACACACACACACACACACACACACACTACACACTACACAACACTAACATCACTGTGTCCAGGCAGATAAACAACAAGGACAACAAAGCTGAGCAAAGATAAATGAACAAACACATGACTGCGCTCTCCACACCTGCTGACAGCCACGATGTTTACGCTCGTCACGACGACCATGAATTAATTAATAAGACGTTACCACTGCGCCCTGCCGTCGTGTCCGTCTCATACTGCAGCACACGTCCTCCTCTCTGTCCATCACACTCATTAATTATCGCCTGTGAGCTTTTGTGTTGGAGCCCGTCGCCGCCCTGCTGCCATTTTCTTCTCATTAGCATCTTGTCCAAACTGGAGCTCTGTGGCTCCGTCTCAAATCTGAAATGTTGATTTATTTGTCATCATGTGTCAGCAGCGTAGACTGCTGCAGAGCTAATCACTTCTTCTTCTTCTTCTTCTTCTTCTTCTTCTTCTTCTTCTTTTGACACTCGACTCATCTACTTTTATGAACATGATGGATGAAGTTTTATTAAAAGACGGAAATTTCCTTTTTTTTTGCCAGAATATTAATGAATCCTGACGGTTCAGACACCTGGAAAAGAAGCTAAATGATAAACTATCACGTCCATATCAAGGTGCATTAAACCTCTTATTAATATATCAAGATCTATATACGCAGTTAATGAACACTGGGCTCCAACTAAAAGCTGCAGTGTCTATAATAAACTGTTCCATATCTAATATTAATAATGTTTTTAAGTGTTTTTAAATTAGATTCAGGCCTGTGGCTGTGATGAGCCAGTGACATCATACACACCAGGAAGAGAGAGAGACTGCAGCTGGTTTTACCTGGAAATAAAACTGAACGTACTTTAATAATATATTATTAGAGTTACAGTTGCTGCTCTGGATTTGAAAATCACTATTCGATGATAAAGAAACAATCAAGCTTTCCGTCCGCGATCAGCTGGGACAGTGAGTCGTCTCTCCTCTTGTTATTCTGGACGAGTTTGTGCGGAAGCTTGTTCATTTTCTTCCAGATGATTTGATCCTGAACGCAGCTCTGTTGGCGATTAAACCCCCCCCCCCCCCCCCCCCCCCC
>NW_019525167.1:196219-196307 GCF_002814215.2 Seriola lalandi dorsalis | reverse complement strand
CGGTGATTTCAAAGCCAACTGCTGATTTCTTTGACACCAACACATTTGTTTCCTCTGGTGTTTCGCTTCTATCTCCTTGTTGAGACTC
>NW_019525167.1:195133-196169 GCF_002814215.2 Seriola lalandi dorsalis | reverse complement strand
TGTGTGTGTGTGTGTGTGTGAGGCTCATGGGAGAACCAGGAAATGAAATCCTCATCCAACAGCCGTCCCTCTGAGAGGTGAAGTGGTCTAATTGCCTGTGTCTTGCACTCTCGCACGTCATGTGCCTGATCACAGATGCAGAGGAGGTGATTTATTTTAATGCTTCTCTCTGGGAGGAAAACTTTTCACTGTTGTTGTGTTTTCATGTAAATTTACTGCAGTCACTCACTGTGACACTAACAAGCCTCATACATGCTAACGCTAATGACAGCGGGGAGTTCTCATTGCTTTTTTTTTATTTTATTTTTTGTTTTTTTTATCCCTGAGATCCTTCCGGCCGATCAAGGAACATGTGGTGTTTTTGAATGTGTGAATGAATCAGCTCGCAGACGCTTGACACCTGATGCAAAAAAAATTCAGCGTTAGTTTTCAGTATTTTGTCATTTATACAAAATGTCAAGCTCGTCTCAGAGGATCTACAGTCTGAAGAACATGTGATACAAATAAAAAGGGAGAAAAGTCTCAGGGAGGGCAGAAGAGGAGCGATCCCTCTTTAATCAAAACCTGCGGTGCATTCGTGTCCGTCAGGAAAAGAGGATCTGTTGTTGTTTGCCTCAGAGCCGAGGTGCCATTTAATAGAAGATTGTACAAAGAAAAGTTTTCGTCTTCAAGAGAAAGTTTCTTATTCAGATGTTTATTATTTATTCAAATTCAATTTTTTTCATTGTTTTTAAATGCACCACCTGCCGGCTCCAGGTGGACAGGTGAGAGAGCAGAGAGCATCAAGACGGTGAGAGGAGGAAACATCAGAGAGAGAGAGACTCAGTCAGACCCAGACTCAGAGGAGTCTGAGACCAGAACCAGAGACTAGCAGACGGATCAGAACCGTTAGCGTAGTTAGCATCTTTTCATTTGTTTATGTTGTTTGTTAGCTTGTAACTGATGGTGGCTGACACAGTGTTAGCAGTTGTGCTAATGCTAACTCTCCCTCTCTGTACTGACAAGATTACGGGTGTATTTAGCCCCCCCACCCCCC
>NW_019525167.1:180408-195113 GCF_002814215.2 Seriola lalandi dorsalis | reverse complement strand
ACCCCCCCTCGAGAAACCACTGATTATTTAACTCGTCATATGTCTTGGTTAAAAACTTGATTTTCACATCTTTAATGTTTTATTCTTTTACTTCTGTCTGAATGGTGGCTATAAACAAACTTTTATAAAGAGCAGACTTATGTCGTTAATAGTAATACGACATTATTTCAGTATAAAACAGTTTGAAGTTTGAACTGTTTTCATGACAACCAGACCTTTAATTCAGGAAGCTGCGTCACTGAGGAGAGAAGGACCTGAACATACTGCAGGTATCGAACCATCATGGAGGCATTTTATATTTATGAAGGAAGTATTTTTGTGCCGGAGCTGCAGGTGTTTGACCTGTAATTTAGTGTTTTAAAGCAGCTGGAGTCCGGCTGCTTCAGGTGTGTGACATTTCTGGAGCTCAGCAGGAAGCTGCTGCTCAGACTGTAAGTGGCTCCAGCTCAGACATTTTATTTTCTTTAATCATTTAACGACATATTTCCCAGACGCTCTCTGGACCCGGACTGAAGTCCACACGGATCACACCTTTAATCTGTGTGAGACAGAGGAAGGTAACCAAAGACAGATCACCGGTTCACAACCGAGTCAAAGGTCAACATCATAACAGGGTCAACAAAACGAGTCCGATCGATATCTGTGTCCTGTGAAGAATCAATACTTTCTGACTCACGCATCTTGGATCAATGATTCTCAGCCTGAGACTTGAGAATATATTAAATAATTGTAATAGATTTGTATTAAGGATTTAGGAATTATTTATCATGCTGTCCTTTTTCAGAATATCTCGCGGAGAGATGAACGTGCAGCATGATTACATGTTGTAAATATCAACACAGGGCTGGTGCTTTTATTTTGAATGTTAACTGTCAGGTTGTTAAAAATGGCCGCCGTCAGTTCCATGAGCCCCAAAGAAAAAAACCCCAGTGGATCATGGGTAAACACTGAGCTGTGGGCTGCTCCTGTTCTCCTCTGTTTGGAGTTAGCAACACATCTCTACACTTCCTCCTGTTAGCACGCACACGCACACGCACACGCACACGCACTGATACATGAGAGGAGTTTGTTTTCCGTCTCAACGTGTTTATCATTGTATCCGCGGCAACGGAATGGAAATACTCACCATCGTATTCGTGGGTAGGGACAAACGACGTATACGGTCGTTCAGGCCGGTGTTGGAAGACACCGAATTTGTGTGCAGCATTTTTTTTTAAATTAATGCAGGAAACGAGCGTCTTATTTTGATGTCTGACTGGCGTTGTTTTAATTACGTAGTCTTGTGTCGTCTTCTTCTGCAGTGGTTTAAAGTGCAGCAACTCCTCATGTTCAACATTATTAATTCACATTTTCTTTTGCCATTTTTTTGGGGCGGAAATTTTCTTTAAATTTACTTATGGGAAAGCTTTTAATGTGAAAGGTTTGTACAGGAAGTGTTGGCTTTCATTGATGTTGATATTAACAGAGACTTAATCAAGACAACGGGTAAACATGGCGGAAGTTTTGAGTTTGGATCAACAGCAAATAGAAACAGGAGCAGATCAGGAAGTAGATGTTTATATGCGCTAAAAAATAAAACAGGATGAATCAGAAATAAAATCTCGTCTCATTCTCTTCTTTTATTAATGAGAGTTTGACACCAGTAATCACAGTGACGATGAACAAAACAACACATTTGTAGGTGAGGTGTGTAAACTGTGAAGCTGCTGTTGTAAATATCACACAAACCGCAGCCGAACATCTGATGAGCTGCATGTTTGAGTTTTACCCTCCGAGCAAACACACCTGTCACGTACAGAGGCAGTGAACGCACCACGTGCTCCGTCACTCTGCCCGCGGCGCCGGTTAACGCTCGTACTCCTCGGCGTGTGCGTGGGCGGCCGGTATCTGTCTGCGTCTGTTTGCTTTGATTCAAGTTTCACATGGACGCCCGCTAATGCGCCGTGAAAGTGGATTTACACTCAGCTGAGGGGGAGTGTGTGAGCGTTTGAAGTGTGTGTGTGCAGCCAGTTAGTCTTTCATATATGGATATACAATTCTGCTTTTAAGTATTTATTTAAACATTTCTTCATCCATTCAAGTTTCCAAGGAGACTCTAAAGACTTTAATCTTTCTCATTCTTCATACTAAAGGATGTTCCCACAGCAGCAGAGATGCATCAAAGCCTCATTAACTCATAAATCAACAGTCCACACGTCGTTATCTTTGTTTGAAATTTGAATCCTCTTAAATATTTGAATCGCAAATCAAGAGCTTGACCAAATTTGACCTTCTTTGTTTCACCGGCTGAGTAAATAACCTTATTTCTATGGCTGCTCATGACCGCAGGTTGCCCTCAGTTCACGCCACTAGTCGACCTTTCGTCGCATGTTTTTTGATATTAATCAGATTTTTATGTCTCGGAGCTGGAGACATTGTTTTCTGATCGTCCGTCCCGTTCTCCTGGACACGATACCCCAGTGACGCTTTGACGGAACATCTTCAAATTTGGCACAAACATTCACAAGGACTCGAGGATGAACTGATTAGATTTTGGTGGCTAAAGGGTCAAAGGTCAAGGTCAGTGTGACCTCACAAAACACTCCTTTTTTAGCCATAACTCAAGACCTCACACAAATGGTGAATATTTTCTCTGACTCTGGATAAACAGTGATGTGACCTGAAACTAGTCTGAGTGGCGGAGGGATACAATGACGAGGAGGTGATTCTAGTTTTATTAGATTTTTTTCAACTGACCAATCAAAAGTCAGACTAAGACTTTTCTCATCTCCTGATTTTTGGTTGATTATTAGGGGGCCGCCGTACGTATCTCATTATTTTATTACTTATATACATGTGTAATAAATACCCTCCCCAATTCCCAGAGGAAATTCTACCTTGGATTAATAGAGATTGTGCTTTTAATGTACTAACTGGTGCAGTGTTGCATCAGGCGTATTGCTGCTTGTTGTTCTTGTATTGACCCGAGCTGATCATCTCCGACATGTAACTGCTTTGCCTGCGGGTTTTGAAGTTAGTGTGAACGGACTGGGTAAGCTGCAGAAGAATTGCCCTTCTTGGGATGAATAAAGTCGTCTGAATCTGAGTCTGAGTAACAGGCAGTTAGCTGCTGTTAGCTCTGACGAATTTCTGCTGCTTGTTTTCTTTTTGAGGAAATCTTGAACCTCTAAGAAAACACATTTCCTTTTGATGCATCAGATCTTTTTTCGTTGCCACAAAGACAGAGGCAGTTTAAAGTGTTTAACATACCGCACATGATTCATACATGTTGACAGTAACAACACAGCGCATCCTGAAACAAGGCGCAGATCTCGTTAGTGTTCAGAGGACACACACGGAGCTGTGATGATGAAAGGATTTGAACCTGCGTCTGATGGAGCGACGGGTCGTTTGATGAGGCGTTAAACCCACATTTCCTCCTTCCCTCTGAGCGACCCACAGCTGCTGCTTCTGCCTCCTCAGTCTTTTTTTTCCTGATCAGTGGGAGGTGACGATGACTCAACGCCGTCGCCGCTGTGAAGCCGGGCGACCTGTTGGTCTGTCACTTTAAATGACTGCTGACATTTCCCGCTGACTGCAGCTCCTCATTATGACACATTGCTGGAACATCCCCAGCTGCCAAACCCATGCCAGCTTCATTAAAGGAGCAGGACGTTTGAGGAAGTTGGTTACAAGTTGGAGTTGTTGAAAAGGAGGCTAACAGTTTCCCCCTGCTCCCAGTCTTTGTGCTAAGCTAAGCTAAACTTGTCCTTTTAACAGTAGATGTTTTCTCTTCATCATGTGTCTTTTCTGTGATAGCAGGTAAAAGAAATCTGTTGACAAAACAGTCTTAACTCAAGGTCTACTTACTGGCTTCTTTTGGAGCTTTCAGTTGTATAACATGCTCCTCATCAGGAGGCGTAGTTTGCGTAGTTGTCATGTGACTGTGGATGTTCAACCCTGGAGTTTTTGTTGTGTCTACAGTCGGTGTCACTCGCTGAAACACGTTGTGTGTGTCCTGCAGGTTAAACACACACGTTCAGAGTGTTTCCCTCCTGAAAGTTTCTATTGATGACTCGTGATTGTGATAATGTTTTGTGGTTTTTCACCCAAACCCCAGAAATGATTCCAGCAGCGATTAGCTCCTGTTCTCTCGCTGTCATTTAAACCCTGTCTTTGTTTTTTGAAGTGGATCTCTTGAGTTTCTGCAGGAAGAGCTGCTTCTTTTTCTGCTTTCTAAAATTTATTTTAATCAGCTCAGTGGGAATTTTGACTATCGTGTGAAGATGTTTTCTGCTAATCTGATAGACACCAATAAATGAATCTGTTTGGAAAACAATATACAGAATAATAAAACTTTCAGGAGAGCAAGACCCTGTAAAGGCTCATCAGATGGGCTGTTGTAAAGTCAGCTGCAGGCAAAATCTCCATGGGTTATAAGACTATATAAATGAATGATACTGAAACTGTACAACTTTGATCCTTATTGAGATAGTACAGTGACTTGTTGATCCCACTGGTGTACAGAAAAGGCAGCCGTGATGTATGTAGACATGATATAGATAATGATAATGAATGATACTCTCATATATATATATATTAAAAATACAATACAATAGTTGTTTGTATTGGTTGGTGCTAAATAGAGAACTGTGCAATTTAATTTCACCTTTCCGTTTTAATCAAAAAGTGTTTTGTATTTTTTCAGCTGCTTTGGTTCGAAGCTGAAATGTGTAATTATTTTTAGACTGATCTTTATTCCTTCACTATAGCAACGGATGAAAAGCTCTTTTCCTCTCGTCCTTCCTTCTCTTACATGACGACGTCTTTATAATTTCATTGTGATTATCGCCACAGGTGCATGGTCACCGCTGTTCTGCCGGCCTCTGTATTAATTCAGCTCGCCGGCCCTAATTGGTCGATTTTCCGTCCCTGCGGAGACCAAACAAACAGCTTCTGTGTTTCCTCAGAGTCAGAAAGAAAAACTTTTTCTACTGTTCATGTTCTTGGTCATTTGACTCCTTTTTCTTTGTTAGAGGGTTTTATAACTGAAGGAGTTGGAAGAGGGAGAGTGGATCGAATGTAAATCCCGATTCAGGACTTACGTAAGAGTTCTCAGGACTCAGTCTGAATAATTGAATCTGAAACCTGAGAGTTTGGAGAATGTCTAGACTGAACTGGCTTTGTTGTCCTTTTTGTACACAGGAGAATTAGACCTCAGTGTATTGGCTTGGAAGGTGTATGAAGAGAAAAAAAACTGCAGCAACAGTCGAGGTTCAGACGTGGCAGTCGGCTAAGGGACTAGTGTAATAATGGATGCGGGTGATGACATAAACAGGAGTATTGCCTTTATGTATTCTGTGCATTTAAAGCAGCTTACATGAAGATTTTGTATATGAAAGAAGAAGAAGAAGAAAAAGAGAGAGGTTCAGGCTCAGAGCCTCGTCTCTTCTGATTGGCTCACCGACCTGTTGTTACTAGAGCTCCAGAGAGAAGCCTGAGAGAGGAGATGTAAAACTACACTGAGATGGTTTTTGGTTCTTAAAACCACAAATATATTTTCTTATGGATCAACACTTCAGATAAAACACAGAAGAAGAAGAAGATATGGAGCTTTATTATGAAGCTGCAATGCACAAGTTCTGGAAATCAGGCTAACGCTAGCATGAGTCTTTTTTCTTATTAAACAGAAACAAGAAGTTTTACATCAAAGGTTAAAGTTCACATCATCAACATCAATATCCCACATCATCTGGCTCATCATTCATCTGATAGGCTCTTAACCCCCATCAAAGAAAACACAGTTTAAAAGGAAGTGGAGGCTGTTTTTAGATTTAAAGGTACTCACAGGGAAGTATAAAGAGCTCAGACCTTTTATTCTGAAAAGGAATTAGTTGATTTTTGTAAGATTTTGTTGGATGTTTTAAAATGTCTCGGGACTGTGAGGATAAAACCTCCAGTCTGTTCAGTGTGACAAGGAATCAGGAACCAGAACAGACCATAGAAAGACTTTGCAGATCCTGTTCAGTCTGTCGCAGCTTCTTCACAAGCTTCACTTAATCTCTCTGTTTTCACGACTTCCTGTGTAAACCTTCTGCTTTCTGGCTGTTAGATGGTTTTTCCCTCTTCTGCAGACGAATGACCACATCCAAAACCAGTTTCATTTTGTATTCCCACAGTCTTTTTTTATTTTTATTTCCGTGTTGTTTATCCAGTAGAGACGCTAATAATAAATAACACAAATGGAGTCAAGATCAGACAGAAGCTGCAAATCATTCCTGGCGTTTCATAAAACTGTGCTCACAGTGTGTTTTAGTTTTTTTTATTGCCTCTGCTGTTGACTCATTTGTTTCTCTCATGTTTAATGGAAGAGACTTCACGTTCTAATGTCTCTGAAAACGTTTCCTCACTGGGTGGTTGTTGAAATGTCTGAACACCTTTTATATCACAACCAGTTTCTCTTTGGGTCGGGCGATGAGATCCAGACGGGTACAGGTCATTCATGTGTGAAATATTTACAGCCAGGAAAGTAAATTATCAGTTAAAATCCCTCATTTTTGACAGTTTCTCTGAGAACCAGTGGACGGGTCTAATTGCTGGTTTTTGAGTGTTAGTGACTGCGTCCTCATGTTTTACTGGATGGGGTGGGGGATTGGGGGATTGGATGATCTACTTTTCAGATGAATCGTCAAGATCGCGTCATTAAAAGTTTCCAAGATATTTCATTTTTAAAGGTAAATTGCTGCAAACCAGCTTGTTTTCAACTGTTGAACAGCTAACTGTCATATAACTGTGGCTCATGACAGCAGTCCTTCTTCTGCTCTGCAGCCTCGGCGAGTTTCGTATAGCGGCACAAGAAGTCCAAGTCGGCCGAGTTACAGTCCGTCTGCAGGAACTTTCAGAATTAAACGTCACAACTTCCTCTCAGGACTTTCAGAATAAAAACCAGAGCGGAAAAACAAGCTGCAGATTGTTGAACATGATTCGAACCAAAAAAGATTCTCATGTGATCTTTTAGACTGATCGCCCCGACCTTAGTTTGTAGTATGAACTATCTGTGTTGGTTTTGTGCGACATAAACAGAAACATCACCAACGTGTTTCATGACCGGGTTTAAGTAGCAGAATCCGTTTTTGACATTCGTGTGTCCATGCGAATGTTCAACCATCTCCACACTGACCGACATCTTCTCGCCTTGTTCGTCCACAGCAGCTCTGCGGTTTATGTCGACGTGAGCTGTCGCTTTCTGCACCGATGTAAAAGAGTTTTCCTCTGAGGGAGCACCGCACTCTCCCATTTATCATTTGTCACTAAAACAACAGCATGTGGCGTCATGTTGCTGCTCAGCCGACTGTGCTGTGCATGTTTATATAGTTGTGTTTGCTCCTGAAGGGCAGCCGTATGATTGGTGAGGAATAGCTTTGTTCCTGTGATGTGATTGATTGATAGGACAAGGTCAAAAGTTTCTCCTTTTCTTCTTTGTTGTGTTGCGACAAGTATTTACACGTCTATTGTTTCCCTCCATCATTCTGTTGTGCGTTTATATTTTTCTTATTTTCTCCTCGTCGTTCCCTCCTCGCCTGTTTTGTTCTTGGCTCAGTGAAGTCACACGGCGGGAGGTTCCCTCTCGGTTAAAGTAGCGTTTCGCCACCATGCTCCGATTTCCCGCTTCACCTGTTCGATCAGACACAAAGCAGGAGGATCAATCAGAACATTTCTCATCCAAAACTGAACCGAATCTGAGCCGTCACTCCGAAACCGAGGCCAACAGCTGATGGTTATGGCTCCGATACTCCTCCTCCTCCGTGGTCTCTTAGTTCCCCTCGCAGACTGATGACTTTCATAACCACGCTGCTTCACCCCACGCTGCATCTGTGACATTTGCGATTTGAGAGGAGAAATTGGGACCGGTGCTAAAAAAAGATTCTGCAGCTTCGCTCGAGGCAGAGCAGAAGCCCACACTTGTTCCTTCAATCTGCACATCATCAGGTTTTTATTGAACATGGAATAATTGGTTTCTGGAATAAACTCTTGTCAGATCAGTTCAGCCGGTAGATGATCTCTTACAGGCTCGACAAAGTGACACATGGCCTCGATAAAACCTCCACTGTGGGCGGTTCGAGTTGAGGTGACTCTCTTTGAAAACAGACCAAAGTGAGCTCCCACATGTAGACCTGAGTCCTGGATCAGCACCTGCTTCCTGTTGCATGAAAGTCTGTCCACCGAGTTAATCAGACTGAAGAGCAAAGATAAAACTTAGTGATGAAAGACAACTCGCATTTAGTTCGTATCTTTCTCAGTGAAGTCATTTTCTCTGCAGTCACAGTCGGGCTGATGATGAAAATTGAATTGTTTAATTATCCGAACTTCATTTGCATAATTACCAGAACCCAGAATCCAATCCAGACCGTCTTTATCTCTGATCTCTTCAGCTTTGTTTCAGGATTCAGAGTCGGGTCAGTGACGGCCTTTGTGGGTTGTGGGACGGAGATGCAGTTTACAATTGCCTTGATTGGACGATAATTCAATATCATTGTTTGTTGAACTTCATTGAAATCATGTGGTGATCTTATAATGGTGTCATTCTAAAAATTAATCACAGCTCAAAGTAATGATATAAAACGATTTATTAAAAAGATTTTTGTTAAACCGTTGTAATTTATGACACTGGAACTCAGTTTATTACTTTGAAAATTTTCCACACATTTGCTACACTGTGATTAGAGCTGGGCAATAAAACGATAATAATTATAATGTATGATATAATTTTCCTCGATAGAAATATAACAAATGGTTGGTAAGTGTTGACCCACAATCTGCCAATCACATTGCAGGAATAGATTGGCATTACACTCATTGGGTTTGAGATTTTATCATTCTATTTCTTTCACATGTTTTAGCAACAGTTTTAAACCACAATTAACCATCTGGTTTCTTCAGCTTTTACTCAGGAGCAAAAATCAGCCTTTAAACTTGGAAGAAATAATGATTTGATATTTATCGTGATAATTATCTATATCGACTGATAGGAACATTCTTATCGTTATTGTTATTACATTTTTGACCACATTGCTTGGCCTTAACTGTGATATGTATCAGTATCTGCCAATATCCAGATACAGATTAGTCTTGAGATCATGATTTCAATCACATCACCAGCCTCACAACGACGAATAAAGGTGATTTGAAATTGAACTTTCTGTAATGGTTTCTGTATTAGTTTATATGTAAAGGCGATGGGGGGCCGGGGCTTTCTAGTTATTTCTAGTTATATAATAATACCATATATGCAGTGCTCCACTGCAAATATTGCAATTGCCAAGTACTTTCTGACAAATGAATAATAAGAATATATACAGCTGCATTGCTTCATGTTGAATCACACAAATAACCCAGTCCCGGCACACACAACTGGCACCATGTGCTGCGCACCCTGAATGACAGGCAGGTGGACAGAGGGTCAGTGCAGAGACAGACAGAGACGGTAAAAACTTTATGGATTTTTTTTCATGGACCCCTGATACAACGTTGATCCAAATGGCCAGTCTGAGTATGTCATTGTGTGTGTGTGAGAGAGAGAGAGAGCAGGGAAAGAAGTGAATCAATGCAATTCTCACGGCTCTACAATGAAAGATTTTATCCATTTGAAATAGTAAAAAGAAATAAAAAATCAATGTGGCAGTCAGTGTCTATTGATATTGTGTTGTGCCACCACAAATAAATCAATGCATGGGAAACTCTGGACTGTTATTATGTGCGTAACATGCCAGCGCCAATTTAATAAATGTAATTATCAGACCACTTTCACACAGTGTGTCATCTGGTGAAAAAGAGGATTCAGGTTCAACGTTCTAATCAAACACTGGTCTAAGACTGTGGGACAGAGACATTGACATGACACTGTGCTGTAGCCACGGAGACGGAGGATAATGAGTGTCAACATAATAACTTTGCAAAATCATAAAATCTGACTCAGGGTATTATAAATAATTGAGCAGTGTTTTGCTGTTTGATAAAACTGGAACATGTTCTAATTGTTTTTCTGTGACCAGTGAAATTGTTAAAAGTGAGTGTGTACTTACTTGTACTGTAAAAAAAAATTTTTTAAACTGAATATGATCTATTGAAATGGTTCAAACGCTACTGACTTATCAAACTCACTCAACAGTTGAATCTAAACTTCTTTATGCTGATATATGAAGTGTTGCGGCTCTATGACAGACCAACAGTCTGGCGTGAAGCAGGCGACGGAGACGTTTTAATATTGAGCTGAAACATGTTTTATGCATGAAGGAACATATGAGCGGTGATGATCCAGGGCTCCTCGCAGCTGATGGAGGAGCATCTTAAAAGAAAGCTTGAATAATGCCGCGACAGAACGGTTCATCACAACGACATGTGGGATTAAATGTATACATCAACCCGGCGATCTGATCCGAGCCGATCGCTGATAAAGTGAGATGACGAGAAGGAGAAGAACTGATGTGTTGTGTTCAGAGAAGGATTCTTTGTTTTATTCTCAGCTGCAGCAAGTTATGATGTTCTCTTATATGACAAGAAACATTTCAATAAGTCTGTTTTTATTTTATTGGTCAGAAAAATCTCCCCTTGTCTTTTTTTTATTATATATAATCAGTTTATTACCAGTTTACGACGTGGTAATGTTTCACATCAGCACAGGACAGACTGTTTTCTTTCAGTTTCTCTCAAAGTTTCAATATGTCCAACTTGAGATGAATAACATAAGAAACCAAAAAAAAAAAACATCAAATAACTGTGGACACGTCTGTCGTAGCATTTAAAGTTATAAAACCCAAACTTAAAGGATATAGAGATGCAAAGTGGGAGGAGATGGTGGTTCATCTTTCTCTTTTCCCTCTTAAGCTTTTTTCTTCCAACAGACAGACAGGTCTAAACACAAGGGTAACCAGGAGCAACAGGTGATGTTGTCATGGAGACGAAGCCAATTAGAGGGTGCAATCGATCTGGTAGTAAATTAAAAATATTCTGTTGTTAGTAAAACTTGGTACCGTAGCTGCAGATTGTTATAGGTTAGGTGAACCCAAGACACTTGACATAACTGTTTAGTAACTGCAGGAGCCAGCTGTGTGAATGATGTCTGTCCGTGTTCCCTCTCCAGCCAATCGAAACTCGACTAAGACTCTTCTCATCGACTGACGCTAGGTCGACTATTAGGGTTCAGCCCGACTCATAAACTTCAACTCACAGTTGTTGGCTTACGTGACAAAACTCAAAGCTCAGTCACAGACTTGTGCCTTCAGCCAGATGTTTTTAGAGTTGTTCATCTTTTGTCCTGAATAATCAGCCAGAAAGTTTCCTGCTGATCCAAAACGTAGAAGTGCTCCGACTGTGGTGACGTAACATCATCGAACAGCCCTCACACTTTGCAGCTACATTGACGACCAACTCTACAAGAGTCGTGACCTGTGAACCCTTGGATGTAGGAATATCTAATTAATCAATTAGTTGACTTTACTGAAAATTCACTGACAGCTATTTCAACCTTTTGATTTGAATCATTATCTCATCATCCAACAGGTTTCCTGCTTTTCACCGTTTCATATCATAGAATGAATATTTTAGCGTTTTGCGCTGTTGGTCGGACAACAAAAGACATTTGAAGACGTCACCTTCGACTTTAGGTTGTTGTTATGGACATTTTAATTTTTTTACTATTATATGACTTTCATAGACTAAACAGTTCTATTAATCAGAGAAATAGTCAACAAATCAATCAGTAATGAAATAAACTCATTACATTTCATCATCCATGTCTGCAAATACATTTTTCTTCGGCGTTTTCATTCACTGCAGCAGCTGTAAACCTTTTTACACTGAACGTTTGATTTTATTTTCAAACATACAGTTTCCACTGTGATGATGGTGGTTATGTGTTAAAGCAGTGAAATGTCTCTGTTTTGAACTTGTTGCTGTAGCAGTGAGTGAGTTTTTTTCAGTCTTCCCTCACCGACACTCAGGAGGCGGCGGACGCTCGTCGTCGGTGTCTTTAATCTCCCGACTCCCAGCCGGCTCTCCGCTGCTGTGTAAATAATTTAGTGGAATTTTAAAGCCCCAATTAATTCGAGCAGCGGGGAGGGAGGATGTCCCCCGCTGATCGATTCATTAGTAATAATGGCTGACATTTGTGTCGCCAGACAAAATGGAGGAGCGCCTATAGAACCCAGAGAGCAGCAGAGGGAGGGACTGACGGCCGGTGGCTGCAGCTCTGCACAACCCGACCTCCGTCCATAAGGAGTATAGTATAAGTATTATAGTATATACTGTATGATTTTCAGTGTAGGTGTCTAACTAACATCCAAAACAAGTCAAATACTGGATTTAAATTCAATGAATAAATAAAGTGTGTCATAAAAAAGAGACTGATGTAGATTATTCAGCAGATTCTTTAAACACCTTCTTTCTTCATCTCTGTGTCGTAGAAAGCATGTTTTACATTATGAGACTTTTATTTTGAAAGATTGAGCGAAACTGATGCTTTAATGTCACCGTGGGCTGCGCAGTGTAATTTATATTGCACATACCTTTTTTATCAAGTAATTAAAGACATAATTTCATAATACACATAATGTACATATATGTATACAGGTATGTCAATCAGCCATAGTTATGGCTGTGACTTTTTAAAAAAAGTTTGCAAAGTCCGAACGACGTGCAACTCATTCGAATGAATTCAAACTTTTGGGTTACTTACTGGGGATACTGGAGGCCTGTATATGAGTGTATAGTGTGTGTGTGTGTGGGGGGGGGTGTGTGTGTGTGGGGGGGGGGATGAGTCATCGATCCAGGCTCAGTGGGCGTCTGGACGGGGGGTCAGACCCACCCACAGGCTGACAGGAGGCTCAGAGCTGCCAAGGAGGGAATGACCTTTATACACGAACACACCCTGTGTGTGTGTTCCTCTGTGCCGTACAGCTCCATTGTTGTACAAAAAGTTTATTTTTGTCAGTCGCGCTGAATCGGTCCTGCTGCGACACATACTCACTATCAAAACAAAAGATTCACATGTTCATTTACATGTTCAGTAGGAACCAATGAGCTCGGAGCTGAGAGGCGGAGACGTCAGAACATGCTGCTGTGACTTGTCGCCTCTCGTACGTCGACGCAGAGCGCGTTGATAATTGCAGGCCACAGTGACGTGATGGTGACGCTGCCGCTTCAACATGTTCAACAGGATCATTTTCTTCCTGTAATGAAACCTCCGACTCGTGTTGGTCTGCATCCATTGGAGCTCAGACAGAAAACAATCAGAGCAACTGAAAACAGTAATTATGCTGCCAGGGAAGAATAATCTCTGCTGCTTAATGAGCCACTGGCTCCTCCATTAGTCCATCTTCACGCCACTCACCATTATTAAATAATGACCGTTTTACCATCTGCTGAAACCTGAGCCAGTTCAGATGGGTGAAGGTTCACACTGATGAAGATACAGGGATATTTTCCTGTTTGGTCCGGTGGATCTATTTCTGTTGTTTTCTTGGAACCCAAACGAACTAAAGGTTATTTTTATTCTGTCTGATCGAGACAGAAAATACTGTAATTTGTATGATTAAAATGAGGCAGGAGAACCTAAACAATGAATATAAACGTTGCCGTAATAAAACTGTGATGTAGCTGATGACCCGGGGCTACGGCGTCGATGGAGATACAAGAACTGTGACGGGTCAGCTTGTTTTCACCAACATGTTTCTGATACGGGTGGAGTTTGTCGAGAGATGATCATGAAGAATGATCATATACCGATTCAATTCAGTCTTATATGTGTAGCTCCAAATCACAACATATATTATCTAAAAGCACTTTACAGGGTGAGGTCGTGACCTTATAATAACACAGTGAGCAGCACTCAGGTAGAGGGGAGCTAGATGTAGATATGGGAGCTGCTCCGACTCCACATTAATCGCAGTGACCTCCGGTGTCGTTGCCTCCCGGCGTGAATAACAATCTTACTGTATTTATGCTCAGTCTTCACCGGCGGTTTCAGATAGGATCCGATGTCTCCCGCCCCCAGGAAGACATTCGATCACCTTTCTCAAATAATAAAATAAACTTTATTCATATCTCACTTTTCTTAGGTACAAAGTGCTTTTACAGAAAGAAAGAGGGGAATTAAAAACAAAAGAAAAAACAAGTTGCATATGATGGGAAAATAAAACACAACGACATGAAAAAGAAACAGCTGATTGTTTGAAGAGTTGGATTCACTTCAGTTTCTCTAACCCTGTGTTTGATTAAGAGCTTAACAGAAAATGAAATATTGTTGAACACGTCTTCTTCCTGTCCCACCGCGATGGGCAAATAAACCTCCACCCAGCCTGTCAGTCGTTCGGCCTTATGACACAGTCACGGCTAAATCCCCTCGGCAACCGCAGCATCTGTCTCCTCGCTCCGAGCGTCCTCGTTCGAAAGCAGTCGACTTCATAGTTTGTGGCCTTTCCTGCTTCCTCTGCGTCAGCGGGGGCCGTTTAATGTCTTTTTGTTCTCTGCCGCTCACAAACAGTTTGTGTTGAGTGATGCAGGGAGGCAAATTAGCTGCTGTTAGCGGGCTCCTCTGGTGGCAGCTGCATCTGTCACCTCCCACTTCATCCACTTAACGTTTGCCCATTTCCATTTATCAACGTAAAAAGGACTTTTGTCTGCGTCCCACTGCCCCCCCCCCCCCCCCCCCCCCCCCCCCCCGCTATTTA
>NW_019525167.1:126314-180388 GCF_002814215.2 Seriola lalandi dorsalis | reverse complement strand
TCAAAGCCAACTGCTGATTTCTTTGACACCAACACATTTGTTTCCTCTGGTGTTTCGCTTCTATCTCCTTGTTGAGACTCCTCAGATTCAAGTGATTTCTGTTCCACGTCATTACTCTCGTAGCTCCGCTGTGGTTCCTCTCCATCTGCTGTTGGTTCACGCGCCGCAGGTCTGCCGCTCTCAGGGGGCGCCGTCGCCCTCAGAGCAGACTGAAGCCGCTCTGGTACTAGTAAGGACGTGTCGAGAATACGCCCTCTGATGAAAAGTTTTTAACCTTCATAAGTCCATATGATTTTTTTTATCAAATGCAAGACACATGATGAGTGAAATAATCATCAACACCATGACTGAGTCTTTCCACCTTGAACCAATGACAGTCTCATAAACACAGATTCAGAAACCTTAGCTTTAGCATTAGCACAACCGCTAACACTGTGTCAGCCACTGCCAGTTACAAGGTAACAAACAACATAAACAAATAAAAGATGCTAACTGCGCTAACCGTCCTGATCCGACTCTTCATCTGAGCCCTACATGATAGTAAGAGAAGCTTCAAACATTGTCGCCACCATCGGTTTTAAGCAGCTTCATCTCTAGGGTCCAAAGCTACGGTGTCGCTGGCGTGCACCTCCTCAAAAATATAGTTATACGTCGGGTAGGGCTGAACAATTAATCGCGACATCAGAGCAACTGTTGTTCGCTGCTTGTGTTTTCTGTCTGATGCAGGTGGAGATTTTTTGATAATAAAAACATTAAGGAAGTTTAATAAAAGTCAGCTATTGGCTTTTTTTTGTTCAGTAACGCATCATCTCTTCTGCAGACCTTGTGCTTCCTGAAGCCGCTGATCTCCATGAATGAACAAACATGAAATAAACGTATTGCACAATTGATCGATATACAGTACCATGTTTTGTAATGCAACGATGATTCAGCAGGTGAAATCTCAACGATAAACGCTCACGTCAAGAAGAATTCCGTCTTAACAATAAGAAAAGAAGATAATTAAAGTTTAATGCTTCGTTAATGATGAAAAAAAGAGGGAGAGAAAAAAAGTATATTCCAGTTTATTTCCGTCATTTCCACCAGTTTATTGACTTTTATAACAAACGATTATTTAGATATCTTTAACTTTAATATCAACATCAGTTCCCAACTCTGCAGTTCAAACAGGGAAGTCATGTCCATCTTAAATGTTTTTTAATTTAATAATAAACTGCTGTGGTTATCACCCAGTGCAACGGTGTTGCTCAGTGAGGAAAATCAGGCTTTAGTTTTTAGTAATAAATACATAAAACAAAACGTCTTATCTGTTTAGAGATAAGATGACTGTGAGATTGATTATCTTAAATGGTTATTGCTCAGCTACAAAAAGATTCTGTCACTTGGTTTGAACACACAGTGTGAGATTAAAAAAAGAAAAAAAACCCTGATAAGAGGTCTGTGTTTGTATTGGCTCTAATTCTCTTTTTGATAAAGATTATTGTTTAATCAAACGTGAATAACTAAATTATGAGCACCAGCTGAGGATAAATGAGACGAGTCTGCTAATGGAGAGAAACTTGGATCCTTGCTTCTTCACAGAGCTGCAGACTCTGCCAACGTTTCTGCCCCTGGAGAAGTTATCCATTATGTATGTACGTATGTATGTAATTGCACAAACTCTCTGCAGACTCGAGCACATGTTAAAAGCTGCGTTTTCATCCCCCCTGGGCTCCATGAAGCTGAAGTTACTGCATGAACGTGTGGTCAGGTCACATGACTCGGACCTGCAACGCTCCCAGGAGGTTTTAATTGCTACATGAATTCTACTGATTTCTAACTTCTACTTTTGCTCTTTTAATTCCTTTTTTTTCCCCTCATTTGATATTTAATTTATTTAAGCATCAGACCCAGGAGAGTTTACCGAGAATAAACCAGGTTTAAAGGTTCAGTGTTTTGTTCCAAGATGTTGGCTCAATTTCAGATACCGAAGAGTCTGTCAAAGACCTGTTTACAGCTTAATGACTTGTTTTTGAAATCTACGGAAGCCAAGAAAGGTCATACCCGAAAATATTTCAAGATAACAAAGCTTGTTATCCCGAAATAACGAGATATTATCAGGAGAAAAAAAAATAACTCAAAGCCGAAACATTATAAAAAACAAAAAAAAACAGAAACAATGCCTCTTTGCTCCCGTGTTAAGTCACACAACGAGCTACAACCTAGTTTTAACCGAAACAAGCTGGAGAAATAAAATTGATCTCTGTGAGCAGCCGGCTGTGAGTATTCATACAATCACCCAATCGTGTGAGCGGTGCGATGCAGCGATTTCAATTTGTGCACATCTGTAGGGGAAGGAAAAAAAACATGTAAAAAGAAATAAAATGTTCGTCCAGTTTGATGTTTGTTCCTGATTGTCTCTTCAAACTGTCGTCAGCTGCTGCTGCTGCTCTCCGAGCGCTCGGCCTCCATTACATGAATCCATGTCTCACTGATGTTCTAATGTTCTGCTGTTCAGAGTCTCAGAGCGACTGACAGGAAGAGGTGAAGCAGCCAACGGAGACACTTACTCTGTCAGACTCAGTGAAAGTCATTCTGGGAAAAAGAGCTTCCGTCAAAACCGAAAAATGTGCGGAGGCGGACAGGAGAGAAAAGCCCTGTTTACTGGATGTTTGGTGGTTTCAGCTTTAAAAACCTGATTAGATTTATGGACAAAGCTTCTTGTATGTTGTTTAGAGTTTGGAGCTTAAATTATTTTTCTCAAGTGAAGCCGAAAAATAAGCTCATTTGTGTAATTCCACTTTATCGATGGCAACGACATCAATGCTGCTGTTTGTCCCATTAATCAGTAATTTGTCAGAGAGAAATCAAAGCGTGCTGGTGAGAGGGAACTTATCAGGTACTGACCAGAAAAACAGGCTTTTCTCAAAAAAGTACGATGGCCCCCGAGAGCTCAACGCATTGCAGCTTAAGAAAACACATTCAAACAGACGAAACACAAACACATTCAGAAAACATCTTCATTAGTTTGACGACACATGATCTGCAAATGCTCACAACACGACAGAAGTGTTTCCAGGGGACGCTAAAAAGTGATGAACCCGGCTGGGACGCACTCGTTGTTCGACGCTTTGTGACTTTTGAAGTTAAAAACACTGAAACACAAGTGCGAGTGTGTTCCAGTTATTTTTTGCCTTTATTCCGATAACGACAGGAAAGTCAGTGAGAGGGAGAGAGAGGATGACGTGCGGCAAAAGGCCACGGGTCGGACTTTGACATGTCATAGTAGGACAAGTACAGTTGTATATGAATGATGGCTGAGGCTCCGGTTTCAGGGTCCTGGTGTTGTGCCTGTTGGTTCGCTGTCACACTGTCATGGTTTTACCATTTCCGTTATTAGTTACTGTCCTTTTCTTACTACAACCAAACATCATCATCGACGTGCTGCATTTCCAGATGACGGAGCGTTGTGTTGCAGCAGAAGTTGATCCGAGTTCATTGTTTTGCTGGATGACCCTGCGTGTTGGACACTTTGCCAACTCTGTAGTTTCATGGAAATGAAGGAGCGGGCCACATTTCTCGATGCAGTGCTGGTGTCAGTCTGAAGATGACCCAGAAGTTGCTTTCATCAGTTTTGTAAATAGCTTTGAAATCTAAATTCCCTCACTTGGAACGTGGAGAACTTCTTGTGGTACAATTGATCTGTAAAGGGTGAATCATTGAAGAGTAAATAATCAAACTATAATCAATGCTGTAAGTAGTTAATCGTTGTCTCTATCCTCGGCAGGGCTTCCTGAAGAGCGAGCGCGTTTCCCGGATGGTTCAGAGCGGCGGCTGCTCGGCCAACGACTTCCGCGAGGTCTTCAAGAAGAACATCGAGCGGCGCATTCGCAGCCTCCCGGAGATTGACGGCCTGAGCAAAGAGACCGTGCTGAGCTCCTGGATCGCCAAATACGACGCCATCTACAGGGGGGACGAGGACATGCGGCGGCAGCCACAGCGGGCGCACCTGAGCGCCGTGTCGGAGCTCATCCTCAGCAAGGAGCAGCTGTACGAGATGTTCCAGCAGATCCTCGGCATCCGGAAGTTCGAGCACCAGCTGCTGTACAACGCCTGCCAGGTGAGCCGCTAGAGGTTAACAGGTACAAGCACACAAGCACATTGTATTTGTTATTGAATACTCAATAACAATACTCAATCTAATGCCACATTTCTTCAGCTGTAGTTCCTCTAACATCCACTAGATGCTGCTGTAGAGAAAATTGGACGGTATTGAACAATATGAGAAAACCAACAGCTTCTTTCTACAAATAAAAAGTCATATTTTTCTATTTTAAATTTCTGTAGCTGAGTTTGAATCTTAATTGTGTCTTAGTGTTGACGATAAAACTTCCTTCATTAAAGTGGTTGTCAAAGTTGAAGCCTTAAAGTGAGGCTGGACTTTTTCTCCACTGGTCTCTGTCACGTTGATATATTTCTGGCAGAAAGAGGCGTCTTTTTTTTTCTTTTTCTTTTTTTGCCTAAATGACTCTCACTTATCACTTTGGTGCCACCATTTAGTGGAAACACTCAACATGAGCTTTGGACAAAACACTGAAATTTCTGGAGTAACAGACAAACAAATTTAAAAGGGTTGCCTGAAACCTGTAATTAAACCACCAAACAACAAATTTCAAAATCCATTTCTGTCCATTTTTAAAACCACCTCGGCTGAAAAATGCTCCGCAGTCACTGGTGAATAGCTTCATTTCAAAAGGCTACTGATTGGTACCACAATTACTGTTTTTAAAGAGCAGTTTATCCATGCACCAAACATTTATGTGGGATGATAGGACAGAGTACAAACAACCCATAATGCAACACTCTTAAAGGTAGGGCTGGGTATTGAACCTTGATACTTTAATGCACCGACTGAATTGGTTTGATACTGTTGAGGATCAAAAAAATGCCTCATCATTCGACTAAATCGAGTAAATGAGTAAATCTCATCAGCGTCAGAGAGCCAATCAGCATGCAGCATGCTTGGATGAAGATCTAATAATGCAGACAATTGGCCGGTTACTTATACGAACATGTTTGTGAGTAAAGAGACTGAACTTAAAAATAAAACTAAAGTAAAACTAAAATTTGTACTGTAATGTATACAGTTATTTTGTTTTTGTTAAAATGGATTTGATAAAAATTGGTGTTGAAAAAAAGTGTTGCTACCGATATCAAACAGTTCTGAACTTCTAGTTACATAAAGGCTTTGTGGCTCTACGTTGACTCAAGTGATGTCGTTTGAGTCGGTGTTGGTTGGGTCTGGAGACTAAAAGTTGGAAATGGAAAAAATCTGGGGGTTTGGAGTCGGTAAGATGTGAATATTGGCTGTCGAGTTGCATTATGGGTAATTTTAGGCGCCAGGATTTGACAAGGAACAACAATGTTATGAATAAATTAGATATTAAAAGATGTGTTTTTATATGATGTTATAGGAGATGCAATGATAAATCAGTGCAGTGCTCTTTTGAAGGAGCTTTTTGTAAGTTTTGCCACTGCTACATAGCTAACGTTAGCATTAGCAGCTGTTTACTTACTGAAGAAACGTTGCGAGTTCAGCATCAAACTTCATTCCTTTACTCACCAACAGCTGTCTCCAGAGGTGAAAAGCAACCCTCTTGTTTTGCTTCTGTTGCTGTCACTTATTTTCTTCTACTGATGTTAGCATGCTAACCAGCTAGCTCCGGCCTGGTAAGCCCATCCCTCTCACTTTAGACTTGCTTCAGAAGGCGTATAATAACCTCTTGTATTGTAAACTCAACGATGGCTGAAGCTCTTGGAAAGACTGATAAGTAAACAGCTGTCAATGCTAATGCTACGTAGCAATAGCAAAAAACTTGCATATAGCTCCTTTAATGTAAGAGACTCAATCAGTAACATAAGAGCCAATACAACCAGTGAACCAGGACAACCAGTGTTGGGAAAAATGTTTCGTCCTCGAATATAAAACCATCCCCACTTTATAGAAATGATGTAGAGGTCGACAATGACTGAATCAATAAATTAGCAAATAAAGAATCTATAAACAAAGCTTGAAAAGAGTGAATAGAGCTATTTAGGCCACACAGACACCATTCATTTGTGTTTAAATAATCAATATGTAGCAACCAGCCAACAATTCACTTGCTCCTGTTACATAATGAAGAAACCGGTTGGGTCTTTTTACATTCCTTATTTTGTTATTTTTGTTTTTCCACCACATCACAACACAAACAAGTGAAGTTTCCTGAGCAGCTGCTGAACTGACTGAAGCAGCAACGTTATTCTGTTTCCTCTGTCACCGAGGAGTCTGTTTCCAGCTGCAGAAACATCTGCAGAAACAGCTGCATCATGTTGCTGTTGGCTCTTGTCCTGACACTAAAACCAAAAAAAAAAATAAAAAATGCATCACCTCAGGTTAGTGATGTTACACTGCAGCAGCACTTTGGGATCTTTGGCCTCTGATATCAAACCTTACACTAAGAATTAAGGTGAATTTTTATATATTTCAGGAGGAGGCTATAATGCTTTTTCCAATCAAGATATACATTTGTAAGAAAAGACAAATTCTACAGTTTGAAATTGCTAAGAAACTAACCCATGCTTCTTTGTCTTTTTGACTAGATTGTTGTAATTCTCAGTGCAGTAATGGCCTTCAAGACGGTCGGATTTATTGGAGGACTGATCTATTATAGCTGCATTAATTACATGGTGAAGCTCCTGAGGGCATCTGCTGTGTCCATATAGTAAATTAACAAGTGTCCCCCCCCCCCCTCAGGAAGTCAAACCAACAGCGCTCAGGTCTCCTCACGAACTCACCTCTCTGACCCATAAACCACTGCTGCCTCCTTCTTGCATCTTTACAACTCTGATTAAAAATAAATTCAACTTCGAACATGGGTGCGGTGAATTTTGAGTTTCAGCCTCATTAACACCGCAGAGCATCATCAAGGTCTCAGCATCTTGCTAATGAGACGGCCATTGGATCCACGCAACGAGCACCTTCCAGCACTGTAGCGACGCTTTTCTGTACTGTCGCATGTGGAGCGCCGACATGTGCACCGAGAGTTAGGATGAAGAGATGAGGAGGGAAGTGGCGTCATGGGACTGAACATGAGTTTCCAGGATTACAGAGAGGCAGGAAAACCCGACAATAGCAGCACTTCAGTAGATGGATGCAGCTAATTGTAGCTGCAGAGCTTCTGCACACATGTGGGTTTGCATTAAAGACCATAAAGTCAGAGTTACAGTCCCTGTGCTCCTGTGTCCTCTGCATTATAAACAGTAATAAACACAGTGCAGTGGTTTCCTCTGAGCTCTGCAGGTGTGGACACTTGGTGAAGTGTTGCTGAACCAAGAATTTAAACCATAACGTGTTTGTTGTACATCGTTTGGGCAAAAATTCAGAGCTTCATTCATAAATCTTCTCGTGACTCAGCTCCATTCATTTATTTAATAATCAGCTCTGCAGCTTTGTAGATGTTAATTGTAAAAAAGCAAATTAATTATTTCAGTGAACAGTAATTAAACGCATTTAAACTTCACATCAAGGCATCAGTTCAAAGGACAAAATTTATTTAATTTTCTATTGTTTATATTTCTTTTTAAAACAGAAGCTCAGTGAGTCGGGAATTTGTCTCTTGTTCATCGTGTAAACAGTTCTGTACGTGTTTATCTAAACTTTTCAAATTGATGCAGTAGTTATTCTTTCTTTCTTTGTTTCCAGCTGAAATCATCATAATTATAACCCATTATCCCCCAGGTATCAACCAGGTTACACTTCTTTGTGAGATTTAAATTCCTCCAGCTGCAGGTGCACAACCGATGCAAATTCTTTAAAATAAATCATTGGAGCATTAAGTCGACTTCCTGTGAAACAAAACGTGATCAGTTTGAATCTTTTCCTTTATTTGGTCAAAAAACAGATTAAATTTAGAGGAGAGACTCGTTCACGGGGAAGTAAAATGTTATTGAGTTCTGTGTCTTGATCGGATCGTGGCTGCTCTACCAGCTGCAGGAGAGCTGTTGACCTCTGACCTCCCTACATTCAGGATTATTAGTAATCCCACTCACCGTGTTTGTTCAGTCTCCAGGTCTGAACGGTTCAGATCTTCTCGAGTCCGTCTCCCGACCTGTGTGGATCTCAGTCGTCCTCAATCTGCTGATGCTGAAAGTTCATATTTGAAGGTCACAGACTGCAGGAATATGAATAATTAATGTTCCTCAGGTGGTATTCAGGTAGTTCATCATTTTACCCGTGTTCATATTTTAGCAGCTTTTACTCTTCTTCAGGAAACAGTGTGTTATATACCTTTGCTTTTTCCTTCCTGTGTGTGCGTGTGTGTGTGTGTGTGTGTGTGTGTGTGTGTGTGTGTGTGTGTGTGTTGATTCTTGCTGATTTGGCCTGAACCCCCTTAAAAAAAAAAGACTTTAATCTTGGGACCATTTATGTCCTGTAATGGAAAGTTCAACTTCACATTGATTATTTTCCCAAAGTAAATGTGGTTTGCAGGCGATCATTAAGCACACAGGTCACAGCAGCAGCAGTCCGCGCTGGGGGACAGAAGTTACATAGAATATATTTATAAAAAAATAAAAATAAAAAGTCAAAGATGATGACAATAAAACCGTTCTGTATTGGAAAGAAAATAAGCGTGACTAAAAATTTAGAGCCTTGAAGGAAGGTATTATGAAGAGAAGGTGTTTGTATTACATCACAGATTCAGCCTTTCAGTAGCTACGGGAATAAAAGAAAATCTGAACGGCGGCTTAAAGGAAGGAGGTCAAACTCCTCATGAAGTCAGTCGAGAACAGATTCAATACAAAGACTTAGAACAAAGAGTCATTACAGCGTTGTACTGAACGACTTCACTGATTAACTGTAGCTAATTATTAATGACAGAACCAAGGAACTGTATCAGTGTCCTCATTTTGAATGTTAGTTCGTCTCTAACTTTGTCTGTCTATAGTTTGATGCTCAGCAGAATCCAGAAGCACCTTTCACCTTATACAGAGTCACTTGATTCATTGGAAATCTAAAAATTATTGATCAGTGCAGCTCTGAGAAAAGAAATCAAGCTTTTTCTGTGTAAAATGAACAACTTGCATTTGTTGATTTGGAAGAAAAACCGAGAATGACCCAATTATAAAGCTGAATATCAACACTTAACATGAAAACTTTATTTAAGTAAAGTTTATTAACATAGGTGACACGAAGAGAAGTTCTTCTGTCAGCTGAATGAAAGTTTATTTTTCTTAATTACTCTCTGCTTGATTTGTAGTTTTATTTCTCCACCTCGTTGTCGCTCGCTCCTGCAGCCACCTACTGGAGCCAGCGATAAAACCATGTGTTCCTCCACCTTCTCCGCGTTATCACGCTGCTGACTCATGACCTCCACACAGGCCAGACTGTTCACTTCCATCGCCTCCAGTCTTTGTAATCATTGTCTTGCTTTGTTTGGAGTGTAGGGTTTGACCAAGGTATGTTGCTGGTCTACTGCCCTGTAGACCAGCAACAGAGTCTAGACTGGATGCAACAGGGAACCAGCCTAGTTGACGGAGAAGAGAAGTGGTTTGGGGAAAACACCAGACAGGCTCATATCTTATCGTGATAAGACATCTCAAAAAATGGACACATCAAACCGGAGGGAGGAGAGAGAGAGATCTTTATCACTTTGGGTGAACAGACTTTACAGACCTGTCCAGAAGTCGAGAGAGTCTCTGAGAACAACCCTCCGGGGGAAACTGTGTCAGTAATCCTCAGCGATTCTCCCCTGCCTCTCTGTAACTGCCTCCGGACGTAAATAGCTTCCATTTACAGATTACTTCACAGCCCATTGAGACATCATCCTCGCCTGTATAACAACCACAATGTGTCTGTTGCCAGGACAGATTCTATTATTGTCTTGCTTCATTAGAGACCAGAATAGAAAGGAGAAGAAAGGCTGAAGGAGGAGGAGAGAGGGGAGGAATGAAAAGAAACAGAAGCTAATTCCATTTTTAAACCCTCACCTGTGTTTCCAGTGTTTCATTCAAATCTTACAACCTGTAATCTTCTTTACACTTCTCAAAGCTCAATTGGTCAGTGTTATTTATCCATCCACCCATTTTCAGCCACTTAATCCGAGGTTGCGGTCGTGGTGGCAGCAGGTCAAGCAAAGTAGTAAAGACGTTCCTCTCCCCCGGCAATGTTTTCAAAGCTCTTCTTGGTGGATCCTGAAGCCAGATGAGATAAATAATCCCTCCAGAGTGAGTCCTCTGGGTCTTCCCCAAAGCTTCCTACCAGTTGGACGTGCCTGGAAGACCTCCAATGGAAGGTGCACAGGAGGCATCCTTAACAGATGCCCGAACCACCTCAACTGGTATTCGACTAGAAGGAGCAGCAACTTTACTCCGAGCTCCGTCCAAATGCTAGAGCTCCTTTCCCTATCTCTAAGGTTGAGCCCACCCACGACCTCATTCTTTTGGTCACTACTCAAAGCTCACACCCATAGGTGAGGGTCAGAACGAAGATCAACTGATAAATTGAGAGCTTGGCAACCAAAGTAGTCCAGATGTCCCTCACCCCAGCTACATTCTCCAACTCCCAAAGCGTTCCCAGGCCAGATGAGATATATAATCTTTCCAGCATGTTCTGGGTCTACTTCGATGCCTCCTGCCAGTCCAATGGAAGTTGCCCAGGAGGCTTCCTAACCAGATGGCTGAATCACCTCAACTGGCTGCTTTTGACGCGAATGAGCAGCAGCTCTACTCTGAGCTCCCTTCGATGTCAGAGTTCCTTCCCTCTCTAAGGCTGAGCATAGACACCCTGCAGGGGAAACTCATTCTTTCAGTCACGACCCAAAGCTCACGATCGTAGGTGAGTGTCAGAACGAAGATGGAGTGGTAAATCGAGAGCTTGGCAGCAGGTCAAGCAAAGTTCTCCAGACGTTCTTCTCCCCAGTAACGATTCCCAGCTCTTCTTGGGTGGATCCCGAGATGTTCCCATGTCAAATGAAATATATAATCTCTAAAATGAAACGAAAATTAAATCAAATGTGAAAGTGTCAAATGTCAAATCTTTTAGTGTAGCCTTTGGTCATTTCCCCGTCCTCATAGAGCAGGACCACCATGCTGACATGCTTTAAAGCTGTATCTGAGCTATGTTGAAATTCAGCTGGTGAAGACCGAACATCTCTTGCAGCTTCTGCTTCACATTAAAAGTTAACAAGTAGGAGACTTTTACTGTGAAGCCAGGAAATGGATTTTTTTTTTTTTTTTGGTGACCAAGCAGAATGTCACAACAGCATATGGTTATGTTCTGCACTTTTTGGTTCAGTGGATGAGTTTTTCATCTCTTACTGAGGTTTGTGAGAACCAGCACGCCTCCAGCTTGAAGGGTCGTGCTCGGTCACGGCTCAGCTTGGTGCGACCCCTGTCACAAAATACTAAAGTCAGAATTTAGCCACAAAAGAAAGTGGGAAAATCTGGCAGCTTTTTTTCAGAGGAGCAAAGCTTTAAAAGTTTTAAGGTTTAAAAGGGATCACTACATCAATGTAGGGACTTTTTAAGATGTACAAATCAGCACTGAAGGAGGACGGTGTCACTAACTGCTGCGTTAACACCAAGTGAACCCTCCAGGCGGTCAGGATCAAAGATGTCAGACTGAACCTTCTCTGACTGCTCACTGGGTTCATGACTTCTCTGTTTTCTATATCTGAAAAATTACAGTTCAACTGCCTTGTAACAAATATATTCTTATCTCACTCCAGTTGTTATACCGACCACCAATTTCCACTCCCTAGAGGGAAAGCTACTGGTGGTTATAAACTAAAGTGATATCCTCTTTCTGTTTTGGTTGCGCAGTGGCACCTTAAATCGAGCTTTCATTTTCTTCCGCAAAAATTTTGTTCCCAATAGCAGACAGAATTGTGCAGTGAAAGAAAAACTCATAGGGAACCAATCTAAATGCCAATGGTGTCATTATGATTATAAAGTTTCGAAACAGTTACCTCCTGCAGTCGTTCCTCCCGTCCGAACTAACCTTGAAGGGATTCTTCCTGAATGTGGTTCCAATGGAAGACATGGGGGACAAAAGTCCTGGTTCTCTATACATCCAAAAATACTTTCCAAAGTTTAACCAAACCTAATGTGGCTCCAGCAGTTTGACATAGAAAAATTAAGTAAACGCCTACCAAAGTTCCCAAACTCTCCCAAAATGTCTTCTTCGTGTGAAAGAGTGAACTAAAGAGACTTTGAAAGATACCCACTTGATTTTTCTGACTCTGATGCTGAAGATAAACTCTGGTTTAATTTTTTACACGGAAGAAGGACTGTGGATTTTGTTCCTCATCATTTCCATTGGATGAATATGAGGAATGATGGCAGTGACCGAAACTATTGCAATGTAGGTATGGGCACGTGTGAATTTAAAAAATGTGAACTTAAGGTATATACAGTCGAGTGGGGGGCACTGCATTCATGAGACTTCAACTTGCTGATTCATGACTTTTATTTTCCGATAGTCCTGATTTTACAAGTCATGATGAACACAGAAGGAAAAAAAAAACACATCAGTGCCAGTGCAGGCCGACCCGTCATGACACCGAAATTTATCATTTTTTAAAAGAGGAACCAAGACGGTGTCCAGTTTTGTTGCTTAGCAACAGTGTTCTCGCATCATAAACCAGTTGAGCACAGGGAAACTGTGTTCTCAACTTCTAATCAAAAAAATATGGAGGTAATGTAAAAACCAGTGATCCCTCGTGTCTCACCTTCAATCTCACACTCGGCTCGTTGTGCTGAGGAAATCTGTCGTTCCTCCCTCCGGTCTGGTTTCAGTATCAGGCGGACGAATCTCTGCAGCAGGAGAACCTCAGCTCTGTCTGGCCTCCAGACCACAGTAATGATTTATTAATCTTCCTGCCTCTGGAATCAGTTTAATTAGTCACTTTTTACTACTTTCTTCAACTACAGTTTGCAACCACTGAGGCAGTTAGGATGTGAATATATGAACGTCCATTTACAGTCCTGTCACCTAAAGCCTCGTTTATACAGATTTAGTGTTTCGTGAAGATTTTTTTTGTTATTTGTGCTGTAAATAACATCCTAATGGCTCATTAACTGGACTAAAGAAATTCCTAATTGACTAACAGTCTGTTGAATTCAGACTCATCTGCTCGTATCTGGGGCTTGTTAAAAACTAAACCATGTTAAATATTTATTGCGATGCTGGAGATGTGACGATAATGACTCACGACTAACAGCTCATTCCCCAAAAGCTTCACTGCCCCCAATTAAACAGCGTAATAAAATCAGGCTGTGATAATTTACCAGCTCCTAATTTATTCATAATAATCTATTAGAAGAAGAAAAATAAATAGATTTTCAAAAAGCAAATTACAGCTGAGGTTACGGAGGTTATGATTTGTATGGAAGAAGAATAGATTAGCCGAAGACTTTGTTTTTTATCGACCAAATATCTGTAAAAATGCAAACTGCACAGATGTGAGTGGGGGTGGGAGACGAGCACACTTGTGTCTCAGTGGTGGAAATGATATAGGCAGATAAAAATAGAACAGAGGACCTGCAGCTGTTGAGGGAGGGACAGTCCAGGTGTTGAGATCAACTGGTCTCCGAGGAGAAACAGCTGTGACAGTCCGCCACCCGTGTCTGTGGATGTATGTGTGTATTTGCTGATCAATTATTCAAAATCTCTGAAGATATTTATTATATTTTAATATTCATAACAGACTTCAGTACAATTACAATGAAAATGATATAATATTACTCAAGAGAATAAGTTGTACTTCTTGCTGGAGGCCTTTTGGATTCTCTCAGCACAGAGTCAGGAGCACTTTATTGACCGGTTCATACTGTGAACCAATGGCGTTCTGTCATCTGATCTCAGAACAGTGTTTTGTCTCATAAAGGATCTCATGTTGCCTGTTTGCATCCGTCTTGTAATTTACCGCCCTCTTGTGGCCACAGTCGGTTATTGTCTCTGGAAGCTAGCTTGACTACCAGCCGTTGCATCTTTAAGTTTCCATCAACTTTGTGGGTGTGGCCATACCTCACTAACGAAGGTCAGGGTTTGTCAAGCAGAGAGCAGCATCTTTTGGCCGTTTGTGCACTGAGAATAATCCTGGGATCTTTGACTGGTTGCAGAAAAACGATAAATCTCTGAATCAATATCATTTACCTTTTCCCTTGTTTTGGAAACAGGAGGGTCAGTGTCATGAAACTACTGGACTGTAGTTAAGAACACGGAGGCTAACATTATGATAGTGACTCAGTGAGGCTAGCCATAGCAGTGCTTTAAGCTAAATGCTATCAACAATGTGGAAACATTCTTACAGTAACAGTGCTAACATGCTAATGCTAAGCAGGCATATTGTTGTTTACCCATGTTCACTGTCTTTAGTTTAGCATGTTAGCATGCTAACATGAGCTGCTGAGGCTGATGGATGTTGATGTCATTTAGTTTTGCAGGTATTTGATCATAAACCAAAGTATTGCTCAAACTCCGGACATGTTTAAGGTGCTAGATGAAAAGTCAGAGGATTTCTTTTTTGTTTTCCAAGCAGCCATCTCACCACTGTGAGGAATTTATTTCCCTTTTTCCAGTCATTTCTATCTTCCATCGACATCACACTCAGTAATCGAGTGAAAACGTAATGCTGCCAGTTTTAACTCCCACTTCATACTCTGAGTCTGAATGCACAACATAATTAAAAGGCACAGTTATAAATAGCCTGGCGGTGAACCACCAGGGTAAATGATTAATTAAAGTGCAGGGGTCAGCAGAGTCTTGATGATGGTAGGAATGTAATACATGCAATTTGACGCATGAACCTTTTCTGCAGTAAACTTGTGGAATTGTTTTAAAGTTGTAAACTTTTGATGTCCATTGATCACAGGGAACGCTGGCTTTAGTCATGCGGTTGGACGCAGATCCTCAGACCGTCCTCTGGGTGGTTGTTTAGTCTGGTTGTTTGAATGGCTTTCACGCCGGCCCTGAACGCATCAGAGCAAACTGGCATTTGGACCAAACCCAACGGGTTGATTGCTATCGCAGCCTTTTTAGTTCTGCTCAGTAATCTCTGGTGGTTATACCCCTGTTGGTTCTTTTATTAATGGATGTTTTAGCCAAAACCAGGTGCCCACTCAGCTGTGAAAAGGATCCATTGATTTCTGTTTTGGCTCTGACTGCGTGTCGTGTCTCATTAGCTCCCAGAAGCAGGTAGATGAAGCTCTAATAAATTACCAGCAGCTCCAGGCTGCAGCTCTGCCATCGGCAGCGACAGGAAACTCTTCAAAACAAGCTGCTTTTCTTCTTCTTCTTTGGTATTTTATTTTCCTCTCTGTCTCTGCTTTTTGAACTAAATGGAGATACATTTTTTTTCTGATCCATCCTCCTTTTGAATTTTGCTGTAACTGATGGTAGGGTGTAATTGTGTCTTTTCTCTGTCAGTCCTTCATCTCTTTGTCAGATGATTAGTCTTGATCGGCTGTGCACAGCAGGTCGTTCAGTTTGCAACAAGACAGCTGTTTACCATGAGAGTTTTTTATTTTATTTTAATGGTAAAACTGTTCTACACAGAAGGACGATGAAATATCTGATGATTGCTAAAATAAAAACATTAATACTTCTGGGAATAGCATCCGCCTCATTGGTTCACCCAAGTTTTTTATTGTTATTGTCAGTTTTCTTGAACGTCACTGTTTTACCGGAGTTTTGTAATGAACGATGATTATTTTTAGCATCAGTGTGGAGTTTGGAAATAGACACAGGAACAACAGTGATGGGCTCTCCGGCGTGAATCATCAGCTCAAACAACGAGATGCTGAAATATAAAAATTTTGCGTCAACACCGTAACAACTTTCGGAGAGAGGTCAACTACAAGTCCCAGAGTGTTTTGAGCTGTAAGACGCATCCAGTTAGAAAGGATCGGACTCTGTTGCCATGCACAATCAGTTCACTTATGTATAACCTTTTATTCTTTGCTGTTACGCAGTGTTTCGCTCTGATTGCAGGGACGTTTTCTGAATATAACAGAGTGTGGTATTTTTTTTCTTTTTTTTTTTTCTTTCCCAGAACTGAGCAGCAGACTGCCACATCCTGCTGTGTCGGCTTCCGCACCATTTAATTTCATCACATGAAGAGTCATTTGCTTTTTGTGCCTTTTGTGCATGTGGAAAAACTCAGACATTGCTACACTGAATGAATTCCAATCTGAAGGACACACATTCAGTCGCGGGAACGAGGCCGTGTAATTTATCATTTAACGCTTTTACATTTTCCTGCGACCGGAACTAATAAATTGAAAAATGTGATCTATTAATGTTTCAGTGTTCTGTGCAGAGAGAGAACCAGACACGCTGATATTTCCTGTGGACATGCATGATGCAAGGAAGAGATGGACAAATCACCTTTTCACTTGCATCTTCAGGAGTTTGATGTTTGTGCTGCGTTCACTGCTCCTGTGGTTCTAGTCAGTTCATCACAAGACAAACACGACTTCTGCCAGTTCTGTGACAGAAACCGTTTCCCAATTCAGGGGCTGCATCCTTCGGAGGCTACATTCGAAGACCGATTACGTCATTGTGGCGCGACTAGTCCGGTTTCGAAGGCTCCTTCAAGTGCATCTGTCTTTCCCCAGGCAACAAAGGCACCAACCGGTGGATCCTTAGTTGGCCGACCTATCCCATGATTCATTGCGCACCGGTAATAAAAATAATATGGCAACAAACAACATCGTAAATATGAGTCTGCCTTTCACGGTCAATGACGGCTGCGAAGGGCCACACCTTCGTAGGCCGCGTCCTCCGAAGGCCATAGTGTCAGAACTTACGTGAGTTTTTCTAATGTTACCAACCACTCAAAGCACTTTACACTACAAGCCACATTCACCCGTTCACTCTCACACTCATACAGCGCTTTACTATCACACGCTCACACATTGATGAGGCATTGGGGGTAATTTGCGGTTCAGGATATTGCCCATGTGGACCGGCGGAGCCGGGAATCGAACCAACGACCTTCCCGATTAGTGAACAATGCAGCAAATTTTCAGGTTTGAGGGTTTCTCCCCCTCTTCTTGAGACCACTGTGTTAAACTGCCGAATCTCTTCACTGAAACGAGGCGTTTTTAATGTGTCCATGTCAACAGCTTGATGTGCGGCTTCAGCCTCTGACGCGCTGCCGAGACTTTGAATAACGGCTGCATGTAAAGGCTGGTTGTCATAGAAATGCTTTGTGAGGCAGAATTAGAAAGGGCTGCCAACAAAGACCACATGATGGACGTGATAGTGACAAAAGCCAGCATGTACCCTGATCTGTGTGTGTGTGTGTGTGTGTGTGTGTTTGCTGGTTAATTTTAGTCCTTGCAGTCAAACATGTGCATGTGTCAGTAACGGTCTCTGTTGTCCTCTTACTGTGCAGGAAGGTTAATCAGCAGCTCTAATTAATTTCAGATCAATTAAATAATGAGTCTGTAGACACAGACTCTTCTCCAGAAGTCAAATATATGTCTGCATCACAACTCCTTTCACTCTAACTGAAGTTTTGAAGACGATAAAGTGAAGATCAGTCCTTTTCCAGTTTGAGAATTTAAACTGAGAAACATTGTTTTTCTTTTCCTTTTTAAGCTCCATTATTTTCTTCTTCTTCTGTGTTTTATTTGAAGTGTTGATCCATAAGAAGATATATTTGTGGTTTTAAGAACCAAAAACCATCTCAGTGTAGTTTCATCTCCTCTCTCAGGCTTCTCTCTGGAGCTCTAGTAACAGCAGGTCGGTGAGCCAATCAGAAGAGAGGAGGCTCTGAGCCTCTCTTCTGATTGGCTGACTGTTTTCTGAGTGGTCCAATAAAAATATAGCAGATTTCAGGTAAAAACACTCAGAGAAACCAAATCCTGCAAGGTTTGGATGGTGGGTCCAGGTGACTGCTTTGTTGTGACATCACAAAGTTCCAGAAGTCCTGACGGCTGGTTTTAAGGCTCAGTTTCTGAATACAGGCTGTGTGCATTTCTCTGTGGACTGAGGCTTTGATACTTTCACAGTATTAATACAGAACCTAGACCTGATCTATAATCACACTGCACATGGACAGAGATCTTTATATTATACCGGACCTTTAACTTATTCACTAAATGAGCTTGTTCTGTTCACTTAGCACCTCCTGCTGTGTCTCTGCGTATACAACATTAAAGCAGAAATCTACTTCTCCAGCTTCACACAGTCTGTTTGAGTCTGAAACCCAGAATGAGATTTTTGTTGTTGTTGTTTTGAATGCAGGATGTGTTATTTCTGTTATTGGCTGATTCTGCCAATGTGTAATCTGCTGTACAAACGTCTTTGTGCGCTGTACAGAGAGTTTGATGAGCGGTGGACAGACTGCATCGTGCGTTATCTCAGCACAGTTAATTAGATTTGAGTGTAATTAACCAGAGACACAAGCAGGAATGCAAAGTAACAGCGTTGCAGCGGTTGTTTTTATCACACCACGAAAAACTGCTCACTGATGCTGCACAAACACACAAACTGATTTTGGAAATACTTTAATCCTTATCAGGTATCGAGAGACTTCAGTCATTCCAACCATTTTAAGGCACGTTTTAAACATAAGAAAACACACAGAGAGAAAATAGGAAGCTGATGCACACAACTGATTTGAACTGATTCTTCTTTCGATGGAGCAGCAGTGCACAGCTGCATAATTACATTTCTTCAAGTCCAAAATATCACAAACAAAGAAGTGGGCTGTGAAGTTAAAGTTTACTGGAGCATCAATTAGTTTAGTTTTTTTTTTTTTGTTGGATAATTTCTGATTAGAGGAATCAGACCTGTTTTTAGGTTTGAAAACTCTCTGAAAACTGAAACAAGAACAAAAGGAAATTAAAGTTCTCAAAACAAAATTAAAATGATACAAAATGAAAATAAGCAAAGAAATGTCAAAACAGAAAGTGGCAAGTCAGAGAGATGTTTTAATCAAAGCATCATCACTTCATTTTCACAGCTGAAACCACTTGAATGGACAGAATCATTTCTATACAAATACTGTTTACTGTTTCCCTCTCGACATAAGCTTCACTGTGAGTGTGTGAGTGTGTGAGCGCACCTGTCATGGACACCTGCTGTTATGGACATGCTCAGAGAATTAAAAGAAAAAGAAAACAAATCACTTCTAATAATCATCTGCTTACAGTGATCAATTTAACCCAGTCAGACTTCACTATAAGCAGTTTCCAGTGTATTTATATTATTTATTATTAAAGTATAAACACGTCCTGACCTTCACCATCACTTAAACACTGAAGTGTTTCTACATTAGGAAACACAAAGTGAGTAAACAATGAAATCATATTTAAAAGTTCCTCCGTCAATCAGAATTTCTGACGTGTGACGATAGTTTGACCCCCGTCAGTCTGATAATTCATTCATGCTCCTCGCTCACAGTGCGGAGTTAATAAGGAGCCGGCGATCAACGGGCCTCATCAGCGACGGCGGCAGAATGAATAAACGTGTCTGTCAGAGGCTCGGCAGTCTGCGCACGGATCCACACGACCACGTCTCTGATAAACTCTGTCGACCGGATAGAAAAACCCCTGTCAACTCATCCATGAGCAAATATCCATCTCTCAGTAATTAGTGCAGCCGGATGTCAGACCTGACAGGAAGCGGTGACATGAGATGACAGCAACAGTATTATTTTATTGAATAATCAAATTCTTTATTTAATAACTGCTTTAATTCTTCGCTCTCAGGTGGTAAACTTCGAAGATTATATCCCAAACTACTTTTTGTGTTTCATAAGAAAATCTTATTCAGATAATTGTGTCAAAACATGTAATTTTATTTTTAAAAAAAAGAAGAAGACACTGGTATGACTCGATGTCCTCGCGCCCACTGTTACCGCTGGGCTGGGTGAACCGAACAGGACCGGGAGAGCAGGGACCGGACTCACGGATGATGAATCCTAAAGACCTTTGTGATCCTCTTGTTTTTCCTAAAGCGCCACCGTGAGGCCGACACTTGTGATTGCACAGCTATGCAACGAAATTTGGTGCATTTCCTTGGTGGCACAAACGATCAGGATAAAAATAAAAGATGAGACAAAATAAATAGTATTAACATGAATTATAAAAACAGCAGAGGCCATGTTTTTTTTATTGGAGTACAGTGAATCTGTATTTATTATAATTTTTTGGTAAATATTTAAAACCAGAGAACAAGTAAAATGATCCTATAAACTGGCAGATTTCCTGTTTGTACCAGACACGTCCTGAAGGCCGAACTTGAGTCAACAAAGACTTGTAGGATTGTTGTTTTCTCCTCCCTTACACCCTGAAATACAATTTCAAACAACTCCAAAGATTCGGATCAGAAACTACAAACAGAAACAGAAAGGAGGCTGCAGTTGATAAGTCAGTACGAGTCAGTTTACCAAGCGGGTGAAGGACCAGACAAGGTCGGCTTCTTTTTCAACAGTTCTTTCAGCCGAGGGTCTGTTGGTAAGAACAAGCCGCGAGCTGCCGACAGATCTGACAGATCTGATCAGTCTGATCAGTCCAGGACGGGTATCTGAGAGGTTCAGGGATGAATCTGCAGAATACTCTGTCTTCGAAGTTCAGCTCCGAGCATTTCAACACTGTTAGAGCTCTTTGTTGTAGAGATACAGCAAAGAGCTCTGTTTTTAAATCAATAATAGTGGTTCAGCTGTAATGTCACAACAAAGCTGGTTGTTGCTACCAAGAAACACTGAATTAAGGTCTGAAATTACAGAAAATTCTTTAGATGACTGTATTTGAACATGTAGATATGATCCTTGAAAATGCTGGATATCAAACTTAAATACTTTTTTGGTACAGACTGAAATTGCCTGTAGAGCCAGTTATCAAATCTCGTCAGATATGAATCTGTGAGAATCTCGTAGCCCCTAATTTTACAGAATTTGACCAGTTTTAGAGTCGAATTAATTAAAAGTCTTCTACATCTGCATGTGACAACCTTCAAAGCTGGGCAGTTAACTTTAAAAAGACATTTAGAACGTCTCACCGACTTACTCTTTGGCACGTCGGTTAATTCAGTTTATACTTTCCCCAATGCGTGCATTCACGAACTGTCTCTTAAAAAGAATACTACCTCGTGTTCAGTCACGTCCTTCCACTCCAACTGACGTCCAACAGGCCCCGTTCTCTCAAAGCAAAGCTGGAGATGTGGACGACACAAGTGCAAACACTGAGCATCAACCCGAGCAGCAAAATTTTGGCTTTAGAGAAGATGACACCAAACAAAAAGAAGTCGAATGTAAACACAGCAGAAAAACGACTTCGGTGACCAACGCGACCGATTCTGTTTTGTAACTTGGAACACACTCACAACGCTGAATCTAATTGTTCGTTAACCGTAATCGAGGTAAATGAACAAGAAGTTTTGCTAGAAAAAAATGTGTGTATCATATTACGAGCTGAGAGAAGAGATGATGTCATTGATGATGCGTTCACAGGTGTTAAAAGTGCTGCGGGTGGAGCAGGTGTAGAAGCACAGGGTCTGATTTTGAGTTCAGAACTTGCTCCTCAGCGACAGCACTGGGTTACACCCTCAGTGTGACTAAAGGAAGTTTGGATCAGTGTAAATGAGACACCGAGGGCTGATTTTTAACTGATTCTCTGGGGTTCCATTTTGAAACAGGCTCAAATTAAACGGCTTATCTTTTCCTCTCTCTTATCACCTCTGAATTTTCCACTTGTCTCTTTGACTTGAGGCCAGTTTCCATCATCGGAGCTGTTTAATCTCCCATTTGTGAAATGAGGTGCCGTTTTCTGCCCAATAAGCAAACGTCGTTCAATTTCCACCCGGCTTTCATCTCCTCTTTTGAGTCTCGCTGACATCGAGTTTAACGGACGACTCATTGGATGATCTCCCGCTCGGTGTGAAGCTCTCAGACAGAACAGCCTTAGCGAAACTGCAGCGATGACAGGCGAGATGGGTTTTTATAAGACTCAGGGACACTTCACTTTCCACCAATTTCCTTTCTCGTCTTTTGTATTGATAATCCATAGACTGACAAACCAAGTCAAGGACACATGAGCGGAAAGGATTATGTACGTTTAGTTATAACTCTGTTTTCAAATCCTACGTATATCTGCTGGCAGCTGTGGCTCAGGTGGTTGAGTGCATCAGTCGTTGTGCTGTGAAGTGTCCTCAAACTAGAAACTGAACCCCAGAAAGCTTCCTAGATTTAAGTTGTTTTGGCCACAGGAGAAAAATTCACCCAAACATACTGTGGATTTACCTCGTGTCAAGGTGTTTGTCGGTTACTGGGGCCAGAAATACCTAAATTAGTGCAAAAGAGGTTTGTCCAGGGTAGAAGAAGAAGCAGAAACTAACACTGCTTAGTTTGAAAGCACACTGCTACTGCCAGCTCCATCTTTTTCTACAGAGTTTACCTTGGATAATGGCCTTCAGCGGGCCACTCGATTGTTGGATTTCTTTTCATTATAAATTAATTTCTGATTAAATTTTGACAAGAAAAGTCTCATCATGCAGCTACTAAAATGTTTAAAAATACATAATATTTTATTTTTTCATGTCTGTGTTATATTCAGATTCAGCCTAGACATTGAAACTATAGTGAAAGTATCTATCTGTGCTGTTTTGTCAAGATGTCTGAAGTTCAGGGGTCATTTAACATAATTCCAGCAACATTTTCTCTGGTTTGATCAAAACTTGAGTTTGATTTTAACTGTGTATTTCAAAAATGGGAGTCCATGTGCATGTCATGTGACCCCGAGGTAAGATCCTTCCTGCCATAAAGACACAGTAGAGAAGGTTTTCCTCTTCTCTTCAGTGCAGTGCGGGTGTTGTTGGAGCAGCATCTAGTGGACATTAGAGGGACTGCAGACAAACACGATGCAGCTTTCAGGACACAACCCTGGTTGAAGTTGTTCTCTCCTCCGTAATTGGTCGAGAGGCTCTTCCTGGTGAAGTGGTTGAACCTCTTACCTGAGACCCTCCCTCCTGATTGGCTAATCACTGTCATCTGTTACCACCTCAGCTGCTGTTTGGTTAATCACTACACCGTCCGCTTCTTCAGAGGAGTCCTCTCCTGCTGTGTCTCCACTTCACCTTTTGAATTTATTGATTTTGGATATTTCTGATTGGCTGCCTAATGAAATCTTTTTTTTTTCCCTTTTTAAATTTTTTTTTTCCTCTCAGCTGGACAACGTGGACGAGCAGGCGGCTCAGATCCGCAGAGAGCTGGACGGCAGGTTACAACTGGCCGAGAAGATCGCCAGGGTGAGAAACTCACTCACAAAACACACATATTTTATTTTACTGCTCTTATTTTACTATTTATTACAGATAGGCGTTTGATTTGTGTGTTCACGTCCCTGAAAACAGAAATATCCGTCCTTCCAACTCATTGTTTAAACCCCCAGAGAGTTACCACCAACTTTGACCCTCTTTTAGCTCCTAGTGTTGGTGTTACAGCACATTTACCGTCTGGTTCAGTCTCTGTTTTGACAAACCACCACCTGCTCAGCTGCAAACAGCAGTCAGACAGTTGTTGATGAGCTGGTGCAGAAAGTGGAACATCTAGAAGCTCAAGAGACAGGAGTTGGTGGAGACCAAACCAGAGCTAAAAAGGAAGACTGAATATGGGACTTACCTTCATTAGCTGGACGAAAAACACAACTTGAGATCATCATGTTGCTCTCTGTCTGCTGGATGTTTGGCTGATTTCTAGTGTTAGCTGCTGCCCCCAAGTTACCAAAAAAAAAGAATTTCCCTTGTATTTTTACTTTATATTTGAATAAAATCCAATAAATCCAAATTGCAATCAATTAATTTTCTCGAGCCTCGAGAGTGAAAACAGATGCACATCCATCTTGTTGAATGTGAACTCACAACCTTGTTAATTACTCCCACTGAAGTTTCTTCTCTCCTATGAAGAAAAGTACAATATTCACAGTCAAATCAGGTTCAGAGGAATCAACGAGATCACTGATTAAAATCCTGCTCAGTTGTCACAGGAAGTGTTTTTATTGGGAGACAGTTTCATGGTGGTATAACAAAGCGAACAAATTATCTCCTAATTAGCTGTTAGCTGCTGATTTTAATTGTTGTTGTTGTTTTTATAGTTTCAAGGCCAAAAAAAATGAAGCTAATTGTTTAATGACGTGCATGTTGATGTGAAACCTTTGTGTTGACGCTTAACTCAATCTGTGTCCCGCAGGAGAGGAGATACCCAAAGTTTGTCTCCGCTGACATGGAGGCTCTGTACGTGGAGGAGCTGCGTTCGTCCGTCAACCTGCTGATGGCGAACCTGGAGAGTCTGCCCGTGTCCAAAGGAGGTCCGGACTTCAAGCAGAAGCTCAAACGCTCCTCTATGAACAACTCCTTCCTGGACATGGGAGACGAGGGAGACATCCTGTCCAAGTCTGACGTCGTGCTGTCCTTCACTTTGGAGGTATGGCTGTCTTTGTGAGGACATTTTGTCCAGACCTCACTTTCTGATGCACATTGGTCAGAATGATGGTGAGGTAGGGGATGCATTATGTGTGTCCTCACAAAGATAGAGGTACAAACAAAGTGTGTGTGTTTCTCAATAACCTATCAATTCCAGTAATTTATCGCAAAATAACACAAAAATATAATATATCACTGCAGTTTTAATGAAATCAGCAGCGAAATAATTGAGCCGTCGTCCCATAGACAGCCGATGGAGATCCTGATGGGGTTGAAGATTTCCACTTGTTAAACCTTGCAGCTTAAATCCATAAACACGTAATGGGGTTTTATGTGTTTGGTTCCTGCTTTCTCTGGTAAACAGGCTTGATCTGCATTTACTGCTCATCCACCGCTGTCAGCTTGAACTTCTAAAGTGCTTTATTCAAACAGACTGCAGTGGTGGAGGTGGAGCAGTTAAATAACTGATCATCGTTTGATATGACTGAATTCCGTCACGTCCTCTGGTGTTTTCAGATCGTGATCGTGGAGGTCCAGGGTCTGAAGTCTGTCGCTCCAAACCGGATCGTTTACTGCACCATGGAGGTGGAGGGAGGAGAGAAGCTGCAGACGGACCAAGCTGAAGCCGCCCGGCCACAGTGAGTTCTTCTTCTTCCAGTGTTTCGGTTTGATCTCAGAGAGGAGTTTAACTCATCTTCACGTATCGACCTCCAGACCAGTTGTGGTGTCACAAAATCATCTCAAATGAGATTTTCAGTGAGCACAGAGATTTTCTGCAGATGAATGTGAAAACGTCCTTCACTGTCAAACTCATTCCTTAACTGTACATTCACCGTTCTGCACAGTGAAGGTCAAACAGCCGCATGTTGTAACAAAAAGCCCAACACATGTTTGAGTGGAGTGGTGCTTAAAAGAAAGATGCAGTACTGTTGAGCATTTTAACTCCTCTATGTGACTGTCATTTATAACATTTCTTAAGGTTCCTCTGGAGAGTTTGGACCTAAATTTGATATATGTTGGAAAACGTAAGAAAGGTTTCCTGATTCAAATCAATAAATATCTGATGCTAAGATTTTCTGGCAACTTTCAATACTCTGCACTTTAGGTTTTACAGATCTGGTTTAAACTGGTTGAGTAAATGGTGGCATCTTGTTTCCACCTCGTAAGGAAATAATTAGTAATGTCAAATGGTCAGTCGGTCAAACCACCGCTTTGGTCCAGACTGAAATATCTTGCATTCAGGATTTCCAGAGGATGAACTCTACTGACTTAGGTGATGCTGACTGTTGTAATTGTGACAACTTTGATGATCCAACTTCTCACCTTGCTGCATCATCCGGTTGAAAACTTATTTTGAGATGGTTTTACAGTTTTCAGTGTCTTGCTGTAGATACTAGCCGGGTTTCCATCGCAGTTTTGTGCAAAGCAGAAACAATTCTTTTTTCCAACAATACACAATTGCAAAAGGTCTGTGTTTCCATTGAGTGATGTAATGTGAATAAAGCTGGTTTTCTCCTCACGCTATATCCTTCCAAATAAATGTGACGATGGAATTTTCCGGAGTCTGCCTCGTCTTGAATACCAAAAAAAAAGCATTTCCGTTTCAATTTTGCGAAATATTGCTTTGTTGGATAGTCTGAAAAACCACCTCATGTGAGCGTATATATCCACGTGTTTTAATGTCTTGTTTTTAAGTTCGCAATTTCAATTTACCGTTAAGCAGGTAAATTGCTTAATATGACGATGTTTTACAGCACAGCTACAAGACGAAGTCCTCATTGTTGTTATTAGATATTTAAAGATGTGCATTCACGTCATGGACCCTTCCATCAGGACAACTTCAAACAAAGAATTGGCCCAGTTCAAGCCAGGGCGGTTACCATCTCAGAACCGACATTTTCTCAGCTGCTGTGTGAGACCAGCCCATAGAGACAAATCTAAAGAGCAGGAGTCATTAAGTAGAAGCAGGTGGGATCCTAACAAAGGTTACTGTTGATGGATAGTGTAACACGGAGCTCTGGGGTGTGTTTGTGCAGAGGAAACACAAACTGTTTTTCAGAGCTAATGTTCACTACACAGGAAGCTTCAGTCTGTTCTTGACGCCTAATTGGATTAACGTCTGAGCTCTTGATGATGAAGTGAACACACAGGACTCGGTGAAATGCCTCCGTAACACAGTTCCCCGACACTGAACCACTGCAGAGCCACAGCTTTGAAATGCAAACAGAAGAAGACTAAGCTCTACATTTTATGTAGCAGAGGAAGAGTTTGACCCTTAGCTTCCACAAACCCGCCCCGAGCCATGCTTCTCATCCTGCAGTCAAGGCTGGTGCAGCCAGAGGAGGAGGCTGTTATGTAACAGTGATGGGAGCCGGTCTTTCCTCAACACACAAAACATAAACACACATTCTGGTTTTTTGGAGGGAGCTCAAAGCCGTCCTTATATTTCAGTTCTCAGTCCCAGTCAGACCTCTGATGCCTTTCACTGCTTTAAAGAGTAGAGAGACTTTGTAGAGAGACTGAAGCTCCTGCAAGGTTTGGATGGTGGCTCCAGGTGGGCGGGGTTTTGGGGTGTGGCTTAGAGCGGTGACTCCTTTGTTGTGACGTCACAAACTTACAGAACCTAGACCTGCTTTACAATCAAAAAGACATAGAAATGTGAAAGTGAAAAGGCACAAATTATATATCTTCTTATGGCTCAACAATTAAAACACAATAGTTCAATGGGAAAATATGGGACCTTTAAATCAAACGTTTTACACATTGGAAGTAAATAAAACGGAAGTAGCTAAAATATCGGAACGTGTTTTTCCTGAATCGCCTCTGAATTATAAAATTATTCCACTAATTCTGACTGGTTCTCCTCCATCTCGCTCCTGTTCAGCAGAAAGCTTTCATTCCCACCTGTTAACTGTGTGCTCTTCTTTGCCGTGGCGTCGCAGCCTTGTCACTCTGCGCTCAAAGTTCTCGGTGACAGTTGTTGGTGGTTGGATGCCTGACGGACGGCGGGGGTCTGCGCCGTAATGATGCTGCCCTTTCACACGCTCCGGCTGCTGGTGGAGAGGCTTTTTTTTCTTTTTCCTCTGAAGGGCCCCTGTCTTCCAGAATCAGAGCCAATTAGTAAAGCTCACCATCACCTGATGACCTCGCTGGTCAACAGGGATCCTGTGAGCCGTGAACTGGCTTTACTGTAGCTCCTGTAACCTTCACCGTAATTAGCCTGCAGAGCACTTTCACATCCCTCATCTTCAATAACACACCCGTGCTCTTAATGACATCGTAGTTAACTGTAATTACACGGACAACATGATTAGCTGTGATTACACCGGCGTCCAATTGCTCTGATGACTCCTGCGGTTGTAGCGTAACAGCGCCTTAATCACTGAGGACCTTTTCATTAGTAATACCCTTAATTATTGTGGAATGTCAAGCATCTGTGATCCACTTTACAGACCTCACCACTGTTTCTGCAAGTTTACTACAAATGATGTACAGTCCGGACGATTGATCAGTTCCTTTAGATTCCTCTCAGGTTGGCTTTAGTTGTTTCTGTTCAGGATTGATTTATATTTTCCAGGTAAATGAAGTTTGGTAATTGTCTTGGTTGTGTATCACCAGCTTCAGGGTTTAACACATAAACTAACGCATCTTCCTCTAGAAAGATGGAGTCCTCCTCTTCCTCTCTGGCGTAAACCAAAAGTCACTCTCCCGCCACCAACTAGTCCAGAATACAAGCTGGCTCGAGGCTGAAATCTAAAGGTGCCCTCGGCTTTAGAATGACAAGCCGGGAGAGATAAAGCAGAATCAGTGTGATGTCGTCTTTTTTATTATCCTCTTATTGCTTTCTTTTCTTACTGCATCTACTCTCTCTAATTGTTTTTACTTATATTGAAGTATATATTACATCTTCCCTCTTTAACTTTACCTCCTGTCTGACCTGCTGTTGTCTGGCTGTGCCAAGCGCCAACCTCTGGGGCTGAAACATGAAGCCAACGTTGAAGTGCTAAAAACTGCAGTTCCTCTAACGACCACTAGAGTCTGGCTCCAACAGTGAGTCAGTCCCCATAGACTCCCATGTTAAAATGTCCAACTTTACAGCAGAAATAAACATGTTTACAGTCTGGTACAAAAAAGTGTTTTGGTTTAATTAAGTAATTCATGACAACTGTTTATATAACTCACCTGTTTACAATTGATCATGGATCAATATTATGTATAATTGAGGGCGGGGCTTTGACTGACTGTGGGTGAGTGTGTGCTTGTCACAAATCGTATTTCACTGACGTCTAGGCTCCACCCTCGGCCCTCCTCTTTGACCATTTTTGGATTAGCTGGGCATTGGAGGCGGAGTCGGATAGTGCCAAGATGATGACGGTGGAGCAGCTCACTCTGAGCTTCAAAACCGCTCTTCAGAAACCTGAGGGCCATATTTATTTACAGTCTGTTGGTCTTACTGTCCGGCTTTCTGTGATTATATTGCTGTTGTGGTGTCTCCTGAGCCTCTCACCTGTTTTTACTTTTGCTCTGTTGTCAAGTTTTTAGTCAAAGGTGCACTATGCATTCCTGCATGACGTCACTTCTGTTGACGTTCGAAGTAAATACCAAACAAAACAGAGCAAGCCCCACCCCACCCCCCATGTTTACATCAGACTGGAAGCCCTTCTGCCGGCGGAGTTCTCCCCACCTTTGAATCGATTTCCCAATATAAATGCAGGTCTTCGTTCGCTCCTTCTCCATTTCTCTCCTCCTCGCCATATATTCATCCGAGCGTCTTTTCTTTGGTCGTGTCCGTGCTTCGACCATTTCCCCAAATATATCGTTGAGTTGTTAAACCTAGTTCACGGCGCGTTTTGGGGCACAGCCTGTGCCCCTAGTGTTTGTTTGCCGTTTGTGACGCCTGTGCTGTCTCCAGAGACCGTGCTTTTTCACAGTGTATTCAGGGGTCGGGCAGCTAGCGGATCAAGGGGAGATGCCTATGATTTGAGACAAAAATAAAATCGCGCTGAAACCATGCAGGAATGCAAAGTGCACCTTTAATATTATTAATGAACACAATTAACAGCTGAGATTTCACCATGAAATTGTCTGGTTTTGTTATTTTTATTATTCAATGTCTCACAATAAAACCATCATCATGTTATCACTCACGTTAAAACACTGATCTCAGGTCAGTTAAAACATGAGCTGTTTGTATCAGTGTCTCCTCAGGCTTTTGTATCTGATGTCTGATTACTTTAAAAATACTGTGTGTGTGTGTGTGTGTGTGTGTGTGTGTGTGTGTGTGTGTGTGTGTGTGTGTGAAGCAAACACACCTTTCAGCACAATGTTGCCTTGGAAACTGGGCAAACTGAATATGGAGCTCGACTTTGCTTCTCGCCCTCAACAAGTGAAGGGGTCACCCCTTGTCATCTGTGTGCACCACACACATATACACACTCACAGACGCACACTCTTGCACACGTAAACTGACAGTTTTGACATAAAGGCGTGTAATCACAGGAGCGCGGCTCTCGGTGCGTATAATGGCCGTGTCCCCATCATCCTGAACAGAGGGCTCACTCCGCACCATTAGACTTTCTGTGAGATGAACAATAAGTGATTCTTGATAACAGCTGCCACTGATGGGACTGTTTATCGCCTCTGGATCTGTGACTAAGACCTGATGTGATGTTATTATAGGAAACAGCAAAATGAGCAGGGTGACCTCTTGTTGCTGTGATCTTTGCAGCAACTGCGATTAAAAATGAAAACGCCTGTTTCTAGATGTGCATTATATTCTTTTCTTTGCAGTAGCTACACTTGGGGCTCTGTTTGTGCTTTTGAAAACAGAAACAGACTCTGTTTCTCATGAGGCTTTAGGGAACAAACTGTATCCTCATAAAGCTTGAGCGCATCTCACGAGCTCATCTCTCCCTGTGAGATTTAAAATCTGCAAAATATCACCTGAGATTCAGTCGAGCTCGACAGATGCTGTTTGTGCTGGAACAATCAACAAACACCATCTCTAGCAAAAAAAAAACTTATTAAAGCCTAAAACTGTGTGTAGCTGGCTTGTATAGATACTAAATGAAGCAGGATTCTATTTTTATTCATAAATGGATTTTGTGATTGATATTCTGACACCCTCCATGTTTTATACCTTATACAACAGTTAGTTCTGACCAAGTAATTTGATTGGACAAGAGGCGTGTGTGGACTTTTAACTACATGTATCACTCCGTTTCACAGGAAGTCTGTTAACCGTTAATTAGCGTTACATTAACGGTCGTTACCTGTCTTGGATTGTAACAAACTTTGCACAACGAAGATAAATAAGTTTCCAGAAATATCATTTGAATTAAATTATGTATGGTAGTCAGAAGTGGATGGATACTTCAGCGCATGCTCGCGTGCTCTGAGGAATGTAAGTTACGTTATCCTTTTTAATGTACATACGTCACTGTTGGCTGCTAACTGTGGCAGTTTACATCAAGTTTATAGATAAACGGTCGCAACGGTTTAGCATGTTTCGTTCAGTTGTTTGCTAGCTTGTAGCTAAAGTTTAAAGGTTTGTGATTCAAATCTGGCGGAGCAAATTGGTTAAATGTGAGTTGGTTCATTGCTGAGAGTTAATAATAAATGTGAAGCCGGGTTCAATACAACAAATGGAAGTCAAACTGTATGTTAGCCAAACACCGGCTGAATACTTGCTAACGGCTAACGGCACTTTTTACTTTGCTAGCATCTTTGCTAGCGTCACTTCAAACCCAATATTGCGTTGCTCAGGTAAAACAGACCATAATATGACGTGACATGTTTTACTGTTGTAGCGGTAGCTCACAGTGGGTGTGATTAACCTCGTTAAAGATTTTACTTCCTGTAACTAGTAAGGGAGTAAACTGGTAATACCCAGCAACAGTAAATAATCTACTAATTCAACATTGAATCGCACATTTAACTGCACGTTCAGTCTAGACTTTTCTGTAGGGAAATTTGTAGGCTATTATTGTGTTATTAATGTTCAAGCAGCAATGGTTAATATAATTCATAAAGAGGTTATATATTAATAATGATGATAATAAGAAGATTTTACTTATGGAATTCCTGCGATCAAGCAGGATTGCAGCAATCAGGATAAGCAAGATTTTATAAAGTCGAGTATAGACTGCTCTTATTTCTGCAAATAGGAACATATTGGTGTATGGTGTGATTCCTGTCATCATATGAGCTCGATCATCACTGAAAATGATCTTTAAAAAAGAGTGGGAACCCTGAATGTTAGAAATTGACTTGCTGACCAAATACTACAGAATATGTTCATATCTTATTGTGTGGACCAGTTAACGAATCTCAGCTAACCTTGGCTTCAAAAATGCGACGTTTCTATAAGCTGCTTCACAGTAAAAGCCTCATACTGGTTTTTAAGGTTAAGCAACAGCGGCAGGAAATGTTGGGTCAGATCTTGGCACAGCCCAGCTGCTGCAGGTGAAACTGGGCCAAGTGAAAAAATCCTAATTGTGAGTCTGTTTGTTTTTCCTTCAGGTGGGGGACTCAGGGAGACTTCACCACGACTCACCCTCTGCCCTCGGTCAAAGTAAAGCTGTTCACAGAGAGCACAGGGGTCCTGGCTCTGGAGGACAAGGAGCTGGGCCGGGTGAGTCCACCTGCACTGCACTTTATTTATCAGTTTGATCACCTCACTTTGTTTGATCTCTGTTGAGCTAAAGAGAAAATGAACTCAACTGTCTCCCTGGAAAATGAACTAATTAGCCTTTGAACTACTGAATTGACAGGGTCATATTTTTAAAGCCAGACAAACATCATCGTGGACCTCCATGTTTCCTGGTATCAGAAGCCGACTGGTGACAGTCAGATCTCATCACTTTCACATCCTGTTGATTCTGACGGCAGCAAATCAGTCAGCATCAGTATCAACACCACAGCATGTGAGGGGGGAGGAGGGGATGGGTTGGTTTTAAATTTTAAAAGAATGTGTCCTTTTAGAGACGTCTTGGATTATGTTAGTGTGTAAAAGACATTTTTACCATGAATTCTGCCTTTTCATATGAAATTAAGTTTTCAGATGACCCAGGCATCCAGAGTCTGGTTCAGAGCTTTAACTGGTAACCAGATTTTGTGACTCTCTCCCAGTTCCTGTGAATCATCATGCGTCTCTATTATGTGACCACAGACAACAGAAACGTTTTACTTTGTGTGACCCCTGCTGAAAATAGATACTGTGCTAATTGCAACATGAAAGACAGTAAATTCACACTTCAGATGTGGATTTATTTCAAAGGCTGTTCACAGTAAAATGCTGTTAACAGATCACAGAACAGTCGACTCTCCCTGGCTGTTTTTATTGGCATGCAATGCTAAGTCAAAGGCAACAGGACTCACTTTATATTCATGAGCACATTTCACCCTCATCCAGAAGCTTCTTCACTGTCTGGTACAAAGTCCCAAATCCCAACAAGGTGTTAGTTAGTCTCATGCTAGTTCCTGACTCCCCCCGCTCTGTCTGTGGCGCTCAGCAACTGAAGATAGAAATCTTTAATCACAGCTCACAAATATATAGTTTGATTATTTTGGGTTCATTAATTTCCTACAGCAGCTGGTCACTGTGGATTTTAGCAAATATTAGTCATCAGGAGGAACTCGTTAGTGTTGGGGACTTTTTTCAGCGGCCGATTAATTAACAAATAAACAACTCTCATGACATCTTTATATGACTTCACTCGCTGTGGGATAAAGAAACTGCAATTCCAGTCAGTCAATACACAAACGCAATAAAAGCCTGCCAGTGGAGAACCTTTAATGTTAACCATCAGGAAATGTTGTGTTTCTATCTCAGATACAGCTGAAGGTGATCGGCACACAGTAAAATAAGACTGAAGGTAGTTGTACTTCCAGATGCACCATCATCTGGATGATTGAGAATCTTTACAGACAAATTACAGCAGTTCATGAAATATAAAATCAGCTTCAACTGTCACTAAAGTTTTAGACACTTTAATCACTGACAGACTCTGATTGGACAGTCTGGAAGTCTGTCTGGGAGCTGTAGGTTCAGGTGTCCTTCATGATGCTTGAACCTGATTGAGGTGCAGACACAGTGAAGAAAATGAGCTGCGGTTGCTGGTTAATTGACTCTTGCAGGGATCAGAGCTGCTGTTCACTTTTGTTTTTGATTTCATGAATGCGCATGTGAAGGTGACAGTGCACCAGAACCAGCTGATCACTGGTTTGAGCATGTGAGTGGAGGGAGAACCTCACTACTTCACCTTGTGAATCCTTTTTTAATCTAAGGTAACATGAGTTCAGGCGGTGCTGTGCAGTGACTGGTTATGGCTTAGGGAGTGGAACTAATAGCAGCCACACTAAATTTTATATTGAGAAACAAACTGTATATAATATGAATCTGCCACGTCCACTTAAACCCACTCTGATGCTGATGAAGCAGATGTGATCGGTGCACGCCTGCAACTAAAACGCTTTGAAGATGGTGTAAAGATTTGTCTGGAGGATCTGCAGCAGAGACACACAGTGGACTGGTGTTGTGCCCCGTCTGAGGGTGAGGGAGACACGGCATGAGAAGCCCCACAGAGACATAGGGGAGATCATTTTAATAACTGATATGTTTTATATAGAATTGTTCTGAAAAGATGGAGCTAAGATGGAGCTACTGTCACCAACTACAGGGCAAGACAGAAGACTGATAATGATTTAGTTGATGTTATTGGTTGGTTTCATGAGCATGTCACTGTGTGTCCCGCCCCCCTCTGCTCCTCAGGTGGTCCTGAACCCAACCACCAACGGACCAAAGCAGGCCGAGTTCCACCGGATGGTCGTCCCCAAGAGCAGCCAGGACACTGAGCTGAAGATCAAGCTGGCGGTCCGCATGGACAAACCCCCCAACATGAAGCACAGCGGGTGAGTGTGCTGCTGCCTCTCCGGTTTTGAAAGGCTATACTTTAGCCACAGAGCTCATGTGTTATACATGGTGTCAAAAACAGCTTCCATATCTTCAAAAACATTTTTTTGTGCCTGAGTTGAAGGTGGCAGTCAAAAGTAATATTTGGTTCGGAGCTGAAGGAAAGAGGCAAACTGATTATCTATGAAAGATGTGGAAGTGGAAGTGAAGTTATAGACAGGAAAGGCAGGGAGAGAGAGGAGGGGTGTGACATGCAGCACGTCCTTGGTCGTAATCGGATATGAGACTTTGCAGTTATATTAACCACTCACCCCCAGAACACCTGCAGGTTTTGAACCAGCTTCCACATCTGAGTCAGTTTTCATTCATGTGTCAAATAGAGAAGTAAAACCTAACATATCAGTTTCCTCCCAAAATTATTAACAAAAACCTTGAGAATGCCGAAAATGATAATACCATATGCAGGATGTTTTATTCCAGTGTGTGTTAAATTCTGCACCGAGCAGTTGTAATCAGACACAGACAGGTTCGCAGTAGAAAAGAGGTTGTTTATGTGGTTAGGGTCAGAATCAGTGGTTGAGAACGAAGGAGGCAGCAGGACAGGTAACAGGACCAGGACCCCGCACACGCACACACACACACACACACACACACACACACACAGAGAGAGAGAGAGAAAAAAAAACAGACAAACAAGAAACACAAGGGAAGAAAGAGGAAATGCAGGAACACTGACAGTATCTGTTTAAAGCATGAGCAGGTGGACAGCTCCACCTACTGGTCAAATACAGGAAGTAGAAACAGTCTGAGGATGTGGTCACCTGATCATGAGACGATAACAGCTCGTTGTTTGATCCGAACACATGTTCATGTCAAACGGATCCTGACACGCAGACGTGATGGTGTTTATTTACACTATAAAATCCCTGAACTCACACTTAGGATTAACTGTAGTACAGTTAATACAAATGATGTTCTTTAGAAATTCACTCGTGATGTTTTGACATTTAAAATGAACATTATTTAAAATCAACACTGAAAAGTTTGTTTCTTGAAGATTCATAGATTTTAAAGTTATATTGGTTTTTTCATAGTTTTAGAAAATTTAAAATTATCTCCTGGTTTTTGCTAAAGACCAAACATGTCCATCATCCATCAAGAGATTTCCCTCAGTTTCCCGTCACGTTTCAGCCTCAAACTTCAAAAATACTTTGTTATAGAAAGAGTCAGTCTGCAATTAAACTGTTTAACATCTGATTTTTTTTATTCTTGTGTTGTTCCTCCTTAGTTTTGCTTGTGTATTGCATTTGCAATTCTTGAATTAGACGGATTAAAATTAAAGTTAAATTTACTTTTGAAAGATTTAAATTTTATTCAATAAAAATTCATTAATCTTTCAGATTTAAGCAAAACTCCATAAACATGTTAAACTAGCTGAGGATGTTTGTGTGTGGTTAAGTTCTCGTTTTCAGCCAGAAGGTGGCAGTAAAATCATAATCCTTCATTTGATTTAACACCACAGCAGTGTGTGTTTCTCCGTTGTTCTTTTGAATATTTCAACACTTGAACCCACACACACACACACACACACACACACACACACACACACACACACACACGAACACAGTTTAAAGCTGCAGTCACAGAAACATTTGATGCTCAGATATTAAGAGACGCTCCAGAACTGTTTTACTGTTTTAATCCTCATAAAATGACAGATTTTATAATTAAAGTTTTTCTCCATTGTTTTGATGGTGTGTTAACAAATGATTTCTATTTGCATAAAAGCAAATACCAAAAGGTGGTTGATACAATCATCAATAAGACACATTGGGACCTAAAACAAAACACTGCAATTAAAAAAAAAGAACTCCTCACTCAACACATCCAAATAGTTTTTTTTCTGACGTCAGTTCAGCCTACAGTCATTTAATGTTGATAAACAAAGCAAAAAATGAAATTAGAATATTTCACACAGTGTGTTTACTGCTCCATGTCGTGCTCGTCATTTACAGCGGGTCATAGATTTTCATTCACATCGTCCCTCCCGTCTCTTCCTCCCTCAGAAAACGCCTCAGATGAAATAGTTTGTGTGGCAAACAGCAATATCTGAGTGCAACCTGGAGACTGTTTGATTTGTGTTTGCAACTTTTTGACCACATTTAAAATAATTTCAGTTGATATTGATGCATGGGTTTGGAAACACTCCTGAAACGTTGCACCAAGTTTCCTACTTTTGTTGTTGTCGTTGTTAGCAAACAAGCTCATGTGTCCCTTTGCATGCGACTTCAAACTGATATAGAGTCAAATGTTTTGTGTAAATGAGCTGTCGCAGCTGGAACAGGTTTCCATTCAATAGAAGATTAAGAATGTCAAGAGCAGGAAACTCTCAGGTTACATCTGTAATCTGGTGTTGAATGTTTTGCACATGCTTTTAATCCGACAGTTGCGTGACAAAGGAAGAGTAAACATACTCGAGGTTGTGATCGCTGCATCGCTGCGTTTGTTATCTTAGAACACAATTAGCAGCAGCATCAAATCCATGAGGAGAGTGCAGCAGCCCTGGTTGTGTCTGACGGTTGTAAAAGGCTTTTTAGTTGTGGGAAAATATGTTTTGTTTCTCTCTCAATAGAGCTAGGCTAGTAGATTCCCCCTGCTTCCATACTTTGTGCTAAGCTAGGCTAAACACATCTCTTTCTGTATTTGACCCTCAGAGATTAAACTGCTATCCATCCTCGTATTGACAGGATCGGCTGAGGAGCAGAACTGGGACTCTGAAAGCTTCTGTGTTTCAGTTTCCCCTCCTGACTCCCCTCCTCCTGCTCCTCCTCTTCCTCTTCCTCCTCCTCCTCCTCCTGCTCCTCCTCCTCCTCCTGCTCCTCCTCCTCCTCCTCCTGCTCCTCCTGCTCCTCCTCCTCTTCCTCCTCCTCCTCCTGCTCCTGCTCCTCCTCTTCCTCCTCCTCATCGTGCTCCTCCTTTTCTTCCTCCTCCTGCTCCTGCTCCTCTTCCTCCTCCTCCTCCTGCTCCTGCTCCTGTAGGAGGCTCTGTCACTGTAATGAACACAGCACTGTGGGAGTCAGGCAGCTCTGTTAACAGACAGACAGAGGAAAATGAGGGGATATAGATCATGTGCACCTTTCAACAACATCCACAAGGGGTCAGTGTTAGTCTCCCTGTGAGTCCAGCCTGTCTGTAGCTGAGTCCGATTTCAACTTCCACTGACTTGATAGTCGATGGTGTTGACCGGAGGGGTGGAATATAAAAAGTGAAGTCGACACATTCTACTTCCTGTAGCGTCAGTGATTTTTTTGTTTGTTTTTCTTTAAACATGAGTGTTGTCAGTGTCTCAGGCTGTCACTCAGTGTTTACTCAGTCAGTGAACCTTTGGACTGACCTGGTTTTCTACATTTGATTGGTCATAAAATGTCAAACACAAACACAGTGTCCCTACACTAATATCACAAAAACTATTCTAATCTTTTGTGTCTTTATTGAACACATTCACACCTCTGGTGGAATGATGGATTGGTGAACTGGTTGAACCTCCTTTGGTACCAATAACCTGAAAGCATCTGGTCCAGTAGCTGCTGATCGGAGCCGCTCAATGTTCAGGAGGACGTTTAAACCTTTTTTCCTAATGGAGCAGCTTCAGCTCAGACAGATGCTCAGGATGTCGCTGCAACAGCTTCTGTACTGGATTCACTTTCGTGATGCTCCCTCCACCCTGCTTCACCTTTGGGATGATGTATCCCAAACACTTCAACATTAGTTTCATTAGTCATTTTGTCATTCAGTCATTTGTTGTGGAGAGTCGAGCTGCTCTTTGCATGTAATGTTTGTGGAGAGCAGCAGCTTGTTCTGTAGTGTCCATGGCAGGACTCCACGCTCCATGAGGTGTGTCTGGTTGACTCATGAACAGAGATGCTAACCAGCTCCAATGATTCCTTTAGGCTTTCAGCTGTTACTCTGGGCTTCTTGGTTACGTTACTGAGCGTTCTGTGCTGAGCTTTTGGAGTCATCCTAGCTGGAGGTGTCACTTCCAGGGAGTGAAGATCTGAACTCTTTGAGATGACTCTGTAGCCCTCTCAGCGTCATGCTAATAACAGTTTGTGATGGTAAGCTTTCTGAGATCTTTTCTGTGAGGCAAAGTTCACATCAGCAGATATTTCTTGTGAAGAGCAAACTCAAATTTATTTATTTATTTTTTAACTCAAAGCGTCTCTAACCCACACCTCTAATCTGGTTTCATCGACTTGACGTCAGGTTTGATAACTCCTGACTCTACTTAGCTTTTGTTCATGTCATTATCCGAGGGGTTCACACACCTCTTCCAATCCACACTGAAGAACGACGCAATGAATTCTCTGTTCTTAGTTAAACAGATTGTCTTTGTCTATTATAACTTAGATGAAGATCATGGACATATTTTGGGACAAATTTACACACAAATGCAGGTGAAAGGGTTCACTCACTCTTTCTCGCCACTGTTAGTCTGAGTTTTATGAAAACATGGAGGGCGATGGGTTAAAACTGCTGGAGAAAAACTTAGAGAGATAAGATTTTCTGTTTTGTTGAGAACCATAGACTTGTAAAGATAAAAGAAATCTTAAGGATAAAATATGACCTATAAGGTTATTACTTTTTTATACAATAACAAACTAAATTGTTTTTACAATTTTCCTTGTTGAAAACTATAGTGTTGGTGTTCATGTAAAAAAAATAAAAAGAGCTGTCAGGAGGAGAGCCGATAAACTGCATCACCTTTGGGAGAGAGAACCTTGGAGATAATGGATCTGAAGTTCGTAGAATAAAAACGTAGAGCACGACGTGCGTGTCAGTGAAGTTGTAAGCCAATCGGGAGGAAGTGTTGTCGTCACAGGTGGCTCCCAGTGGGTTGCTGTCTAACCAGCATGCATCGTGTTAAGTCAGCGTCGTACAGTCCGACACACGGCCAGCTCTTCTTCATGTCCTGAATCTGGCTTCTGTCATTTCTGCTTTGTTAAAAACACAATCCGTGAGGCTGGCGATAACGAGGCCTGTGTGCTGCATGTGTGATTAATCCGGTCCAGTCCAGTCCGAGAAGAGGCTGATGCAGGAATCTCTGTTGCTTGGAGCACAAAAAGAGCACAAACAGAAAATGTTTCAGTACATTTCGTATTATTTATTTATTTTTTGGGTTCAGACTTCAGAAAGAAAACCATGAAAAGGAACCTGAGAAGATTAAAGACATGAATCCATTAAGAGGTCGACGGATGCAAGAGCACATTTTACTTTGACAGAGAGAGAGAGCGAGCGAGAGCGAGATGGGAAAAAAAGAGAAAAGTGCACAAACTGGAAATGTGATTCTCAGATGATCCACAAACACATTTTCATTGAATGTTTTTTTTTTTTGACGCCATTAGATGACAATGAAGAAATATGTTTACCTGTATGACACTGTTGAGAGCGAGCAGCAGGTGAACACCATGAGGTTCTGTTCACATGAAGGGTCTCTGAGGAGATCATTAAATCATTGTTGTGATCATGAGATTCTTGATTTGTTTCCTCTAGAAGATTTTTATTCTTCGTCCTGTTTCTCATCAGGTTTCTGAGCTCAGAGGAAATCAGACGCTGTGTTTTACCTGCTGCAAACACAGCATGCTGCCGACAGCGTTCAGACAGCGGCACTACAAAGTTCTCCTTCTTAACATACATATGTAACATGCATGTATGTTTTATAAATCATTTACTTCATAATTGGGTAAAAAAAAAAAAAAAATCTTTAATGTAGTCAGATTATTACACCTTTTTTTGTTTTTTAATTGTGATGCAGTGATGTCTTTTTTGTTTTATTTAATTACGCTCACACTAATTTCTCGAAAAGATGTGAAACAGTTTTTCCTGAAGAAAATAAACCCAGTATCTCATCACGTTTAAAAAAAACAAAACAAAAACAACCCTTAAAGTCTGAATATCCAGCTAAATGACCAGTTAGAGACGGGTGTTTTTTGGCAGCGAGGGCTGTTAAATGCCTGCAGTGAACTCTTCGCCGTCTGCAGTCCATCCATCCGGCCATGTCGTCGTGCGGCTGAATGGGTGTTTGAAACCCCTGCAGGAGGAGGACAGACAGCCAAATCATTTTCACAAGTGGCCCGGCGAGCGGTGCCACATGTTAACCCGGAGTCGTTGCAGAATGGCCCAGATTCTCCGTCCAGACGCGCCGCAGCCTTGACTGGAGGCCTTTTCTTTAAGGGCGGGCAGCAGGGCTGAAGAAAGAGGTCTCGCCATCGATTGATTTTCCTCACTTGCACTTGCCTGTATCCCACGCTTCAGGAGGCCCGAGAGCAGCCATTGATTGAGAGGCCACGCTGGTCATTCTTCCATTTTCCTCAAGACTTCCTCAATGAGCTGCTGTCTGTGTCATGGCCTCTCTCCTTTTAGTTTCCTCATTAAAGGAGGAAATGTAGGTCTTAATGATGGTCACAGCTGGCGGAGTTGTGGCGTAATGTGCTGTGATATATTGTGATATTTGGAGACTTCAAATATCAACAGAATCTGATGCTTGAAGACTCAAAGGCTCTCGGTTGTTTTTGTTTTTGATATACGTCCCCGTTATTGTTGATATTTGTATCCTCAAGTTAAGTGTCTCAGATTAGTAGTGTTCAAGTTATTTCCAGTATTGATTAATCTGTTGTTTAGCTTTTCGATCAATGAATTAATTGTAATTTGTGTAAATTGTCAGAAAAATGTCCATTTAGTAAATGTCCAATGAAGAAATACATTTCACAAGAATTACTGATTTGAGGGAAAAATATAAAAACCTTTTATTACTTTTGGAAAATAAAAAATGTAATTTATCATGTGAAGCACTTTTCACATTTGACAAAACAATCTCTGCTCAAGGTCCATTTAGTAGCTGGTCTGGAGCTTTCGATCAGTTACTCCTTCTGCTCTAGTTGACCTTGAAAACAGCATTTTTAGCACCGATGGACGAACTCTATTCGCTGATGAAGATCATATGATATGATCAAAAGCTCCAGAGCAGCTGATGCGTAGACCTTGAGGTTGAGATGGTAAACTGAAACTGATTTTACATTTCTATCATACATGTCATGTATGTATGTGGGCTAATGTGAAAATAAATACATTTCACATCTGAATTTAGAGCCGATACGATTGATTGGTTTATCGATTAGTTGGCAACAATTTTGATAATTGATTAATCATTAAAGTATTTTTATGCAAATAAATAAATTGAGGTTTCAGCCTCTGAAAGTTGAAGATTTTCCTGCTTTTCTCTGTTTTACATGAGAGTAAACCTAATATCTTTTTTTTGGTCAGATAAAACATTTGGAGTTGTCATCTTGGACTTGGAGAAACTGGGATGGACATTTTTTTTTTATTGTTTTCTGACATGTTAATGACTCAACAGCTAATTGAGAAAATAATCATCAGGCTGATGATGACAATCATATTAGTTGCCTCCCTAGATAAATTCACATAAAGCTATAAATGGTTTCATGTGCTTTTTGTTAGGGAAGAATAACAGACCACCAACAGTTGGTTGGAACCACATTTTCCTTTAACCTGATGTTGTGTTTCAGGTATCTTTACGCTGTGGGACAGAGAGTGTGGAAACGCTGGAAAAGAAGATATTTTGTTCTCGTTCAGGTAAGAAACCGGTGAAACTGAGAGCAGGTGACATCTATTGATCCATGATCGATTGGGACATTGTGTTTTAATATCAGAGAGCCACTGCAGGCAGGACGAGAGAGACTACAGGTTAAAAGTAAAACTAAAATGAGTCCGCAGCAGCGTGACAGAGTGACATTAATGAACTGTTATTCCACAGAAGAAAAGACTTGACTCGTACAGATCCATTATCAGGGGGAATATGAAATAACTCATTAAACAGAAGTTTTTGTGTTTAAAATGCATTAGATCCTAAACTCAGCCTTCACAGAGAATGTCCTCACACTGAAGCAGCTCTTTCAGAAATTGATTTTGGAGTGGGAAGGCGAAAGTGGGAGAAAGAAAAAAGAAAAAAAAAAAGCAATTTAAGGTTGTTAAAGAAAATCATCTCACATCAGCCGCTCTACCTGAAAGGTTTTTACATCTCGGCTGTGCACAAGAGTCCAACTGAAGCAAAGTAAATCAAGTTTTACACTTTTTAATTTCAGCTGTTATGTACTTGTGGAGGACTTAGTGATCACTCAGAGCAAGGGTAAACGTTCAAATGAAAATGTCGCCTTTGTGAAACAACTCTTCTTGTTTCCCGTCCGACTGAAAGTCCTTTAAAGGCATCAGAAGGTCTTTCCATTGAGACTCATTTATATTGTACTGATTGTGGTTTATGATGTTAATGGTTCATTCAATGTTTGACAATATTTTTACTCTCTACGCTGTGGTTTAAAAATCTTTTTGTTTAGTTTCATTAAAGAACATTTTCACCAGTTGCAACTTTATTTAAACAGAAGTGGAACGTCTGCTTTGTTTTGCCAGTTTTCAGCCAGAGCCGGAGACATTACACGTTCCATCCCATTCTCCTGAACGTGATAGGTCATTATACAACAGGTAGTTCCAACCAAGTAATTTGATTGGACGAGAGGCATTCCATGAATGCTGATACAGGGTATAACAGCACTGGCACTTTAACTACATGTATCACTCTGCCTAATCATTAATTAGCGTTACATTAACGATCGTTATCTGTCTTAGATTGTAACAAACTTTGCAAAGATGAAAATATTTCCAGAAATAACATTTGAGTTGAATGATGTATGAGGTCAGAAGAGGATGAAGGGAAGAAGCCATGATACTTCAGCGCACACCTGAGGTAACGTGTAGACAAAGTAGCAAGTTAGTGTGCAGTGTGCAGGTCAGGAAAATGTTTGTGTTGCTTAGCAACAGTCCAGTACCAGTCCAGTTGCAGAACTATTTGTGTTGGTGTAGCCAAATAAATGATGAAATAAACAAATGATAATCTGTTGTTTATTTAATATTGCGCTTGTAGAACTGTTGTATAAAAGCAACATCACAGGAGAGTGAGGGATGTACTGAATATCAGCTCAGCTGTGATTGTCCTGACCAATCACAGCTGAGCTGATATTCAGTACATCCCTCACTCTCCTGTGATGTTGCTTAAGTAACACCTTAAGGAAATTTCTTCAAATTTGACACAAACGGAGGGGAAGGATGAGCTGATTACATTTTGGTGGTGAAAGGTCAAAGGTCACCGTGACCTCAAGACACATTTTTGGCCATAACTCAATAATTCATACAAATTCATGATTATAACCCAATTAAACACAAATATTTGATAGGCATACAACTGCAAAGTGGTTATTCTAATTATAATAATATGCGATCGTTAGAAACTGCTGGTCGTAATGAACCTACAGAGAATTATCAGTTGAATCTGCAGCTCCCCTCGACTTAACGGAGCTTTATAGTTTATAGTTTTAGTTTATATATTTAAAGAGTTTCAGTTTGTTGTGTATCTGTCCAGACAACTTTTCTGTTCTGGTTCACTCCACAGCAGCAGCAGCTGATGGTTCTTCTCCAGGAGCAAGTTCACCATTTTTACAGCTGAAGATTTTCAGGGTTGAGACATTAACAGTTCATTTAAAGCATATCTTAGGACACATCATGAAACTCAACTAGAGACCGTGCTTCCTACATAAAAGCTCTATGGGAAATGAACGGGCTCTGGAAATATGAAGAAACCAAACATGTACCCATGTGTGTTTGGACGGCTTGTGCTTCTGAAGTGTGCCGTGACTTGTGGTTGATCAGTGTCTTTGTCCTGCAGGTGAGTCAGTACACGTTTGCCATGTGCAGCTACAGAGAGAAGAAGGCGGAGCCTCAAGAGCTAATGCAGCTGGAGGGCTACACGGTGGACTACTGCGACCCTCAGCCAGGTAGACACACCTTACTTTTTACATTTCCAAGTCTCCACGGCTAAATTCAAATGTAAACAGAAAGCAGATCGTCTACACCGCAGTGATATACGAGCTGCATTCAGTACAAAGCCATTCACGTGACCTTCCTCCTCCTCAGGCCTGCAGGGCGGCCGGGTGTTTTTTAACGCGGTGAAGGAGGGCGACCTGGTGATGTTCGCCTGTGACGATGAGCAGGACCGAGTGCTGTGGGTCCAGGCCATATACCGGGCCACCGGGCAGTCCTACAAACCGGTCCCCCCGCTGCAGAACAAAACCGCAAACTGCAGAGGAGGACTTCAGAAACCAGCGTCCCCCATCAGTAGGTTCTGATCCTCACTGGGTCGGTTTGTAAAGTGAAAGTACTGAGCAATCTGAAATCTGCTCATTTAGCCTGATATTATAATTCATAAAAGTTCATTCATAAAAATCTTTTAAAACTGCATTATCTTTCATTGAAAAGTTTAAGATTGAAAAGATCTTTGTATCAGCAGCATTTGATGACTATATTCTTGACGTTTACAATGTTATACATGGATTTACAAATGAGGTGGCCACTTGTGTTCAGCCTTCAGCTTGGATTTGGCAACAGGCATTTGACTGATCCTGAATCTTTGTTTGAAATTCAGGGTTAAAAATGTCTCAAAATTGAAATAGTGTTGACACCACTCAGGAGGTGGAGCTTTATGTGGCTGCGACCTGTATTTAAACTCTTTCTTCGTATTCGTTTTGCTTCTTCTTTTTTCTTCTGTTGTTGCCTACTTTCCTTCTTTCCTCATTTCCTTTCTCTTTTTTTTCATCTTTTTTGCACTTTACCCTAATCTGCCACTGCTTTCATCTCATCTTTCTTTCCGTCTCCTCTGCCTTCTCTTCCTTATTCCTTCACATTGTTTCTATTTTTGTTTTGTTTTTTGTTCCTTTTTTCCAATTAACCATGATGTTTGAAAAGTGGAACAGACAGACAGGCAGCAGGATCTCAAGACTGAACTTATGTGGGGGCTTTGATTTGTTTGCAGTTCACTGATTGGTTGCAGGTACACACACACACACACACACACACACACACACACACACACAGTTGGAGGCAGATCGAAACAGGTTAACAGCATGTAGGTTTCACTGCTGTGAGAGAGAAAACACACACAAGAGAAGAAGAGAAAACAAAGACTCAAAATAAGAGTCTCTCTTCTTCAATACAACACACCATGTATCTGTTTTTCTTGCCCTCTTTTTTTCCTGTCATCCATCCCTCCTTCTTCCCTTCCCTTCTTTTTTCCAGCTTCCTGTCTTCATTTCCTATTCCCATATTTTCTTGTTTTTTCCGTTATTTTTCCTTTTTACGCCTCTTCCGTTTGTCTCATTTAATTTTTCCCTTCCCTTCATCACTTTCCTTTCCTCCTCTCTTGCTCTTTTCCCACATCTGCCTTCTTTTTTTTTTAATCTCCACCCTTTCCTCCATTCCTCTTTCTTTATTTCTCTTCCAGTCTTCCCATCCGTAGCCCCTTTTACTCCCTGGGTTTATTTTCTTCGCTGCCCTTTTTGCTGCGTTTGCCAGTAACTGTTGGGATCCACGTCACTAAATGGCGCTTTTAGAAAACTTTTTTATTTTCCTGTTTGGCACATTTCTTCCTTTTCTTGTCTTTCTCCTGCTGTATATTCTGCCCCTACCTTGATTTGTTCTTTCTGTCCTCTTAACTTCTGTAATATCATGTCTTTGCTTCAACACACACACACTTCATTTCTTTTTTTCCCCCTCCATCTACAAATCATTTAATTTATTATCTGCGGGAGGAGGGCGGCGGCGGCGGCGCTTGTGTGTGCGCGGCTGGCTGCCTCCTCCTGGCCGAGCATTGTGACATGAAGAGCTTCATACTGAGAGCTGATTATGACAGTATTTGTGTAATTTGGCGCAGCGGCGGCCTGTTCTTGCCGTCGCTCGTTAGTGTTAAATGGGAAAGATTGAAGAGTTAATGGCGAGAGGTGCTGACATGCTGTTTGCAGGTGGAAATAGAAGGTGTCCCTGAAATAGCTCTTAACTGGGTGCTAAGTGCCTGTGTGTGTGTGTGTGTGTGTATGTGTGAGTGTGTGTGAATGTAATAATGGGTTTGACACAAAGTTGTTCTCGCTTTAAAAACGATTGTGTCAGTGAACCTGCATCTTCGTCTCTGCTCGTAAAGAATGAAAGGCGGAGGTTAAATAACACTAATGATTGCATGTGTACACACTGGCGAGCTTTTATGCAGCCACATGCACACGCACATGCACACGCACACACATGGACGGGTCATTTAACATTAACAAAATCATACTTCTCTCGTCTTGACTTGCGGAAAAAGCAGCGTTTTCCGGCACAAACGATCCATTCTTCTGTGTTTGAATGTTAATAACTGAGAGCGAACAGGTGAGACAATGAGAGCAGAGACACATCATCTTCTCCTTTGTGTGTCTCCGGCTCAGGACCGTTCTCAGCTTTGTGCCTTCGGTTGCGACTCGGAGCACAAAGAGCGAGCAGGCAGCGGCACATTTTATTGACTGGCGCGTGAGAGCAAATAATGAAGCTGTTTACACGTGGAAGTCGTGTCAGAGGCTCACACACAGCAGGCAGCTGATGGTTATTGTTGTTCCTCTGCTGAATGGATCCTGCTCTGTAAATTCTCAGCTTCTGTTTTCAGGGATCAGCTCTTCCTCCTGTTTACTGCCGGAGGTCCAGCACATGATCTCACACCGATCGAACTGGTTTAATGAAAATAAACCAGATTCTTTAATGTCATTCAGTTTGCACAAACTATGACTGTTCTACAAGCTTAACTGTGTGTTTGTTATTGTAACCCTGACGATAAAGGTCTGGTACATCTGCCACCGTATGGGCGCCATGTCAGGACGCTCTCCTGTGGGTCTCGTCAGAGGTTAGGGACAAAGACCTGTATGGACTTTTTTAATCCTCCGATATCTGTCGGCTGGTCTGAGGATTTTATTCGTCACCACACAAAAAAAACTGGTTTGATAAACTACGTAAAATAATTTCCAACTTTGTGTGGCGGGAAAAAAAAGCGAGGTGTTCATACGTCAGGATGTCAGGTTCAAACAGAAAAAGCTGGACTACAACTACCCAGTTTCTTTCACCATTATCGGTGTAATGTGTGTTTAAACACTGACATGAAAAGTTTATATTTTGTGAAATTTATGGAAAAACACAAGACAGACCTTATAATACTATCAGATCATAAACTCTGCTTCAGCTGTTGTGCTTCTGTAACAAAGAAACATGGTTTGGCAATAATCCGCAGCAGCAACATGTTTGTACTGGGAGATCTGCAGAACACAAATATCTCTATCTAGAAGTTAATCACAAACTGCTGGATTTCATGAAATGTGCCAATTCAGACAGAATGCATGACAGCAGAAAATGAATAATTAGGTTAGAAAGGGTTTTAGACTGAGGCAGAAGAAGCTGAACAGAACACGGGCTGGAGCGGAAATGTACTTAATGTCACTACAAAATTCAATCTAACACCACATTTTTTTATTTCCGTCTCTAAATTGAGTTATTAATTGTTTTCTCCTTCTTCTGTCAGTGCTGTTTTATAATATTGACATTGTATTTTCCATGTGCTGTGAGCTGTAGGTGCAGTGACAACTGAAGGGTAATGATCATGTTTATGATTGCTGTTGTTTGAGGTGCAGGAAAAGGTTTGGTTTAGATGAGATAATTGGTTTGACTTGTGTCTGTTTCTGGGCTCCGAGACTCTGGGTCACATATGAAGTCGGTAAAAAATATAGTATATTCTTAACTGACTTCATATATGTGTATTTATCTGCTTTCATCTTCATAGTCCGTTCGGTTCTCTGTCTATGCTCTTGAAAACTTTATACAATTTTTATCGTTTTATTTGTCATTTGACATCGTATGTGGTGGTTAGATTTAAATACACAGTATGTAACTTCTGCCCCTAGGGGTCTCCCAATGAAAACAATAGTAGCCTGGAATCATGGGAGTTGTTGTCTTCACCGCCATCGCTGTGAGCTTTTTTTCCCGTTTGGATTCCTTCAGTGTCGGTGGTTCAGGAGGTTTTTTTACCTGCAGCTGAATTATCCACAGAGGTGTCCTCCTCTCCACAACAAACACACCATTAAACCGGTTCACATTTAAAGTCTGAGTCGGTTTGGGTGCTGAGACTGATGCTAACCTTTGTTTTGATTGTTTAATTACTTCAGATGCGACGTCGGACGACTAAAATCCTTCAACTCGTTGAAATATATAGTTGAAAACAACCAAGGTGTAAAAAGTATCTTTAAAATGTCACTTAAAACTGGATGAAAGTAAAGTTTTGACGCTTCTGGCAACAAGCACAACGCCAACATATCCCCATCATCACGTCATCGACAGGCGACCAAATGAAACACAGAGCATTACCTTGATTAAAATCACAGATTTCTTTAGGTTTGAAAATAGATGGAAGCAGATTTGTTCTGCTATCTGCCATAGGTCTAATCATTGTTAGACATTTTAATGTGGAAAAGTCACATGTTATAGCTTTAACCAAGCTCCGCTAGAAAAGAAAAATAGATGAAAAGCAACAAAGCAAGGAGAAAAAAATGCAGATTATTAAGAAGAAAACTTTTTGGTTCCATAAATAAAATCCAGGCTTTTGTCTTGATGCTGTTTCATGGTCAGATTTCAGCAGCTGGCCGTTCCTGAGATTCTCAGCTCTGAAGTGAAAACTCTAAAGAAAAGGACAAACAGACAAGTGTGAGTTTGCTAAAGAAACTGGAGTAGCTATCACTTCCTGTCACCGTCCTGCCTGTTCGCTGCAGCCAGCAGCTCACGTAAACAAGAATGAAACGGACCGGCGTTCAAACGACCCGCAAAACAAAGTCCAAACACGTGGAAATCATCGAAGGCTGTGGGGACTTTTCGTTGCGACCTCTGACCTGAAATCCACTTTTATCAAAGAGACCGTGAAGTCCGCCCTCGCTGTCAACAGATGGGCCTGTTGGGGGTCGAGGCCGATCCTGAAGGTGTTTTTTCGGGGATGTTTACACCTGTCAGTTGTGTTTTTGAAGAAGCAGGTGGTCAGTTTGACAGCGAGGATGATCCTGAGGAGCGACGTCCAAACTGTCCTTTCGCCTTAACCTTCCGGGGATTCAGTGGCGCCCTCAAACGCAGCACAACAGCTGAGGATGTGTTCATGTGCTTCTCTCAAACTTTTCCCCCGAGTTGAGTTTGTCCGTTTGAGTTCTCCGCTGCGAGACGCCCCGCACAGCCACACGGAGGCTGATGGGCTTGTCCGTCCGCATCTTCGTCTCAGCTCGCCCTGACGTCGTCACCGCCATGCTCTGACAGGCAGATCAAGTCTCATCTCTCAGCCCGGTGCACCTGAAACTGAAACGCTCTCCATCTTCCTCCTCCTCCTCCTCTTCGTCCGCATCAATAACCTGCCATCAGCGACCGCCACCACCTCTCAGAGCAGGATGTCACATAGATGTGACTGTTGCTGTGACGATACCAATGGAGCTCAGACGAGATGGATATGGAGAGATCAAGCGCAGAGAACTAGCCTCACCCTCCCACCTTCAACACACACACATACACACACACACACACACACACACACACACCTCAGCGCTCAAACATCCTCACACATGTTATAAATATCTATAAAAATCTAGACATACACAAACAATACGGAGTTAATACCTTTCAGTTCGACACTGGGTTTATATTACACGTCCACAGTGTAACGCTGTTGGACTCTACAGGTGTAATACTGAAAGAAAACCCCTGCAGATATTCTACTATTTGTTAAAAACTTGGCACCTGCATTACCCAGCATGCAACTGCATACAGATAGGAGTTTTGTTGTGTTAAAGCCAGTAGTACTTCCCAAGATCTGCACACAGACTTTAATGTGTAAAATCTGTGGAGTTGCACTTCAAGTCGTGGACACACAAAGGCTGATAGTTATAATAACAGATAATAATACAATAATAGATGTAATGTGGGATTCACTGATGTGATCTCACCGAGTCTGATCCAGTACGGTTCAGTTACTGTTGACCTTTTAAACATTTAGTGTGTTTATTTGCTGATGTAGACCATGAGATGCTGTGAAGCTGGAGAAATAATTTTAATTAACAGATATTGTAATGATGTAATAATCCCAGGTTTGCGGTTGATGTCCACCTCACTGATAAAGCTCTCTGGGGAGTTTACAAGCCTCGTTGTTCAGCTTTTATTTTCCTCCCTGTTTTGCCTCTTGACAGAACATTGGATCAAACCGATCGGGTTATTTAACGTGCGGGGATGGACGGCAGAGAGGGAGGTGGTCACTTATAATACAGAGTTTACATGTTATAATATATATAGATTTTTTATGAGGGGGCAGACCTTGATATAGATTATTGACTGCATTTTTCAGTAATAACCTTCCAGATCGTTTACATTCTGTAGTTAATTCTCTATAAATTGGTCTCAGACTTTAGGACTCCTCCGTATGTTCAAAACCTACTTGTAAAACCATCGGTTTGTTTGGCTGCACTGTAAACATTCTCCAGACGCTCTCTGTTGTATTTCAGACAAAGTTATACTGCTGTTCGAAACCACACTTGCTTTCACCGTCAGTGACTGAGCGTCAAATCATCCAAGACTGAAATCTGAAGGATTAGATCTTTGATCTGAGTTTGAACTAAACCAGAATTTGTTTATTTTGTGTTTAATGAGAATATGAAAAACAGAAATCTGTCAATGTGAATGTCACAGTGATGAGCAACTGTTCAAGAAACCTGCAGACAGTCTGGATTAAACACACACACACACACACACACACACACCATCTGTGTCAGGAGCAGTGACATCCATCCATATTTTCTGTCACACACGCTCATTCACTCACTCACACACACACACCCCACCCCCCTTCTTTAACACACACACACCCAGCAGATAATAGCTGAAAGTTGGACTTGACACGGATCAACATCACTCCTCCGCCGTCTGTCCCCCAATCAATACTCCCCCCCCCCTCCTCCCCCTCCTCTTATTATCAGCACTAATCTATATCCCTTTGTCTCGTTTTCTTTAGAGTCGCCTCTTCACTCCCTGTCTTTTCTCCAAATTACATTAAGGACAATCCCGTGTTTTGGAGGTAACGAATGTAAAATGACCTACATCGGAATTAGACAGAGGGAAAGCAGGCCACGGGAGCCAAAGGGCAGCCAGACACAGGAAAGTCAGAAGAAAAGAAGACGGGAAGAAAAGGAGAGGAGCGTCGATTGGAAGTTGATTGTGGAGATTTCACTTTTGCTGTCTTTTTTTTTTCTCATTTGGACAAAAGCGACAAAGGGAGGAGGAGGGAGGAAGGGGGGGGGGGACGAAACACAAATGTCTGAGAGTCCTTGCGGGCTTCTATGCATCCACACAAAAACAAAATGGCAGCGTTGATAAAAAAGCGATCACTAATGCTCGTCTTGGGCACGAGGCCGCGGGCGTCGCAGGCGTGGAAACAGCGCCGGCATTCTTTCGAGCGAGCCGTGGTCTTTTGTGGGGCCATGTGTCACGCTCAGAAACTTCCCATCCCGAAATGTACTCCCAACAATAAAGGCAGAGTGGAGAGTGTTAGGCTTTTCATTTGACGGGGCCATTAACAGGAAGGCCTGAAAGGACTGGAAATGAACCCAGGTTTGCTCAGGCTGGGCCGCCCCGCGCCTCTTCTGCTTCTTTTCTTTTTCCAGTTTTCTGTTGATTCTTCCGCCGCTGACCCCGAAGCCTCGTTATCATCTGCCGCTCCGGGCGCCGCAAGAAGAGACGAGCTCCAAAGTGTCTGTACTGCTGTCTAAAAATACATCACTAGTCATTCCAGCTTTACTCAGAGTTTGAATCTGGTGATCATTTCCTTATTGTTAAAAAAGCCTGATGTGTCTTCTTCCTCTGAGCCATCGAGCGCCGCTGTTTCCAAAAACTATTAGAACACATCAGTGAGTCACACTGTGTCAGACGCTGAAAATAGAACCCAATAAATTCACAATTTACTCCTGTAAAGTAACATTGGCCAGTTGTTTTGGAGTCTTTTAAAAAAGAAATGAAAGTATATATTCATGAGTTGATTTTAAAGATTTTTCTCTTCAGTAGGAACCAGAGGGTTCGGAGCAGGAAAGTGTGTGTTGATCAGGTGTGCTACTGTCCAGCAGGTATGAAAGGTCAGTGTAAGTGCAGAAGTGTCAGTCTTCATGTGTCTTTCAGAGTGCAGTCTATCATAACACGCAGCTGTTGGCGTTGTTCGACTAATATTGTAACTAATCTGTGAAACTGAGAAGCACTTCCTGGTTTTGAGTCTTAATATCTGAGGGAGTGGGATACCCCTCTCTGTTTTCATGCGGCCTGATGAACATGAAGCGGTGCGCGCCCTCCGAGCCTGATCCTCCTGCCGCAGTTGATCCGTGATGTGTTGTTGTTGTTGTTTGGACCGTGTGAGTCACTTCCAGTGTTTTTCCTCACGTCGGCCATGTTGGCGAGTGTTTGTGTCAGCTGAGAGCTCTGACAGCTTCACAGAGGAGCTGTAGCCAACCGAGGTGGGAACTATTAACCAGAGCACTGAGAGCTGACACTGCCAATGTAGTCCTATCTGTGTGTGTGTGTGTGTGTGTGTGTGTGTGTGTGTGTGTGTGTGAGTGTGAGTGTGAGTGTGTGTGTGTGTGTGTTGTTTCTTTCTTTCTAACCAGAAAAAATAATTCACTTAAAATACTTAAATTTCCATCCAGCTGTTCTAAAATCAAATGTTTGGTCAAATCTTTTGATTTTCCATGATTTTCCAGATAAAAGTAGCTTGGTAACATATCGGGTTTCTGTTTTTCTCTGTAATTTACACAGTGAAACAAGTTAAAACAAGATATATTCAGCTCTGTTTAGATGATTTTTTTTCCGTTTTTCTGATGCAAATTCTCTAAAGAATTAGTGTTGAATTTTATTTCTTTTGATGGAAAATCTTTGTATTCAGGGGTCATGCTTAATGCCATCATGTATTTATTAGTTATTGAAATGGAGAGTTAATAATAATAATAAACCTTATTTGCACAGCAGCTTTCATACAAGAAACGTAGCACAAAGTGCACAAAGAGCTGAGGTCGTGGTGCTGAATGAAGTCGTCACACATCTGAAGACTGAAGCACAATGATCAGATTTCATTCACTTCAACTTGATTTTAACTGAACTGCTGTTTGAAACAGATACTTTACAAAAAACATTTGCATTGTCCCTCTCTGTGTTTCCTGTCCAGGTCTGGATCCGTCTCAGCGGCAGGGGGTGGAGGAGCTGATCTCTGCAGCGCCGAGTCGCTTCGACCACGCCGCCCTGTTCGCCATCTTACAGAAACACACTCTGCAGCACCGCATGAGCGACTCCTTCTCCTGCCTGGTACGACACTCTCTGATTCCACACCACACTACCCAGAAACCAGCCGCGAGTCGAACTGACGTTGTTCGTTTTTTCGTTGATAAAGTTTGAGTTGGTCGAGGCGGCGCTCCGCTCTCTCAGAATCTTGTGTGGCCGCCGTCGACCCCCGGTCCTGGGAAATGACAGAACACAAACATTTCATTCTGTTCATTTTGGTCGTTTTTTAACTATTTCTTGAAATTTTATAGACAAAACAATTGATCAGCACTCAGCAGATCAATCAGTAATAAAAGAAGAACTCGTAGAAACGGATGGAAAAGAATGAGAAAGACTCTAAAACTTCTCAGGAGACAGTCTGAAGCTCTCTCTCTCTCTCTCTCTCTCTCTCTCTCTCTCTCTCTCTCT
>NW_019525167.1:115762-126294 GCF_002814215.2 Seriola lalandi dorsalis | reverse complement strand
CCCTCCCTCCCTTTCTCTGTTTAAGCCTGGGGGGCTCTCTCACACTGATTGAGGGGATAAATGCTCTAATCAATACTTTCCAAATAGGAACATGACCCTCATGGACAACTGCTGGGCTGACTCAATGGAGGAGGAGGAGGAGGAGGAGGAGGTGGGGGGTTAAACCTAAATAAGTGAGGAGGGGAGTGAGTGGGTGGGTGAAGGTTTTTGTGTTGTGTGCAGTTAAGCAGGAAACATGAATCTCCGACATTTACTTTATGTTTTTAGTGTAATGCCTGAAGCTTCCTGTACAGTCTGTCCCGCTGTTGTCCACTTCCCTTTGGAGCGGCCGAAGCTCAATCCTCCACTTGACTTGTTAGACTTCAAAACAAACATTCGAGTCCTGGAACAAAAAGTCCTCCAATATTCAGCTTCAGAGAACTTGGCCTAATAACAGCTCTGAAAACGAAATGCTCGACTGCTGCGACATTTTGATGGTAAAAACTCTTCAAAGAGACGTGAAAGACTCAGTTTCATTATGAAGACTGGACTTGAGCAGCGTTTACATCACACAGGATCACTGACCTGTGGTTATACAGATTTGACTTGGTCTTGCCCAGAAGAAGTTCTTGAGACTTGCTTTTACAAAATCTGTAATGTGGCCTGGACCCCCCCCCCCCCCCCCCCCACACAAAAAACAAAAAAACCTTGTGCTGCTTCCATCCCTGACACAAGATGGCAACAGAGAGGAGGAGAAAGAAGCCATTGGGTTGTTTTTGTGTGTCAGTGTGGACAGAGAAGTTTTCATTAGTGACCTGTAAAACACTGATCACATGTTCTTCACATGTGATCAGCATCTGCTTGGTATCAATGTGGACGTCTAAAGGGAAATCCACTGAACTTCTCTCAGGTTTTCTCACTTTTTACAAACAGGTCAGAATCAGAAACGGAGTTTGTGAGATGAAATGCGCGACAGAACCGCTATGTCGCAATAACAATCAGGAAATATATTTTCTTAATTTCACAATTACTGAAAGCAGAACTGATCACGTTGGAGCTGATCGATACTTCCGCCTTTAAACATTCAGCCCGTCTAATACCAAGTTTTGCTTCCCATCACTAGCTATCAGTCGAATTTTCAACTTTGTTTGTTGTTTGTTAAATGATCTAGACTCAGACACAAGTGTAGGGAGGTGGAGAGAGTCTGTGACCGTTACTAAACAAAATCACACAAATAGGACAATTACACTTAAGGGACAGTGAAAAGGCACCAACATTAACTGATAAACAAAAGATCCACGAGACCGAACATCTGCCATCACAACATTATCATATTAGTATCATTAACACAGTATTTTATTTTTAAATATAATGGTCATATTACGTCTATACTACATATGGTAACACCAGTCGTACAGATTATGATGCTGGTGGTTCTCAGCACTTGCGACCAATTTCACTTCATTTCTGCGAAAAATAAATTAACCTTAAAACTCAAGACAGTACTGTTTTTCTTATTCTCTTCCATTTTTCTGTTTTCTGCTCATCTATTCATCCTAGTTCATTTATGTCCCGTGAAAATCATCATGTAGAATCTAGTCTGTTCTAGTCTGTCTGATCTGTCTTTAGATATTCTCTCAGAATCCATCAGATATTATCAAGGATGAATAGAAATAGTTCATATTTTTCTATCAATTGCTATGACAAAATGTATAAAAACTTGAAGTGCTCCTTGTTCAGGGTTAAATCATCCTTTATAACGGCATGAAGACCATCTCTGGAGTCTAAAACTCAAACACAATCTAATCTCGAGGAGTCAGCTCATCCTGACATGTGTGGCGTTGTGTTCTTGTCTTTTATAATCGCGGAGATGTTCACCAGAGTGACATCTGTGCTTCTTTCATTTCTCTACCTGCCTCACCAGGACTCCTTCCAGCACTGCAATTAGACCGATCCATTCACACTGCCCCTCCAGCTTTTCTCTCCTCAGTCTTTTGTGAAAACTCTTGGGCTTTGTGTTCCAACCTGAGCCCCCTTTTCACCAAGCGCTCTGAGAAAAGGCCAGTGCTTCGGCGTGGGGGGACATCTGTTGAGAAGTGGCTTGGATTCATGTCGTAGACGGGGTCATATTTTATTCACAAAGAGTTGAACCCAACAACAACAACAGTAATTAGGCAGAAATTTGGTTTGTAGCTGGGCCCAGAGTCTTGCTAACTGGATCAATGTAGTAGCACTGGTGACTGAAGGGGTCAGATCCCCTCAGTGAAGCTGCTGGTGGACTGTTGAGGTCCAGCTGAAATGGGTTCTTCAATTAGCTTAATCCAAAGCCATAAGTACAGTATTTACACAAAAGCACTTAAGACCAAACCAGAAAATCATCAATCACTCAAACATGTCGATCCACTGACATTCAGTTTTTACCTGATGAACATTTGAGGACCAGCAGGTCTCGAGTTTGATAGTTGCTGTTGCCTACAGTGAGAAAAAGATAGAACAGAACAGAACAGATATTCGATTAACCAAAAGACAACATTAAGACCCATAATGCATTCTGCTTAATGGGCTGCTAAAAACAGCCTTTTGCTAAAAAAAAAAAAAGACATAAGGGGCTGTGTTGGTGAGAGCATGTTGTTTCAGGTACAGGTGAGAAAGTGAAATGTAATCCAGGAAGTCCAGATAGAGAAATAGATCCATGAGTTTGGAGGCAGTAGGACAACCTCTTAACACACCTGCCATATTATAAGGTTATAAAATAGTTTACATCCACATCCCTTTGCTAACATCATAGCCACAACTATTTCATAAAGCAATAATACATCACCACCCCCCCCACCCCCCACCCCGAGACCAAAAACTTCATCAATGTAGCTTCAAACAACCATCGCTGAATGTTACATTTGCTGTTGGTGTAGCACCAGCTGAATGCTCGTACATTCAACTATTACTTAACCCCATTAAATGATTTATTTCCCCCAAAAAATGTCCCTTTAACTTTAACTAACCCTAATTAAAATATCATATATATTGTATATATCTTGAACTTCACTGTCAGCTGACTAGTCAAATCATCAGCAGCCTGTCATCGTCCCAGGAGCCCCCCACCTTCCCTAAACCTCTGGCTGGTGAAGCAGAAGTAAAAGGGTCATGGGATCATGGAGAATGAGCACTGAACTGGACATCATATGAAGACTCAATATTTACCTCTCCACGCTCTTTTAATCTCCTGTGATGTAACTCTGACCCACTTTGGTTTCCTGTCCGCCTTCAGTCTCGAGAACTTGAGACGTCTTTGTCTCCGCCTTCACTTTCGGAGGGCGAGGACTCAGGTGTCCTCGTCCTCCCATCAGTCCTGTCTGAGTGTCCTGCTGTCAAATTAACTCTGGAGCCCTAACATTATACACTCTAATATAATTACTCACATCTATGCGTGCACACGGTTCGGGCTCGAATCTGAAGCTTCCCAGTGATTGAGTTGTGTTTGTGCTAATTAGAGGAATCTGCAGAAGAAGAAAAAGAGAGATGCTCCAGATTGCGTTGCAGTGTTCACATGGAGATGAACCGCTGACCTCCAAAGGAAAGAAGCAGAACAGAAAAATATTCAGAGAGATTTACCAATATTTGTGTTTTGCATCTCCTTGTGATTAATGCAGTGATGAATAACTCGTCCCTCTGCGACTAGACGGGATAAACATCAGCATTTTTTAGCAGTAAGTGGAGCGATGATAGGGTTTTGAGGACAACACAGATTTCAAGGTTTGTTTTTATAACAAAAAATCTTTTTTTCATATATTTGTATGTAGTAGATGCAATAAACTAATATAGAATTAAATATGTATGTCATATATTACATGACCCAGAGGCTGGGAAACAGCCCCACAACATGACAATCACATTACATTTTTTTATTTTTAAAACCATTGTCTCTTTTTGTAACAGTCACCTGTATGTTCAAAGTTAAAAGTCAAGAATGAGCGTTTTAAATCTTTATCTTAATCTAGATTTCCTGTCATTCTGATTAATCAATGATTGTTACATAATCACAGCTTCCCAAAGCCCAAGTTGACGTCTTCAAACGTCTTTATTCGTCTTAACGAACAGTAAACAAAAACACAAACCTGAAATGTGAATCCTCACATCGGAGAAACTGGAACCAGAGGAATGGTTTGTGATTGTTGTCAAATTAATTAATTTTCAGGAAGTAATCAATAATTCTGCTTTTAGAAAATGATCACAGCCGACCAGAGTGAGAGCAATTAGGAGCAGCCACCTGCTCGCTCTCAAAATAAAAACCAGTTGATAAGTTTCTCATGAAATCAGCTCATTCAGAGTTTGAGGTTTGAACCCCAACATCGACTTTTGAGACTTCAAACACACAAACACTAATATTTTTATATTTCCACATTTTAACTGAATAAATGAGCTGCCTCAATGCTCTTGAAAGTAGAACAGCACTGTGCATGTCATGTAAATTCACGTGGCAAACTGGCAACTCTCTGACTGTTGGGGTCACCAGAATTTTTGGATCAGAAAATGGCATCAGGTGCCAAAACAAGTCTGAGAACCCCCCCCCCCCCCCCCCCGAGATAAAAGAATGAAGAATCCTCACTCTGCGCTCCCTGTGAGGCGTCTGGTCAGGTGACGAGCAGCGAGCTGAGGTGTTCGCTGTCTCAGAACCACATGCTGCTTTCACTTTTTCCTTTTTTTTTTTTTCTTGGGTTGTGTCATTCCTCGGAGGGGAGGCGGTGGGCGCCAGCGCTCTGACACGGAGACGTGCAGCCGCGGCTGATGGAGGAGCTAACGAGGCAGTCGGCTCGTTAGCCACTAATTGAGCGGTCAGCGCCAAGACTGGAGTTCGCCATCTGTTTGTCACAGAGGAACATCTTGTCGCTTCACGCCCGTCAGCAGGCCCCTCTCTCTCTCTCTCCGTGGTGTGATATTAATAGCTCGAGCTCACAGACGGAGAGAAAAAAAACCGAAGAAAGAAACTGGAGAGAGACGACAAACAAACTGAAGACTGGAAGGAAGGGGAGCAGAGGGGGAGGAGGGGGAGGAGGAGGAGGGGGGAGACACTAAAAGGCCTGCAGAGGAGGAATCTGCCAGGTCCAGTTAACCCTGACAGGCAGCATGTCAGCTAGAGTCTATATAAAATCCTGGAAGTGATGCCGTCTAATTTCAAGTCCTTAATTGATCTTCAATGCAGTTGAACATTTTCCATTTTATACTCCACTGCTGAAAGTGTTTCTCAGCAGGCTGTTACTCTGAAGACACATGAAACCATGACATCGGTGTTTCCACTTTATTTGGTGACAAAAATGACTGGAAACCTTCTATATACAAAAATATGGGAAGAGATGGTCTGAATTATTACACGACCAACCACGGGCACATCCGACGTGTCTACAGGAGGTCAACCTAAAACTATCCCAAATACTAACAGCGTTTTAAACATCTTATTGAATATAATGCAGCGATTAGCAGAACAGTCAAATGTCAGCCAAACAGCCAAGAAGTTTTTTCTGCTGTACCTCTAGATCTGCGGTTACATCAACCATCAGTCACTTCTTTTGATATTATCAGTGTCGGCGCAAAACCGAATCATTGATTGTCTGCTTCTGCCAGTTCAATAATAATTTTACCCTTAAAACATGTTAAAAACAATCACATTCTTATGAGATATACCTTCATTTATAAGCTGATTGAATTAGAAAAGCATTAAGGTAACCGAGTAAACATGTTAATTAAAATGTGTTTCATGTAAGAGTGAAGTCAACGACTCATCCTCATGACCACATTTCAAATTAAAGGAACCTTATGTTCGGTTCAGGTACAACCCATAAATAGCAACGCTACGAGGACCGGCATACCGGACCTTTGTTGTCGTGTTTACACCAATAAACACACTGTTAAGCTTATGGGACATCAAGGTTTGGTTTGGGTTATGCATAAAAACCGTTAGGAAAAGATTGTGGTTTGGTAATTCCTGAGTACTTCCTCAAGGTTAGAAGACCTTTCTCGTCAGGGGTTACAGTAATAAACAAGTGGTCATGGATAAAAGAACAGATCAGTTTCAAACGGCACTCTCCCATCCCAACCTCCACCTGTCTTTTACTACATCACCTGACCTCCTCCTTTGCTCCCACCATAGTTAATACAGCCACTGGAGTCTTTTCCAAACAGTCTTTGTGTCAAGAAAAAATAAGATCCTTCTCTTTATAATCTAATATCCTTAGAATTTAAACAGTAGGATATCTATCTAAAAACCTTCTCATTTTACTACAGAAACTGTGTCTTTCATCTGTTCATCTTTCAAATATCAGATAATCTGACACAGAAGGAAACGTCTCTGAGGATGAAATGAAACAGTTCGTCTTCTCTCTTGGGTCGCCTGTTGCTGGGCGGAGAGCCACGACTGTCAGAGGCAGGAGGACATTTCAGTGTGTGAGCGCATGTGTGTGCGTTTGCGTGTGTGTGGCATCAGCTCGGTGGAGGTGCTAATTTGTTAATGTTCCTTCCGTGAGGAATCTTAATTAGCGTTGTAAGTTTCATGCCTAATTTAGTGATTACGTGCAGGATGAATGAACTAATGAACATCTCGGGGTGTTCCAGTCGTTCCACACCTTTCTGCTTCTTTCTTTCTTTCTTTATTTTTGCTCCAGTAGAGAATTAATAGTTGAACGGTTAACCTTTACACTTCTCTGTTTAATTGTGATAAAGTACTGAGGATTTTTATTGAGTTCATGGAGCCAAAAGGTGACCAGTATGGGTCCAAGTCTGTTTACGCCTCCCATGGCAACAGCAAGCTGTGAAGGAGTCGTCTTGGTTGTATTTCAACTACATTTTTGTCCCAAGTCCCAGCCTCCTGTTCTGGTCCTACAATCACTTGATGATATGACAGTGTGTTTAACTGATTAACAGACATTCCCCTCTTAATGCACACTCCTAAAGAGTGAAATACCGAAAATAAAAGGACTGCTGGTCTTTAACTCCTTTCATTACAGTCGTGATCCTGGCCTCTTCTGACAGGAAACTCTTTGGAGTTTGATCTAAGCGATATTCCTCCAGATGCACTTGAGCATTTGGTGGAAAATTACCTTTAAATTTCGTCTTTTTACCCTCCGAAGTTGAGTCATACGACTCTGAATGTTCAATGGACTAATGGCACTTGAGATTGTTTGCTTTCTGTTGACAGGAATCAGTCCTATTCAACTCCATGAAAAATAATGTGAAACTTTTCTATTAGATTTGGAAAAACACACCACAGAAAATCTGAGTGATATTTTTCAAAGCTAAAGTTGATGAAGAGTTATTCAGGTTCAGATTGTTTAACCAAAAGCAAATGTTTATGCTCCGATGTCACAGCCCTGCTATGGAACGAAATGAGCACTTTAAAATAAAACACTCAGGGGAATATCAAGGAGATGTAGAAATAAATTTTAAACGTGTGCGGGTCAGATGACATTTCCTTCTTGTCATTAGTTTAATACCTCTGCTCTAAGAATATCCTACTGTAAGTTTGTTGTTTGTTCTGTCCAGCTCTGATATTATGTCTCTAATGACCTGTTGGCGGCCGTCAAAAGTCTTGACAGGTCCGGTTTGTTTTTCCTTTGTCTTCAGGGTTGGTTCAGTCCCGGCCAGGTGTTCGTCCTGGACGAGTACTGCGCTCGGTATGGCGTTCGAGGCTGCCACCGTCACCTGAGCTACCTGAAGGGTCTGATGGATTATTCGGAGAACAACGCGCTGGTCGACCCCACGCTGCTGCACTACAGCTACGCCTTCTGCGTCTCCCACGTCCACGGGAACAGGTACCGGCTGTCACTGACTTGTTCGAATTAGCTGTGACAATCACAGGAGGAAACGTGATAATGATAGTCGTGGTGCAGGGAAATAGTTCCCATCCACCACTGCAGAGACCCCCCCCCATTTGTATTACTTACTCAACTGACACCTGCGTTGAAGAGGAAAACTCTTATTTCATTTTAAATTGAAAAAAAAGAGCAAAAGCATATCAGCACTGTGTAGAACATCTGTTTGGTCTTTGCATAAAGACATAACCACAAAGTCCAATCGATAAAGCAATCACAAATATTTCAACTGCTTGTTTATTCGTAACTGATAATCCACTGTAATTACTTTTGATTTGAAGCTTCACAATTTCCGCAAAATTTCCCACCACATGCAATTCTTTTAGTTGTTTTGCACCAAGTCCAACCCACATTTCACAGCTTTGCTTACTGTATATTATACTTTGGCATGTGGCAATTAAAACTCTAAACTGCAGAAACATAAAATACAATAATCATGTATCATCAAAAAACAAACAACTGAAACATAAATTATAAAACACTTTGGCTGGACTGTATCAGGATATGAAATTTTGGATATAACACAACCCTGCCTTTATAAACCTGTGAAACCCAAACAATACATCTTAAGAATAAAATACCATGTAGACATCTACAGTAACATTTTCTTTATTTTACATAATCACATATAAAGAACAGTATATGCAGTGACCTTATGTTTACTGCAGTAACTATAAATTATATATTCAGATCAGTCCTGTGAACAGATTGTAATTTGATCTTTTCATTTATTCTGTACGTCTTCGCCGAGCACAGATGCTCTTTTTCAGCCACACACACACAGAGTCTGAATCCAAATGTCCGGACTTCCACACGCTTGCAGACTCCATTTATGGGCGCACAATCATGAAGTCTGGACGACAGAGCGCTGTCCAAAATCCTCCCTAAGTGCACTTTGTCCACTGTGGACGCAGACTTCTCCAGACTTTGTTTGGAATCTCACCAACGCTTAATGCAATACGGATGAAGAAATAGTGTGAAGAAATAGTTGTGATAATAATAAAACAAAGTGGGTCAAACTACCAGTAAGTTAGATACAGTTTAGATTCATGGCATTAATGTATCTATATATTTTTCTTTTTATGCATATACCTTTATTAATGGTGTATCTACTGCCTTTGTCCTGTTTAATAGCTATGTTAAAATGTAGTAAGTGGACTTGTCAAGCTACTATTTCCCAGGTTAAAAAATGAACTTGCAAATCACCAACTTGAATTTTCTTTATACAGTATTTATATATACAGTAGGTACAAATTGGATTACAAGGTCAAGAACCTTTGCATCTGGTTTTAAATCCCATCTCATGGCACATTTTATCCCTCAAAGGCTTCATGAGATGACATGAGATGTTACTGTACTCATGGCTGAACTCATGTTCTCCAAGGTTGACATTTGTATTCAGACGCACATTTACATACGATAAAGTCAACCCAGAAGCTGCCCAGTACGACCACAGACTGATCTGTCTGGAAACAGGGCCTCGGTCGAGGGGCCAGCAATTCCTCCCAATGAAACAAAAATACAAAAAGAATGACACACGTGTTTCCTGACAACTTGCTTGTCTGTCTCTGACAACATTACATGGTTTAAGTCTTGTTAGATTTAGACACAGAAACAACTTGGTTTCAAAGCTCATGGCTTGGGTCCAAACACATCAAACTGTGAGGTACACCTCTTCAGGAGGGCACAGGAGAATTGAAGGTGAACTGTGTGAGGAGAATACTGTATGAGGCAAAAGGGACACGTGTATGCACATGTTCCAAAAAACAATGGGAAGATAAAGTATTTGTTTATTTGTCCTACTTACGAACACGGTCAGCCGTTGGAGCTGCAGCAGTGGCCGTGGTACGTCATAATTCCATCAAATCTGAACCACGCAGTCATGATGGACATATTTATATTCTGTGTGACTTACACTTTCCGAAGCCCGATATAGCTGTTCATCACGAATCAATATTCTCCTTATATGCTGAGACGCTCTATATACTTTTCATCAGTATCGCAGTAATCCAGTGACAGTTTTCTGTACAACAGGAACTGCTAATAGCTAATTAAATAGCCAGCTCGCCCAAAATATAGCCACATATAGACTTTATAAAAGGGGGCGGACTCAAGTTATTGGGAGGTGATGATTGGAGAGCGACAGTTGTTAGGTCATGGTACCTTTGCCATCAGGGTTATATTAATAGCCTCTTGGTTAAGGTTAAGGAAAGATCATGGTAATTAATAAAGAGACCAACATTGACTGTTGGCGGAAGAGGAACAGCGATTTCCAGTGTTAAAAAAGTGATGATTTTTTTACCCATCATCCACCCCAACCTCCTGCCCATGAAAAGACTTCAGGACTTCAACACAGGAACCCTTCGCTGAACCGACCGATGCTCTCGCTTTTCTTGGGGAGGACAGCGTTCCTAAGGACGGCTCGTCTTCGTTCGCCTCCAGGCCTCCAGTTTGTCAGCAGTGAACTCCCCAGATATGAGCAACAGAAGTGTCTTTTAGCCACTTGTTGGCATCAGCGTCGCTCCAGCAGTTCAGTTCTCCACTTCACTCCCAGCAGCCCCCTGCTTGACTCCCCGGCTGGTAATTACTGATATCTGTGCTTTCTCCCTTTGTCGACTCATTTAGTCAATTAGAAAGCATAATGATTAGCTTCTCCAGCTAATCGCCAGATATAAATTGAGGGGTTGGGTG
>NW_019525167.1:108133-115742 GCF_002814215.2 Seriola lalandi dorsalis | reverse complement strand
GGGTGGGGGGGTAACTGGAATTGGCTTTTTGTCAGTTGGAGCTTTAATTTGAATAATTGATGCCCATTCAGGGCTCCTGGAGCTGCCTGAGTGGGTGTGGATGGGAAAGAGAGGTTTTGGATGGCTGGCAGACTCGGAGGTGGAAAAAAAAACAAACTTAATTACAGAACTCGAGTTTTCCCTGGAGGGCTGCTCGACGAGACGAAACTACAACGGGAGGCAGAGAGGACAAAGAGAGACACCACCGACTGATCAACAGGAGAGTACTTGACTAATACTTCAAGGCGATATATTTGGAGTGTATCAGACTGTGCTTTTCTCAATGCAGCTCTCAGTTCTGACAGCGGGGAACATGTGGGACCTTTACTGAAGCTGTAAATGTTTCAGTGACAGGTGAAAAGCCTCCCACTGCTGATGTTGGCTCATCAAGGTTTGATGGAGAGGCTGTTAACCCTTTGTGGTTTGAGATAAGTTCAATTCAATTCACTTCTCATCTCAGCTTTTGTTTTCTTAAAACACACTTTTTCCACAACTTCCTAACAGATTAAACAAAATGTTATTAGGTTTTCTTTGTGTTGAAAAGATTTTATACATAATTAGAATTTTTTAATTCACCATACTTATGTTTTTATATCATTTTTGAGATTTTGAGAAGACGACAATTTTATTTTGCGAGACCGGTAGAACGGCAGTGGATCTTCTCCAGCAGCTGGAATGTGAAACATCTGGATCTGGTGGCCGTTGTGGGTTAGCCACTTTGCACAACTTGGATGGACTGAAACGCATTTAAAGAAAAACATGATTTATCCAGACGGTGAAAAATGCATTAATCTCTGACTACGCATGATTTTTATTCCTCCCATGTGTCTGTCCATCCATAAGTGCGAGTACAGAGTCTGTCCGGTGTGATAAAAGCAGCTGAAGTGACACTGTAGCGTAAACAAAAGTGTATTTAACCACATCTGGACGTGAGACATTTAAATGACAAGTTTAGAACAGAACAGTTGCGGCCTGCTTTGTTATTTTCAGTGGATTCAATGGAGCAAATAAAGCTGCGCAGGTGAAGTAGCCGTGACACGTCGACTCGTCTTGTGCTGGTCTGCGAGGGGTTTGATGAGACGGGTGCGTTTGAACTGAGATCGGGGTTAAAGGAGCATTACCAGAGCCGGGAGGTGTGGGCGCCCGCCTCCCTCTCACCTGTCACGTCAGATCTCCTCCTCTCTGAAGCGTCTACACTGCAACGACACGGGATGTGACAGGAGCTTTTACCTCCCCCAACCATTCACACAACAGCCCCCCCCGCCCCTCTATCTATCTCCAGAGTGGTGATGGGGGAGGAGGAAGGTGACACACATGATCACCTGCCACTCAACCTCATCTCCTTTCCACACCTCTTAAGGTGAAGTGGCGTCCACACCCAGTAACCTGCCACGCCGCACGGCGAGCACCACTCATGACGACTCTCGTCAACTGACATCAGAACCAAACAGCCAGAGGGTTTGGCGGTTCCCGCGGGCGGATGCGGTACTTATCGTTTACACTTGAGCCACATTGAGTGTAAACACACTAACCTGAGTCTACAGGCCCCTCCCTCTCCTCCTCCTGCTCAGCCCCTCCTCCCTCTCCTCTCCAAACCCAGGAGTGGCGCTGACAGCAGCCTCGCCTCCAACGTGCTCGCTTCATTTAGCAGCAACAATGTGTCTGAACCCCGACAAGCTGTCGCATCGCTCCCCGCTCTGCCGTGTGAGCCCAAGCATGAACACACATCTGACTGGATGTAATGGCACAGTGAGGAGAGCTACCAAACCCAACACCACGCCGTGTCGTGTCTCTCGGAGCTCGGTGCGTTTTGCATCGGGCTTCCTGCCAACGTGTTCCTCATCTGATTCGTTTTCTGCCCTAATTCGATTCAGAGGAATTGAAGGGTGTGACTGACATTCAGGGAGGGAAATTGAGATCCATATATCGTTAGAAAGCTCTTGATGATCCGACAAAAATATTTCAGCTTCCGACACTCTGAATTCCTTTGAGGAAGCACTTTTGAATTCATTTCTTCTTACTAAAGTTTTCATAGAAATGCAGCAGAAAGCATGGTGCTAACGAAACGTCTGCGGAATGATGCGTTCATGTGCAAACTTATTGATTGGAAAAATGACTTCTTGTGGTTATTTCACAGCTTATTCAGATCCATGGACGAGTCTTTTTCTAAATTAACTAACATTTTACTTCAATTAAAAAGAAGAAAATTAGGCATGTGCTGCACAGGTTGAAATGACAGGTCCCTGCCTTTTCCTCCGGAGTTTCCCAGCAGCATTTGAACAACCCAACAATCACCCCGAAGGCAAATGCATGATGATCCCGGTCGGAAACTCTGCATTTGTTGTCCAATAAAGGCGCAAAAGCCCAAAAACATATACTTTAAATATAAAGATAAGGACCTAATGTCTCAGGTTATTGGATTAAGGTCTAAATGGTGTTGGGTATATTTTTTATACCTGTTTATGCATAAAAATCTTTTAATAAATACATAAATGAACGTGCAGGGTAAAGAGTCAGTCTAAATAATGAATAATCTTTGTACACCTTTATATAGACAGGATGAAAAACGCCTCAAGAACATTCCTGCACTCAGGGTCAGTTGAACAGCTTGTAGTCTGAAAAATGGTAACTGTTGGATCGTTCGAGTCACTTTTCAAGCTAAAATGCAGAAAATTTCTTGTTTTCAGCTTCTCACACATGAGTATTTGCTCTTTTTCGTATATGTCAGTGAACTGAGTATCTTTGGATTGATTGTGGGCTGCGGGTTAGACAAAGCAAGGCATTTCGAAGACGCCACATTGCACTCTAAAATTTGAATAGAATAACCAGAAAACTAATCGACAATACAAATAATCATAAGCTGCAGCCCAATCAGTTAATTGGATTTGTGTTTCAGTGCAGCAGCATCCATCAGGCATTATGTAAATGTATTATGTAAATTTAATGAAATGACCGACGAATGTTGTTGCACCAAATTGTAGTTCTCTAATAATCTGAATCTAAGAGTTGACAGTGTGCAGATATCTTCATCTCTAAGAATTCTGAAAGTTACTGCATGATATGTTTTTGGAAAAAAGAAGTAATAATTGTGAGTTTGCTTCATGGTTTTCACACTGAAGCTACAGTGTTTACTTCATTTTATTTTCCGCCACCTCGCTGTGGGCGGCACACGGAAACAAAACCTGATTGTTTTGTGGAAGATGAACAACTAGGATTACAGAACAGCTGCCATTAACTGTGAAGGGGTTGGAGCCTCAGGCCAACCCACCATCCATCCCTGCATCCATCCATCCAAGACCTCACTTTGACCATCGTTCTCACATCTTCATTTGTCCGTGCGGGGGCCCAGAGTGCAGCGAGGCCCTCGGCTGCTTCAACATGAAAGCGAGCTTTTTCTTGCCTTTACATGAGTGAGCGCACACGCCCCTCCCAACGACTCTGCTTTATGTTCCCTCGGGATTAACTGGTGCTTGTTAAATAGGGGTTGTGGGAAGTGGAGGGGGTGTGGTGAGGGGGGGGCAGTTGGTGGTGATGGTAATGAATTGACAGATTTGGGGAACAACAGGGTTTAGAAGTTGTGCTAACAAGTGCTGTTGTGCAGAGAAAGCTGCCTCTCATTACAGAATGAATCAAGTAGAGTGGAGCTGAAGAGAGGCGCTGATGTTCTCACACAATACATGACGACTTCCTGTCGTCATCTCGCACCTCATCTACAACCTCCACCCTCTAAACACCAACCTGCCTGAAGAAATATCACACAGTTTGAAAACTGAGCGGGTAAACCTGTAGCGCAAGCTGGGCACATTATTTTAGTTAATTTAATTTAATAGTCATTTATTCTATGTTAATGTTTTTATTGTGCTTATTTTTGTTTGTTTTTATAATATTTTATGTAATTGAATTTCATGTCTTTTTGAAATATTCTTCCATACTTTATAATTTAATTTCGCTTTATATTTTTTCTTTTATGTAATTTTTTTAATATATTTAATAATTAAGTTTAATGTATTTTTTTATATTCTTCCATACATTATATTTTGCATATTTTTTCTTTTATGTAATTTTAAAAAAAATTAATGTCATTTTATTATAACTTTTCAAATAATTTTTTTATGTATAATTCATTTTAATTTAATTTACTATATTTTAATTCATATAATTTAAATTATTTATTTGTCCCTTTCATATTTACTTATTATATACATTTTTTATGTTACCACAGACAGGTGACAAATTAAAGGACAAACCTGAAAGTGGAGAAACAGGTTGACAATGTCCCACCCTTATGGCATTGAATGTTTTGATACAAATCTTATACTGTGGTCTTCAAAGTCACCTGATACCAAGCCAGGTGAACACCTATGGGAGAGTTTGGACCAATGTTAGTCAGCGCTGTCCACCGCCGTCATCAAACCACGACATGAGGGAACATCTTCTGGGAGAAATGATGTTCATCTTCCAATAGAGAATCAATATCTAGGAGCATTGAAGCTGTTCTCAAAACACAAGGTGGCCCAACACCTTACTAGAACACTTAATGTTGGTTTATCCTTTAATTTGTCATCCATCTGTATGTTTTAGTTTATTTTGTGTTTCATTTTTTTTTATGTATTTTTGTTATTTTGTCTTTTATCATGTAATTTGATAATGTACATTTTTAACAATTTTTCTAGATTTTATTTTATTTTTTCCTTCATAAAACTGTAAAACTGTATTTTATGTTAAATTTTATGGTACTTTAATCTCATTGTGTCATGTTATCTAATTTTATTATGTTCATTTATGTTTTTAATTAGGTAATTATCATTATCATGATGATAATCATTATTATTATTACATGGCATGTTAACACCACTTACACATTTATTATTATTTTGTTTGAGCAACTACATTCCTGCATTTTATGTTTATATATATATATATATATATATATATATATATATTTAGGATTTACACATACAGGAGCAGCAGCACAGATAACATACAACAGTGCGGAATATATATATATATATTCCGCACTGTTGTATGTTATCTGAAATCCTTCTTCCTTTTTTTTATTGTCAGTGATCCACTCTTCTGGTTAAATGTGGTTATGTTATTGTATAGTTATAATTGACAGGAAGCTAAGCAGTGATGGTTCAGTATCCTTGCCTCACCTGCTGCTTGTCCTTTCTCGTCACGTTTTTATTTTCAACTTTGGGAGAGTCAGAAATACGCTGCGAGGAGCTCAGCAGAGTTGTTGGTACTCAAGGCGCATCGGTCAGGGGCGGAACCAGCGAAGGCTTTTATAAGAACAACTCATTAACAGACAACCTCCTCGCTTCTTCCCTCCGGCAACTGCGAGTGCCGTTTGGAGAGGGTGCTTTTCTCTTTCAGCTGCACAGAGAAAGCCCAGAAAGTCAAGGCTGGTCGCTCTGGGTCCTGATTGCATTTTTTCCCCTTTTTTGCCAGAGTGCCTATTCAGATGAAGGCAAGAAGGGAATGAAAGCTTTACAAACATTAATGAAGCCCTCAACTAACAGTTTTCTCTTTGTCGACTCTCCTCCTGCCGGCCGGATGAGTTGTGGAGGAGGAAGAGGAGCCTGAGCAGCTCTCCGTTTGATTGGTTGACTCTGAGGTCAGCGTGGAGAGTTTGGCTGCTTGATCAGTTAGTTTGGTGAAAACAAGCCAGTGAAACTCGGCAGTGAGAAAGAAATTAAAAAGAAAAGCAGCATGAGCTGTTTTTCTAAGGCTTCAAATTTGAGTTTTTTCTTTTTTCTTTTGACACTTTTATATGAAAAAAGAAATGTCTTGGTGTCTGCAATGATAAAATATTGATCGAGAGCCGTTTTTTTTATTGACGAAAACAAAGATTCGGTCTTCAAAGTTCACGTTCGGTATTTCAGATTCTCAAACAATCGAAAAAGCCTCTATTTAGCTGAACTGAAGGTGGAACCAGGCCTTCGTTTGAAACGGGCTCATATTTTGTATAGAAAGTATATTTTATCATATGCACATACAAATTACTTAAAAGAATATTTCTTCAAGATTTAATTGCTACTGTCAATGATTTTAACACTTCCTGCAAATGTTTCACATTAAAAGCCTTCCAGCAGGTCAGGAAGTGTCGGTTTCATTGTCGATAGATTAACAATGAACAAAAAAACAGCAAAGTCAAAGAACGAAAACTCTCTTTTTGTGTTTTTAAAAGAGAGTTAATGGCATCTTCACAAACATCATGTTTCCGTCTTTATTTACACATCCTAAAAAACCAAACTGTTCTCTACCTTCAGCCTGTGATTTCAGTTGAGTTGGTAAAGATGACGGTCAGCTGACTCTGGTTTTTGTTTCCTGTGTCTTCAGGCCTGACGGGATGGGCACGGTGACCGTGGAGGAGAAAGAGCAGTTTGAGGCCATCAGGAGTCGCCTCATGGCTCTGCTGGAGAACCAGATCACACATTTTAGGTACGAGCAACGAAACAACACGATCATAAAACGACACAAATTGCGCGCAAGCGATTGGTTTTCGTGCATATCTGTACTGTAGGAAAAATCAATTAGCCATCGCCTAAAAGCTCACCTGATAACAGAAAACACAGTTTGATATCATTTGCATCGGTCCAGGCAGATAGTTTGGTTTTTATTTGTTCAGGTTTTGAGATATGTCTTCACCCCAACACTGACACCAGGTACTGATGATTGTAAACATCATGACCTGGATTCAGAACAGTCCAATAGAAACTGTAAACTATCTACATGTCTTAACATTTTGTTTCTAGGTGCATCATTGATCACTGATGTCTCACTGATGCTTATTTGTTGGGGATAATGCTCATTTATGAAGAGAAAAACACAACTGTACACGAGCCAGGTGATTGAAACTCTTCAAATTATTCTTTATTATAATTATTATTATTAATATTATTATTATTATTATTATTATTATTATTAAGAAAAGAACAAATGACAATCCCAAACTGGAGGAGCCTCAGGAGAGGAGTGAAATATTTGACTCCCACTCTCTTTCCTTAACGTCGGCATCACTAGAGGAAGAGAGAGAATTTGTTTTTTAATGTTTTGTTTTTGTTTCATCCTAAAACACATCAATATGTTTCGCTGAATGCTGAGCTGTGACGTAAAGCGCCGTGATGTGAGACACGTTAAAACCAGCGGCATGCTCCTTTAACTCCGCCATAATGAACCGAGGCAGTCTGGGTATTTGGGGCTCCCATCAGCGGCACATAATAGGTGCAGGACATGCGTCGAAGACCTCCCTGCATCTGCGTGCTGCTATTCATCGCCGCCGCTGCCGTGTGAACGCTTTGTGATTGCGGTGTGAAAGCAACAGCCCCGAGACCTTGAGCAACACTCGTCTGAATGGACCTGTGCCATTAACTGTCCCAAAGCTCGGCTCTTGAAACCCTTCTCGTCTGAGAGGGGCCCTCCATCTGGCCCCACAGAGGGAAGGAGGGGCCGGTCAGGGCCGAGGGGGGGTGGGGGGGGGGGGTCAACAAAGCGTCTGACTGTGACACAGTCTACATGAGTGGTCCTCAAAGTGGGATTCAAGGACCCCCCCAGCGGTTCCCGGCAG
>NW_019525167.1:89217-108113 GCF_002814215.2 Seriola lalandi dorsalis | reverse complement strand
GTGGGGGGTGGGGGGGTGTATCAGCGGGAGTCATTACTAACTCACCTCAACAAGGGGCTAATGCTGGTAAACAATGGCTGGGACAATGCTGGGATTATGCTAATGTCCCTCGGACAAGAGCAGGATTTCCACAGTTTGCTTTGGATTAAAGCTGAGATCAGCCACTAAAGGTTCATGGAGGGTTATAAATTTAAACTACAACTGCTTCTCTTCATTGCCTCTAATGATCATTATTCTTCCCTCCTCAGGAAGGAGATTATCTAAAGATTAACTAATCGCTCTTTGGTTTGTGAGTAATTATTCGCCTCCTACTCACAGTGTCCTTCCTCTAGCAGGAGGACATGTTTGTTTATCTTGGTGACATCCACACGGGGAACGAAGACACAAATATCCAGAGCGCTGCTGTCGCGGCAGCCTCCACTCTTCAGGTCTTTCCAGCAGATTTGTGAACCTGCTGCAGGGACCTGCTCCCAGTCAGCAACAAGAGCCTCAGCGAGCTGCAACACTGGTGCTGGGTGATGAGGTCCGACTCACGGTCGGTGTTCAGGTTCATCCCAAAGGTGTTAGACGGGGTTTTAGTCAGACCTCTTTGCAGACCAGTCAAGTTCTTCCACATCAAAGTGGGACAAACATGGAGCTGACTTTTTGAAACCTCAAACTGTTTAAGAACAGGTTTGTCTAAAGGATCTGTACCGAAGAAACAACACAAAGACGACTCTTGTCCATGAGGAGAGAAGGTCGTCATTGTTCTTGTGGGGCTGTAGAACCTCTTGGAGAAGATGCTGGGGGGGGGGGGGGGGGGTCAACAAAGCGTCTGACTGTGACACAGTCTACATGAGTGGTCCTCAAAGTGGGATTCAAGGACCCCCCCAGCGGTTCCCGGCAGAAAGGGGAACAATGTGTTTACACTACAGTCCCATCTATAAGTAACACAGTGGCACAGGTTTCAAACACTCTGTGATAAAACATCTAAAAGCAAAAATCTTACCAGATGGGGATCCATGGTCCGCTGGTCTACATGCACTTGTTTTAACCCAGACCACCACCTTATCTAGTTAATGTCCAGCTGCTGAAGAAGGTTCGAGTCACAGTCGTTCATCACGTCATGTAGTTATTTTCCAACTTGTGATGAAGAAGAAAAAGAGACGTTAAAAAAGATTTCAGTCCAGAGAAGCTTTGCTGGTGAGAACCTGGATGATTATTGCCAAAGTTAAATTACATGTTTTCAAATGCTCTCTCTCTGTCTCTCTCTCTGTCTCTCTCTCTGTCTCTCTGTCTCTCTCTCTCTGTCTCTGTCTCTCTCTCTCTGTCTCTCTCTCTGTCTCTCTCTCTGTCTCTCTCTCTGTCTCTCTGTCTCTCTCTCTCTGTCTCTATCTGTCTCTTTCTCTCTGTCTCTCTGTCTCTGTCGCTCTCTCTCTGTCTCTCTCTCTGTCTCTTTCTCTCTGTCTCTCTGTCTCTGTCGCTCTCTCTCTGTCTCTCTCTCTGTCTCTTTCTCTCTGTCTCTCTCTCTCTCTGTCTCTCTGTCTCTCTCTCTTTCTCTCTCTGTCTCTCTCTCTGTCTCTCTGTCTCTCTCTCTGTCTCTCTGTCTCTCTGTCTATCTCTCTCTCTCTCTGTCTCTCTGTCTCTCTCTCTGTCTCTCTGTCTCTCTCTCTATCTCTCTGTCTCTCTCTCTCTGTCTCTGTCTCTGTCTCTCTCTCTGTCTCTTTCTCTCTGTCTCTCTGTCTCTCTCTCTGTCTCTCTCTCTGTCTCTCTCTCTCTGTCACTCTCTCTCTCTCTGGAGAATCTGTTAAATGGCGTTTAAACATCAGTATTTAATTAATTTCCGTTCCTGGTGGAAACACCAACAGTTCCACCTCCGGTGAAGAGGAGGATGAAGCTCGGTCGACTAATTTGCGTTGACCTGTTCGATCTCCCCTGATTACGTTTTTATGTGCTACAAAAATGAATGTATCGACAAAACTGACAGTTCAGTTCTTTCTTTCTTTCTTTTTCTCCTTGTAGCATATTCATGAACTTTTTTTATGGTTCTCCTCCGGCGCTCGGTTAAAGCTTGGTGTTGATTTTACACTAATAAAGTCAACTTGAAGCATGAGACAACATTAACACACTTCATTAACATGCGACTGAAACCACAGTGTTTCACTAACCTGGACCAAAGTGCTTTTGTTGCCTCAGTGTGACCACATGAACCCGAACCTCTGGTGACAAAATCCTGCACTTTGAACTTGGAAAAAGATGCTACTGAACATCCAATCAGCACGCTGCGTTTCTCTTAAAACAAAGTAGTAGGATATACAGTAAATGCTGTTTATTAGGAGACATGATTGCACATATATACTGAACAAAACCTATAAATCCAAACACTTTTGTCTGGACTTTAACATGAGTTGAAATAAAAGATTTTTTTCATTTACCGTGACACATTTCTGAAGACGGTTGTGAGATCTGTGAGATCAGGTCTTTTGTGCGATTAGAAAAAGTCTCAGATCTTTTATTTCAACTCGTGAAAAATTAGGAGCAAAAACAAAAGTATTATATTTTTGTTCAGTGTAAATAAACTGCTGACGTGGTTTTGACTGCAGCTAAAAACACCCCAGTTATTTCACAACATAATATGCAACAAATAAAAGTAAACCATTATGAATGTTTGTGAAGCTGTCACAAAAACAAAGGCTGGTAGTTTTACTTAATGACTCACTAAAACGTTAATGTTTCTTTCTGCTGTTAAATCGGATTTATTTTTCTCCTGATATGTTTTCGTACATGTCACACATTAATTCATTCACGATAAACCTTAATGTGTCACGGGTTTTACTTCCTGTCACACGCTTGCGCTCCTTTCAAACACTTGAACACGTTGCATCCGTGAGAGACAGTCCAGGCCTTTGTCACATGTTCTGCTCTTTAATGCTTTTTTTTTTTTCAACTCAGCGAACATCATGAACTTGTGACTTCACTTACACATGAATAGAATCCGGCTCGGTGAATAGTTCCGCCTGATAAGACCACTTCATTTTTGTCAATCATATAACTGAAGGAACAGAACATCTGCCTGTAGGTTTTTTTTTTGTTTTGTCCAATAAATGGCTGACCTGCTCGACCACGTGCTTTTGTTTATTAAGTACTGTTCACTTGTCAATTAGCAACATGAAACCTCTCTGAACCGCATCGTCTGCGCTCAGACGGAGCGGGAGGTGAGAAAAGCTTCCTCCATCAGTGTAATTAGATGAAAGGAGGCAGCCATCTGTTGACGCCAACCGACGTCTTTCTGCTGCTGCTGCTGCTGCTGCTTCCATCTTCTTCTTCTCCTCCTCTTCCTTCTTCTTCTTTTTTTGTTTCCACACAGTTGTCCTTGAGATTGTTTCTAAATGTGACGCCCGCCCACGTTTTGCATCTGCAGGTACTGCTTTCCCTTCGGACGACCAGATGGGGCCCTGAAGGCAACACTCTCCCTGCAGGAACGGGTACAAGCACGCATCGAAACACTTCTAATGTTTGTGCAGACGTCCTGTAAAGGTTTCCTCAGCGTCTCTGAATCTTATTCATGTACAAAGCAGAAGATTTGTCGCTTGTGTTTTTCACTTGTTGCAGAATCATAGAAATCCAGAGAGTAGAACTGCAGTTACTGTGAGCGAGGGATAGGAGAACGTGATGTTGCTAACAATTAGAAATGATGCTGATGGTGCTGTAGTTCTCTAACAGGTGAGCTTTATATTACACAATAAGAAAAGCAGAAAGTAGCTGCTCTTTTAATGTATAGACTTCATGTGTACAGGTGCATAGGTAACTATTCAGGTAATGTAAGATGTAAAAATAATAAATTTGCATTATGCTGTAAATAAACAGGCACGCATTAAACGAAGAATGTAAACACAATTTAAACCTGCCTGATTTGTCAGCAAATCAGCACAGGCAGCAGTGATGCACATGTGGGCACATCTGCATTGAAAATAATGGGATTTATCTTCTCAGTTCAACTGTCAACTACAGCTCCTGTGACGCTAAATCAATAGAAGTGATTTAACTCACTGCAGGCTGTCCTCAGTACGTCAGTAATCTCACCCAGGGTTGGAAAGTATGTGGTAACATCTCTTAAATAAAGCTCTTAGTTTTAAACAAACTAATAATAAATAATAAATCAAAATTATAATTAAATAATAATTAAATAATAATAATAAAAAATAAAATAAGTAAACCCACCATTTGTGTTAATGCAGCTTGTTTTCCATAACTTTACACTGATAAATAATAAATCTACAAATTACCTGAGGAGTTGCACCAGCGTTAAAAATGTTAATTTACCACCGTTGCTTCTGAAAGACCCAAATCATCAAGGTGTGGAGGCTTGGTGTGAGGAGAGAGCAGAGAGCTCGCTCCCTCCTCTGAACTTCTCCTACCGGACTGATCTCTGAAGTTATGAAAGTTGATGAAATACTTTTACTCTTAGGCCTAAAAGTAAAAGTGAAAATGCGACACACGGTCGGGAGGGATTCTGTGCTCTGAGATGCTGTTTCCTGTTGTGTGTTGCTGAGACGTGGCCCTCGTCTGTGTGTTTCCAGGTGCTGATGAAGGACATCACCACGCCCGTCCCTCCTGAGGACATGAAGAAACTGGTGCAGACGTGTCTGGAGAAAGCGGCTCGGCTCAACTACAGTCAGCTGATCGAATACGCTCAGATCAAAGGTCGGAGTCTGTCGGTTCAGTTTTCTCTGCACACGACTCCATCAATCAGCGAATCAGAGTTTCCGTTCACAATTAGTATCAGTTAATACGGTTCATCCTCATGGTGGCGCTAGAGGGAAGGTCATGATTTCATTCAAATCTAAACGGTTCATCCTCTGAGGAGCAGGGGTGTCGACAGGGTTTGACCCGGACGACTACTTACTGCACAACCAGCAAAGGTTTATGGGAAATGTAGTGTGTGTGTTAAAATAACCTGCAGTATTTATAATCTCTACATGTCCCCTGCTGTGTTTGAACCTGCAGTGGACGCTCAGGCAGCTCCAGAGAAAAGACTGGAGGACATGATGAGACTGGGCGAGCTCTGCATCGAAGTCCTGCAGCAGAACGAGGAGCATCACTCTGAGGTACTGAACACGGACTTGTCCTTCATAGTTATGTGGCTTTGCGTTTGTTTTTTTATTGTTTTAGACACAAACCAGAGCTTCACACTAAGAAACGTGTTGACCAAACATGAATAACTGAAGACTGATCTTTATTCTTATTCCAAGCTCAGAAACCGATGTTTTGACAGAAACCTAATAAACTTACTTTCATTATGATTTTGTTTTTTGAATAGTTGATAAATCGAGTGTGTAAAATGTCGTTGATAATGACCATCTGTAGCTCACAACAGTGTTCAGCACACAAGAGCATTCAATACAGGAAAGCACCAGAGCTGAAGCTTCAACAGACAGAAGAACAGTGAGCAGATATGAATGAGCATGATAACGTTTATTCAGCAGTATTTAGATCGTCAGTCATGTTGTTTATATCTCATCAGAAAGCGTAAACCTGTGTTCAGGTTGAGACTCGTGGATCAACCATTAATCAAAAGTTAAGAAGGTCAATATTTATTTTCTATGAGTAGCTGACTTGCTAAAGAAATCAAGTCCTTGGATTAATTACAAAGACTTTTACTGTGAAACTCTTTTCTTCCTCTGAGTCTCATCTTCAGTTCAAACTCTGCTCTGCTTTTTTCTTTTTTTTTCCGAGAGAGAGAGAGAGAGACGCCGCATGTCACCTGATCACTTCATTAACATTCTTGATCACTTTTCGCAGCACTGTCCATTTCCCTCCTCTTGCCTCTGCTGGCAGCGCTCGCGCTAAAGTGGCAGATGACATGGCAAGTGGCGGCGCTGCATTAAAGTCTGCGGCGGAGGCACGATGAAAACAACGCCCACGGCCCATATGCACGAGGCGTTTACACGCCGCAGTGTAAAACTGATCAATCATAGGTGTTGAGACGTGGCGGTTTGATCGGCCCTAAGTGGCAGCGTGGCGCTCAGGCATCTGTTTCTGAGCTATTAATAACATGCCGCACTCTGCCGCTGCCATGGCGACCGGTGGATCTCTGCTTGGAGCTGATGTGAGTGATGTTAACTACAGATTAATAAGCTTTTTTTTTTGTCAGAGTAGCGCCACAGGCTGTCACAGCTTAAATTTAGAGATGAATCATAATTGTTTACCCGGTTACCGTCGGCATCAATCACGCGCTCCTTCTCTTTCTCCTTCTCCTCTCTGCTTTTTGTTGTTGTTATTTTTTGTCAGTGTTTCATTATGGAAATGTCAAAGTGACGAGCTGGTGTTTCAGGCAGTTCATGTGAACGCCGTTTTTTTTTTTTTTTTTTTTTTGCTTTACAGCCTTTTCATTTAAAGATCTGTGTTTCATGCCAGATAAAAATACTGCTTGTGTCTGATACAGTTTAATTACCTCGTTTGAAAATGACTTCTCCTCCTCCTCCCTCACTGGAAAATTAAAACTCTGCAAATATTATTATTCTTGTCATTTCAAAAGTTAAACTGCTAAACAAAGGATGTGTCTCCTGCTTCTGAGTGTGTCTCATTCCCACATCACACTTGTTGTGGAAGTTGCATGTTGGACCAGGACTGAGTCCAGACTAGTTGTGATGTTGTTGATACTCAAACAGATGAATGTGAAAACAGCCGTCCAGTGACAGACTGAAGGAACAATATTACAATAATACTTCTGAGTCAAGGGGACGCTTTAAACTTCGTTAAGTGTTTCATGATAAAAGAAAAAGTAACCAAGAAGAATTTTAGACACTAGACATATTTGAGAAATTGGCCCCTGATGCCTGAAAGAACCGTCTGTAAATGTTGAAGAAGACTCATCTGTCTGGAGACAAACTCACATTAAACATCTTATTTATCTGACTGTCCTTTCTTTCTTTCTGTCTTTTTTTGTTTTTTGTTTCTATTCCACCGCGGGAAGGGAAGAGAGGTAAGTTTGCTGTGTGAATGTTTCCGTCATCCTCCGCTCAAGTTTGTGTTGTTGTTGATGTTTCACTGCTGTTGCCCCAAAACCCCTCCGAGTGGGGCAACTGACGACGTGTGCTGTAGCTAGCTTCTACCAACAGTCTGTATGTGAGGAGTTTAGAGGACGTTTGATAGGCTTCTTTTTCTTTTCTTCAGATTACCTGAACTCACGGTTCACTCGCTGGACTTTTATCCAGCTACGCAGATGTGGACGAGATTAAAGAGATGAAGAAATGGAAAAACTGTTAACTTGTTTATTTTAAACTGTCAGTGTGATAATTAAAACCCTTAAATATCCAGGTTTATATTATATTGTAGAACAGGTTTGTGCCACATGAATGAACATCATGTTCTGCTGAAGGTAGTGTGACTGTTAGCTCTGAAGACCAAGCGAAGCATGTTTGAAGACATTTATAGAAGAAGAAAAGAACTAGTGGTAAAAAGGAGGCGTCTCCACTTAAACTATGGAGAGTATAGACTGTAAATAACCTCTCTGCTCTCATTAAGTGCAGTTTGATATATAATTATTTTCCCGCTGGCTGAGAGAGCATGAGGTCGCTGCAGAGATAAATAACAAACACAACAAAGACAAAAAAACAAGATATACCAGTCAAATAGGATTAATGAGGTAACCGTGAAAGAAAGGCCGTGGAAATGAAAGAGTACGGCATGTGGGTCGAGGTCCTTCAGCTCCAGTGGAGGGAATGTTTATGTAACCATGTCTCCTTGAAATGTTTCTATATTTTTAAGTTACATTATGATGATAAATGCAGGTTCTTCCTGGTTTAGGCAACAAAACCACTTTGGTTAATGTTGGGTAAAGATGATGGTTCAGGTCGACCGTAAATAAACAACACAACACTTGTTGTTTGTTTTCAACCAGACCAGGATCTTTGCTGAACCTCAACCAAGAGTCTGAACAGAGCCGTCAAACAGTTTGATAAAACTGTTAAAACTGATCATTTTAGCCTTTAGGATTTGCATGAAACTCTGCACACGTATTTGTACTAATGAGCAGTTGTTGGCGTGTCGGCTCTATAGCGCCCCCTAATTACGTTCAGCTTTTTGGAGGTTGCAGGGCGTGCTCCAAAACTCACCAAGCTTTGCACATGCATCAGTAGGCGACTGATACGGGTGTTGGGGTGTGGCCGTTTAATGTCCACGATTTAGCCAAATATGTTGTTGTTACTGTTCCAACACGACAACGCCTCCGTGCACAAAGCCGGGTCCATAAAGAAGCGGATCTTGACCGGTCTGCGCTGAGTCCCGACCTCAGCCTCCATCGAGACGATGTGGATCACTGACAGCGAGACCTTATCGCCACACTAATGCTCTTGTGGCTGAATTAACTCCCTGTTGTCCACCGGGTTGCATTCGTTCTCAGAGTTTTTTCTCTCTGAAAACGGCTCATTGCCGTCTCTGCCCAACACTCCCCTTCACCTTCGTGACTCTCTCTCGCTCCACAATAAGGAAAATATTCAGTCATGACACTTTCTCGCATTTTGCTGTCAGTGGAGCGCAGGCTGTGGAGGGACGGATGTCCTTGGTGGGACAATAAGTACATTAGCCCTTTAAAGGGCTGACACTCTTCTTCTCTTAAAAGAACATTTTGGTTTTCAACAGACTGGACCTTTTTTTATTTTTATTAATCCCTTCTTCCATTATTCTTCCCATCACTGTTTTTCTACCTTCTTCTGTCTTTCCCCTTTCTGTCTTTATTCCCGTGTTTTCTCCATACTTTTGCTTTCTGTCCTTATTTTCTTTTTGTTTTGCTTTCTACCCCTTGCCCTCTGTTTTCACCTGCTGTCGTTTATTGTTTCTTCCCCTGCTTTATCTCTTTATCTTTACCCCTTATCTTTGTGTACTACTATTTTTCTCTCTTCCATTTTCCCCTCTTTCCTTAGTTGTTTTCTTCCATGCCTTTATTTCTTCCAGTTTTCCTTTCTTTATTTTTCCATCTTCTTTCTTACTGTCCTTTTTATTTTTCCTTTGTTTACCCATTTTTGTTCACTACTTTTCTTTTTTCCATATTTCTTTTTCTCTTTTCATTCTTTCTTTTGTCTTCTCTTTAGTCCTCGCTTCTTCTGTCCTTCTTTTTCCCTCCCTTCACCCTTTCTTAGCTTTATCTGTTTTCCTTTCCTCCTGTATTCTCTTCTTCTTCTTTCCTCCAATCCTTGTTCACTGTTGTTTTCTTTTTTCCTCAGATTGATATTGATAACATTTCTTCCTTCCCTCTTCTCTTCTTCCTATCTTGCATGTCTTCTTCCCATCATTCTTTCCCTCTTGTTCTTCTTCTGTCCTTCTTTCTTTACGTCGTCCCACCTTACTTATAGTCCTCCTTTTGTTCACTTTTTCTCTCAATCCTTTTGTGTTTCTGCTTCTCTTTTTCCATACTTCCTACCATCCGCCAACCTTTCTTTTTTATTCCTTCCCTTCCATCTTTGCTTCTCTAACATCTTTCTTTCTCTTACCTTTACTACTTAAACTCGTCCTTTCAGTCGCTCCTCCCTCCATTCTTGTCTTCCCTGATGGATTGATGGCCGTCTTTATTCACGAGCAGCTGTTACTGAAATGGATGTCTTGAGAAGAATGAGTCGTAAGTGACGAAGAACCATCAGGCTGGTTTACCGCCGTTTATTGTCAGTAACAGGAAACCGAAAAGGCGCATTTGAAATGCCTGACGAGTCATCCTGCAAGGCCACGAGTACGAGCCGCTGCCGTGTCATTTTTCTTCTCCCCGTCTTACACGTCTGCTTCGTCTTCCTCCGTCACATACAAACACCGACCTGAGTGCACCGGTTGCACTTTTCTCTCAGAGGTCAGCCATCAATAGCAGCGGTCACCTGAGCAGGCTGACCTCTGCCCACTGGAGAGCCGCACAGCCTGGATGCTCTTTAGACCGAAGGCATCTACATTAGTGAATCAGCAGGCGCTTTCACAACAGCACCTCTGGGCCTTTTTCCTTCTTTTTCACTTTAACAGCAGCTAAAAGTCGCGGCAGCTACAGATACTTTGCATGTCGCCTCGGTTTATTTAGATTTCTGCAGCTTCAACAGGTCAACCTCTCAGAGTCGGATCAGGATGTTTTCGATCAACAGCAGAAACACAGCAAGCGAGTAACATGGAGCCTGCAAAAAGATTTTCACATTCAAATGCTTCACAAAACTGAATCAAAGAATATTTAATGTGGCTTTTTTTTCCCAACGCTGATCAACAGAAAAAGACCCTTTGTGGTCAAAATGAAAACTGATCATTAATCGGATCAATGTGCATCGTCCGCATCCTTCGGAGGACGCGGTCGACAAAGGTGTGGCCCTTCGTGGATGTCATAGACCGCGAAGGCCGGATCTAAATGAGACAGTCTGGCCAACGGAGGATTTCCTGGTTTGCGTCACCAGCTGTGCCCGCCCTTACCGCTCCTGTCGCCTAGCAACCTCGATAACACACAACTTTGTTTTTTATCACAAAAACTTGAGGTTGTAAGGCCTTTGGTTTTGATCTGAGCTGAAACCCAATACTCAGCTTTAACAGTGTCATCCTCAAGCGCTCCGTTGGCGTCTTTTGCTTTCGTCACCAGCCTGCAATGAATCTTGGGATAGGCTGGGCCACGAACGAACGGTCCAAGCACCTACATGAAAAGCTGATTAGAAAAGCACTAATCGCAGATACATTCATGATTAAGAATAGAAATGTATGGCACAGTTGAAGCTGAGTTTACAGTGTGAACTGACAACAATAATGGATGCTCTTGTTGTCTTTCCAAAAGCGGTGAATAATTGAGTGCCTTCATATTTATACACCACAGACTTCAGGATTCAAACTGCACCTTCATAAACCTGCGAGAGATCCAACGAGATCTTCAAATTAAACAACATGTTCTTTGTCCAACAGTCGTATTCCTACGGCTTCAAACTGTATTTTGAAAAGTTGTCAATGAAACAAAACAATTTCCTGTTCATGTTGCTTGTCTCTCTCTCTCTCTCTTCAGGCTTTCTCGTGGTGGCCGGAGCTGATGGCCGAACACGCCGAAACATTCCTGTCTCTGTACAAAGCCGACATGGACGCCGCTCTGCAGGTCCAGGCGGTCGACTCCTGGGACAGCTTCCCACTGTTCCAGCTCCTCAACAACTTCCTGCGAACTGACCGTGAGTCTGACCTCCTCTGACTGGACGAACTTGACATTTTTGGCAGTTAACCTTCATTGTGGAGATCGTGAAACACGACTCCAGCAAGACAACATATTATATATTGAGGCAAACAGAAATCAGACCGCTGGATTCGGTATTGTAGACAACTGAAGAGTGACGTACTTCCAGGTCGCTGCTGGTAGACAGAGATACAGGTGTTTATATATCAGAATAAACCCTGTCGTTAATTTGAAGCCAGCTAGCTGTCAGCCGCACCTTGTGTGCAGTTTTTATTTATTGAATTATCAAAACTGTGGATCAACTTTCCTGCTTAAGACATTTAAAAAGCAGATTGTAATCTTTTTTTTTCTCAGTCATTCTTGTACAAGTGAACATGTCAGAATGAACTCCTCGCTTCATTTACATCCTCTCCTCTTTACTAATTTTCATGCCTCTAAATCTGCAGTTTTTTTTTATATCTTTTTTTGTGGGGGGGGGGGGGTCCCCCGTACGGCACATGGTCTCGCCACTAAGAGCGCTAATTAACACTGGTGACGCCAGAGAAAACAAGGCTTGTTAAGAGAGGAGGTTAACGGCACCTCGCACGCTCCGGCAGGGAAGTAATTAACACGAGCAGCAGAGAAAACTGTCGGGGCCGGACGAGGGACACGATCGGCTGCCCACGGTTTTATCTTCGGCTCGCCGTCGGCCAGCCTGCCTACCTGTTAACCAGCGTCTTCACTCGCCTCGTATTCCTTCGGTCAGTGGTCAGGAAACTAAACTCTCCGGGTGAAGACTGAAAGATAAAATAAAATAAACTAAATTACAGTTTCTGCCGAAGTTTGACAAACTTTTATTGTTTTTCTGCAGCTTCAGTCACATTTATCTTCACGTTTGACATTGTTGAGCTGCAGTTTGACCAATTTTGCTCACAAACTTTTTCAAGTCTGACTCTTTGACACTTTCTATTTCCTGGTTCTTATTTCTTTTCCTTTGTACTACAAGTTAAAATGACAAAACCAAACGTATTTGATGGATAGATTGATGATAAACAAGCTTGTTGGCTTGCTGTGCTCTGGCCACTGCTGTTAATCCTTTTACAATTCCACTCAATTATTGTTCTTGTTTTGTGAACTTATGAATAGTAAACCACATTCACATATCAACAAAACATGATTTCAAGAATAAAGAAATTGTTTATTTTTTATTCCTACTTATTTCTCTAATGTGCTTTTCTGCGTCTCAAGGTCCAAACTGTGAAAAAGAAACATAAACCTAAAAGAAAACGACAGTAGCAACTTTAAATTAAAGTATAACAAACATCAACATTGAACTGCTGTATTTCAGATTATTGTCCTATTTTTCTTCCCTTTAAAAAAAAAAAAAAAGGTCTCACTGTTGAGGTTTCGTTCGACTGCTGGAAAAGAAAAATCTGGGCTCATTGTTTCCTCTCTCCGAGCCCTCTGTCGGCGCCGAGGCTTTGTCTCAGAGCCAGCAGAGAGTTGGCGAGATGCGAGGCGTTATTTAACATGGCTGATGCCAAAGTACCTCCAATACAGTAACAGACAGGCAGGCAGATAGACAGACAGCCCAAGGGCACTGTTGAGAACAAAAAAAAAACTTGTTTCATTATGTGAGGAACCCGCAAATGTCTTCTCTTTTTTTTTTTTTTTTTTTTGGGTTTTGTGGCTCATATCTTTTATATTTTTTCTAATTACCATCCTCTGTTAATGCCGTAATTATTCCAAGTGTCACAACATTAGCCGACTTGAATTGGAGTGTAATGAGGCAGTAGACGGAGACAAAACACGGAACAAGCTAAATCATAGTTTTGACTATTTGCACAAATGAGGTCTTCCCTCTTCGATAATTACGTCTAACGTGAGAGGAGAGAGATTTAAACCCAGTCTCGTACTTGGGTGTCAAAGTGAAAACAAAAAAACAAAAAATGATGGAGTTGATTTACTGAACCTGACAATAAGAGAACAAACCTTGACTTTTCTATTTGTTCCCAGCATTATTATTTTTTTAAGCGTCTGCTGTGACTGCGTATCGGCCGATCTCAGGACTCAGAACTGAATTTCACACACTCTTCACTCTTTGAGGAACCTCTTCAACAAGTGTATTATCTCTGGGTTGGTCTGTAGATTACTTAAATGCTCACTTCATTGTCAGCGTTTGAAGGCGAGCGGTTGCGAGGGAGGTGGGGTTTTTTTACTCTCCGGAGGGCAAAAAGGCTAGTGTTAATCATGACGGAGCAGAGCGAGAGGAATTAAAACTAATGAAGTCCTGAGAGACCAGCCTGCTCGCTTTCTCACCCAGCACTCTCCTCGCTGTGGACTGCTACTGTCGCTGAGGATTCATCTGTCTGTTTGACAGTCTGCCTCAAACCCACAAGGAGGGCCAGGGGGGTGGGGTGGGGTGCACACAAAAATATCCTGAACACCTGTGCAGGGGAGCAACGCTGCCACGGTACGAGTTCTACCTTTGTACGTCTTATAACGTTCAGGTTCGGGTGAATGTCAGATTTTCTTTTGGACAGTCCAGCAAACTGGGGAAAGTATCTGTGGCACGGGGGCGTTGTTGTGTTGCAACAGGAAAAGGAAGAACGCCACAAAGCCGGAGGAACACTGTTATCTAAAGTATCACTAACAAATAACAAAGTCATAGTTCAGCATTTTTGGTAAATTCACTCATCGACTTTCTCGCTGAGAAGATCGACACCTTCATCCTGACCCGGTTCTGTCCGAAGGAAACTGAATCCAGCTCCCAGCACCTCTAAAGCTCATTTAGGCTTTAGGAAGTCACTGCACCCTTGTTTCCAGTCTAGGTGCTAAGCTAACCTAAGCTAGCTGGCTGCTGGCTCTAGCTGCATATATGCAGTATTGATTCTGTCATCAAATTAATAAATGTATTCCCCAAAAAATGCCAAATAAAGAGATCCCTTCACTGGACATGGGTGTCCATATACTTTTGGACATATAATATAATATATATATATATTGGAGTCCCAGCTGTTAAAGTAGACACCAGTGGACTCTGTCAATCAAAACATCCATTTTAGAGCTGAAGCAATTAGTTGATCAATCAAACAACTTCATTAGTCGAGTGACAGAGAAATAAACGGCAGCTTTGATCATAACTGATTCATTGTTTTGTGCAGAAATGGCCACAATGTTTATCTGTAACAGAAAGAAGCCAAATCTTTTTCCTGTTGCTAAGTGAATATTGTAGAAAACAAATTATAAGTATATTGTACAAATAGGTCGAACATAAAGGAGACCTGGTTGTTCAGGGCAGGATTTTTTTTTTTTTAAGGTGATTAAACGTTCTCACCTGATCTTCTTTTGGCCCCGCCCCCTCCTCCTCCCACAGCTCACCTGTGTAACGGGACGTTCCACAAACACCTGCAGGACCTGTTCGTGCCCCTGGTGGTGCGCTACATCGACCTGATGGAGTCGTCAATCGCCCAGTCCATCCACCGCGGCTTCGAGCAGGAGACCTGGCAGTCCGTCAAGTAAGACCCCGCCCACCTGTCGCTCGTCCATCAGTCTTAGCTTCAGACGCTGGTTTCAGGCGTGGAGGACACGCAGGTTTTACATCATTTAGACATCGAGGTTTCATATAACCTTTGTTTTAACTGTATTCCTGTGTTATCAGCATCTGCTTCACACTGAAAAACAGTCATTTCAAACTTTTTTAAATCGTCCTCCTCTCAGTTTGAGAGAATCTGTTCCTGTTCTCCTCCGTTCATGTCTTTTTCTGGACAAAGTCGTTCTCGTCATTTCACCAAGAGCGTTACAGATGTGAAAATGATTTTTCTCCTCTGTACTTTAACTCTTGAGTGGAGTTGTTTCAACCCATCCGGCATGTTTTGTACAAAATAGTGTAAAATAAATTTTACTGCAGTTCCAGCTGTGCTCAGGCCGACTGTGAGGTGAGTTTCAGAAGCAGTTCAACAGTGAATAAAGTCAATAGACAGACGCAAGTGGACACAAATCTCCCCCCGATACATTATGACAAACATGAGTTCAAAACATTTTAACTTGATTAAAAACTTTGCACTTATCCTGAGAAGATGTGACAGCAGTTCATGAAAGAACACAGACATAAGAAATCATAAAACCACGAAGCTTAATTGGAGCAAAATCCCAGAAATAGTGAGTTAATTTTAAGAGCCTGACCTTTCGACACACTCATGACTCCTGCACTTGGTGTGTATGTTGCTAGGTAGCTACCGATTAAACACAGACTGCAAAAACATTTTATTTAGTGCGACACACACGGACCACACTGCAGAGCTCTGTCACTCAGCATCACCCGCAGCACGAACCCGACACATCACACTTACACTGTAGATGCAACAGTCAAGGTACGGTAGCTGGGATGCTCCAATCCAGAGTGAATCTAACAAAGTCACTAGGCTCGGGGCTGATGTTCGATAACATCAAATATCGTGATATTTCCCGCCGTATGTAATATTTTATTTATCAAAAAAGCAGTGCAGTGACATTCACATCCAGTTTCTCACCGTGACATGTATGAAGAGATGTGGACATCGGTTTATTCCTTTCAGTACAGAACGTCTCACGTCTCTTTCAGACACATTAAAGATGATGTTGGTTAAATTCATACTCATTAAATCCAAATGACTCGCTCTCTGGAGAAGTCGTATGAGGCCCAGGTTCATGAACTCCGTCCGTTTCAGCGGATCCTTTCTTGTACAAACCGTCTCTTATTGTGGTTTTTTACCTTCAGTTTACTCTCAGCAGTGATGATTTGTGGAGGTGTGATACTGGCTGCTGCATGAATGTAACGGGGACAATAAAACGCAAGGGGGACTGAACAAATGCAGCGCTGCACAGGACAGCAGGGGAACAAAAGGAGGCAGAACTGAATGTACAATACAAACGGCAAGGACACACAGTCAGGAACAATGCACTGAGCCGCGCTCTCTCATAAAAAGCACCTGAACTGAAAGAAAATAGAAAAAATAGAAGTGAGCAGTGACTTTTCTGTCTTTTATTGATGTTTTCTATTCATGAATTACTGCAGGCAGAACAAGTGGCTACTATTATATATTACCATTCTTCTGTGTGTGTGCCGTGGCGAAGAACGCTAACTGTTACTGTCACTATATCTTCTCTTTCTCTTTCTCTTTTGTTCCTTTATTATTTCCCCTCTCTGCCGTCGATCGACCTCGCCGCCGTCAGGTCACTGACTAACAATCTAGCGAGCGTTCCTCTTCCCAAAGTCCCCAGCCTTCCCCTCACGCTGCCGCAGATGCCCAGTTTCTCTGCACCTGCCTGGATGGGACCTCTGTGTGAGAACACGTATGTACAGGGGGAGGGGGGGGGGAGGGGGGTAAGACACCTGGACAAGAGGTCTTCACACGGTCTGACAGTTTGTAGTAAAACAGGAATCAGAAACTTTTGACCCATCCACCCTGATCTGAACCTAAACAGACCCAGAACAATTCTCCATCATGGCAGCAACAGTTACCCACAGAATCACTTCCTCTGTAGCGATTTTGCCTACAAAATAAAAGCCAGACAGCACTTCCTTAGTTCAAGCTGTTTTGAGCTTTTATTCTGAAAAGTTCTGACCGGAAGTTTGCTTGATTGACAGACCTCTGAACTATTTAACATACGACGTGTGTTTCACTTGGGCCACATGTGAACAGTAACAAAGGAAACCAATCAATTTCTTCAATGAGTCTTTGATTATGTTCTAAAGGATTAGAAACAAACTGTCCTGGTTTTAACAGTTGGACCTGAGCTGAAACACGATACTGACATTTAAAGCGGGTGTGCAGTGAATCTTGGGATAGGTTGGGCCACGAAGGATCCGCCCAGTGGAGCCCCCGTGGCCCAGGAAACCGGGGATGCATTCGGAGGAGTCTTTGAAATGGGACAGCCGAGTTGAAATCAGCGTTTGTGGCCTCAGACCTAAGTGAGAGTTAAAGTGTGGACCGGAGAGCTGGACCAGTTCAGCTCTGGTTTCCAGGGGGTGAAGACCTCTGGCCTGGACCGTCTCCTCTCAGTCCTGCTCACCTGTGGCGTCGCAGCTCTGTGTCTGTTCATCTGTCTGTCCACATCTCTGCACTCAATTTTTTTTTTGTATCTCCACTGATTCTTTCTGCTTTTTTTCCCTCCTCCACTCCCCTGCATGAAGCCCTGCTCAAGTTTTATCGTGAAAGTAATTTATTGAAAAATCCACAAAAACTCTCAGTCCTGGTCCCTGAGCGAGCTGAAGAGCTTGCAGCATTATTCCTGTGCTGAATGAGCCGGGCTTCACATGCGAGGGAGGTTTGTGGTTTTCAAATTGTTTCTGTGACACTGTGGCTCTTTTGTCAGCGGGGCGCCGCCTGCATGCAATCGCTCCTCAGAGACTCCGTCGATGAAGACGCCGTGTGTCACGAGTCCTTGTGCCGTGTGTGTGTGTGTGTGTGTGTCACGATGTCGAGAATATCAGTGCAATAATAACACATCGCCTCAATTTTTGTGTTGCAGCTTGCACGGAATAAATCTACCTGATATCTTGTAAGTTGAGAGACGTTCTGTTGTCACATGTGAGAAAAGCGAAAGTGTCCTGCAGCAACAAAACAGCACAAAATACTAACGAAAATCAACAAGCAGGCTGTCAGATGTTCAGCTCCATATTGTAATATGTGCTATTGATTTTAATGTTGGAGCTGTTTGCCAGGAACAGAAGCAGAGTGGTGGAGTGTTGGTATGTCAGGTCAGCTCAACATTTACACTCATGACGTTTAAGAGCTGATCAAACTGTGATTTTAAACATCTCTTGATTTAATCTTTCCAAACGTCAAACCAACAGATCACAGCAGCCTTTGTGTGAGTGAATGTCAGAATCCCAGGGTGCAGAAAAAAATATCTAATAAAAGGTGTTAAAAAGTATTTTCACCCACAAAACATGAGGAGCATCTCTCCACCTACATTCCCTTTGTATCATAGAACCTGTTTTCTCCAAACAAGCACAAAGCGGGAGAAAAGTAAAATCTTAAAAGTCTGTAAAAATTAGTTTAAAGCAGAAGATCTCTTTCACCGGATGTTGAAGCCTTGAAGCCCCAAAGGTCAACGACCTGAGGAGCTCAGACTCACTCGCAGGAAATCACCAAGTCAAAATTTAAAATGTTAAAAACATTAAAACGAGGCATCACGTCTTCCTCCATAACTCTCGTCAGCAACAGGAGTTGTGTCGACAGGAAATAATGAGGGTACTGATGACTGTCCTGAGATCAGTAAAAGAAAGTAATGCCTGTATTTCACAATGATACTAAAACAATTATTTAGCCAAATGTCCAGTTTTCTTTCTATTTTTTGTTGTTAAATTATCCATTAAAATATTAATATTAATATTAAAAGTGGTAGCTCTTTAGCTCGGTCGCTAACGGGGGATACAAGTTTACTCAAAACATATTAGCTCATGAGCTATGATTGCTCCTCCGCCCTCAACATCGTGAAGACAGCCGCTGAACTTCAACTCCACATCAAAGTTTTGTGCCTTTGCTTTATTGCCATGAACAAATCCAGCGACCTGAGCACTTCCATTGAAATATCATTGTTCCTTTGGAAGTGAACGGCAGCTGAGACGGGAAATATTCATAGTAAGAAATGTAAAATAGTTTGTGCAGTTTTCAAGCAAAAGTTCTGAACACACTCGTGAGGATTTGTTTTCTCTGATCATAATCTTTTTGACGGACACACTGAGCCATGAGCTGCACAACTGTCAGAGTTGGTGGCCATGTCT
>NW_019525167.1:83196-89197 GCF_002814215.2 Seriola lalandi dorsalis | reverse complement strand
GGGGCTCAGGAGGCTGATTGAGGGTGTGTTTCTTAAAAAGGCTCCGCATTCTGACTCCCCCAGCCTTTCCCACAACGCGGACCACACTGTTCCTCTACCTCACTTCACTTGGCCCTCCTCGCTCCGATGAAAAGAGAGAGAGAGAGAGAAAAGCTGGCACTTCATTAGCGAGCACAGACGGGCGAGTGGGATCGTCCCGGTCCCCGGGGAGCGGGGCAGAGCGCGCTCAGAGAAGAGCACCACTAATTAGACATGAGGGGGATTGCCACCGAGCGTCTAATTGCACTGCGGACGCAGCCCAAAGCGTTTATTCCTGTGCGCCACTTGTTAAGGTAACAGTCTTTTAAAGGCGTAGTGAGAAAAGTGAGGGAGTGAGTGGCGCTTGTTTTAACCCCCTCCTTCCTCCCCACCCGTCTCCCTCCTCCGTCCTCCCGTGGCTGTCATTCTAGCCAGGCGCTGTACACTTGGATGTCGGTGGCGGCGAGCGTTGCCATGTGTTGCAGTGTAACCTGTGCGCAGGGGAGAAGGCGGGGAGACGTCCATCTGTCTGTCTCAGCCTGGCGCTGTGTTCACTGACTGAAACCGCTCCGCCGAAACTTACAAAACCTGTAGAAGAACCGCACCAGGACCCGAGCTGGGTCCCCTGTGAGTCTTTATCAGGACCGAGCGCCTCACCAACGAGGACAGGAGCACATCGGTGAACCTGCATGTTTCTGCACATTAAACACAAAGAAGAAATATTCTGCGTCTCAGGATCATTTTTTCATTTATCAGCCAATTCTTTTTCTGGATACTTGCTGCAGACAGATGATTTATCACGGCCCACAACGTGTCCATTCAGTGACTGACGTCCTGGATTTGAGATCCAGCTGCTGGAAAGTTTTAATTTATGAACCTCGTTGTACGTTTCATGGGTCTGCAGTCTCCTAATAATAGAAAACACAGTTGTACCAAATAAAACATCCGAGGAAATGAGCTGAAAATGACAAAATTACAGACTTGCCTGTAATAATAAAGTAATTCCAAATTGCTCTTTTCACCAGCGGGCTGCAGAGGCTCAGGTGTTGGAGTGTTCTTGAACGCACCAACACAGTCTGTTTTATGAAACAGTCCCTTCTCACAGCTGCACAACCGTCCACAGATCATATGACTTAGACATCAGATTGTTCTCATCGCTCTGACCAGGGCCACACGTCCTGGGACTGTCCATCGGCAATTTACTGAGACTGTAAGATATAATAATGATACAATTATACAACAATAACATCATGAAAACTCATTGACACATAAATTAAAGCTAGCTGTTAGCCTCACCCTGGTTCACTCAGTAAAAGGCTTTTGGATTACTGCAGAAAATAAACTGTGACAAACAGAAGTTGATGATACAAGGCAGGACGAGGAAGAGAGGAGAGGAAGTAAGGTGTTCCTTCAAAATAAAAGACTCAAAATGCTCTGTTTGTAATCATCAACGTCGCTCTGCTACACTTGGAGTTGGAAGGAAATAAATCTGGAAAATTATCAGCAGTGAATTACAAGACTCAGTAAACAGCTGCCAAAATAAGAGCATGGTGGAACAAATGAGCATCATAGGAGAGTTAGTTATCAGGTCTGTGTTAAAAGTGTGTGTGTGTGTTGTATTTGTTGAATTCAGTTAATAACCTCCTCCATCCCCCCCGCAGTAACGGCTCGGCCACCTCCGAGGATCTGTTCTGGAAGCTGGATGCGCTGCAGATGTTCGTGCTGGACCTCCACTGGCCGGAGCCCGAGTTCGCCAAACATCTGGAGCAGAGACTCAAACTGATGGCCAGCGACATGATGGAGGCCTGCGTCAAGAGGTCACACCTGTCTCAGACCTTCTCACACTCGCTCTTCATTTTTGTACCTCATACCGAAAATTCATGAATTCCTTTGTTTAATTAACGGTAATTACTGTCCCTGCAGTAATTAGCTTTGATTCCAAAACACTCGAAATACAAATCTGAAGTGGTTTAAAACCTGAAAATCTCAAAGCTCAACAAAGTCGCCTGGAAACTAACTTTTTATTTTCTCATTATCTCTGAGTTCTTACGATTTTGTTAAAAACAAATTTTGTCACAGTTTCACAGGAATTATAGAAACTTTGCTCATCAATCATCAGTCAGTCACAAAAACCTCTTTGTTTCGTGCCACAGAACAAAATCTGCATTCGACTCCAAAATGCAGAAAGCGAGTAAGTCGACGGACTTCCGGGTGCCGCTGTCGGTCTGCACCATGTTCAACGTGCTGATGGACGCCAAGAAGCAGTGCGCCAAACTCTGCGTGCTGGACACGGGGCAGGAGGTGAGCCACCGGTCACATGACTGATCACAGGGTCTGATTTATTGTCAGTATCTTCCAACTGGAAGGTGAAACGTCTAATCCGGTCCTAAAACTGGACCAGGAGATGAAGCTGTCCCATAATGCAGCAGCAGACCCACGTAAATGTAGAAACAGCAGAGCACCTGTTGTGTATTTGTGACTATCTAAACTCGAAATCCATAAATATAGAAAACTTCTCTTTGTTGGGAGTCGTCTGGAAGAACAAGGATATTGAATTTCTAATTCATTACAAAACACAATGTACTTTCACTGAATCTGCACTAAATATACATTTTCTCTGATTAACAAATGTATGAAAAGGTGAAACGCGTCCGTCAGGAATCTGTATATTTATGTCTGAATATAACTTATGTTCACTTCCTTATTTTATTTGATTATTATTTTATTGGCTCAACTTTCTCTACTTGTTGATTCCTTTCACGTTTTAACAAAGTCAGTTTAGCTGCTGCGTCCTCTGAGTGATTGACAGGACAGGAAACCCAAATTGATCGCCGTGTTTATCTCCTGTGTTATAAATAAAGTCGGTGTAAGTGCAGTCGGACTCTCCTTATGAATTCTCCTTCACATCTTTCCTTTTGACCTCGCGGCGTTTTCCGTGGAGGTCGAGGTAAAGTGGCGAGGGAAGGAGATGTTTTTGACCTTTCCACCGCAGCCGTGGTCTTTAATGTTGGAAACAGACGTGGGTGTCCCTCGTCTGATCTGACTCTGAGGTCTTCATCCGCTCGCAACAGTCAGACGGGTTTTAGTTTTTGCAGATAGGATGAAAACGAATGATCAGGATGCTGAGGACTCTTCCACTCGTCATGTCCAGGTTCATCCAATCTGAACTAAAAGAACAAAAGGCTCCACACAGATTTACTCCACGACTCCACTCGTTGTTTATGCCATTGAAATGAACTAATTTTTATATATAATTTATAATTCCTGGAAAAAAGAAAATCTGAAACAAGAGAAGAAACTTGGAACGAGAGGAATCGTCTCCACGTTGGCAGAATATTTTTTCGTGTTTGTAGAAAAACGATTCTTGGCTGAAAATCAGACGAAATCACTTAAGATGGATGGATGTTTGTGTTTTTCAGTTTACATCTCACAGCTCACCATCAGAGGCTTGTTCCTGACAGAGTGAAAGTCTGTCAGCCTCTAAAATCCTCAGCCATCTTTTATTTTCAGCCTTCACACTGAACAGGTCGAGTCAGACTGTCAGATCAGCCACTAAAACGTGACTGTTTCCGTCCAAACATCCAGCAGACGGGGAGTTGAGGTGTATTTGTGTTCACTTGAAACGGCCAAACGCTCGACACGAGCTGTTAAATGGATGACCGTGAAGCCTGTGTGAGGCGGCAGCCTTGGCGTCGCTGAGAGCGAAACCCTTGGCCGCTGGCAGTCTTGACAGAGAGCTAAGCTCGCTGTTCTCTTAACCTTCAGCTTCCTCTCTTCTCCAGCTTCCACAAGCCGCCGTTCGAAAACACCATCTGTCCATTTATTCCTGCCGACACACGCTGAATAAATGCCTGCACAGAGACACACCATTATATCAACACACAGCTTCCACATACTAACGGGTTCTGCTGCTGTAATTTAATATTCTCATGTCATACTTTCATCATTTTCCATAAAATTAATAAAAATGCTGCCCCGTCTAATTAAAATGTAACTTTATAAAGGATAGGGCTGAATTTATTATTTATCACATTTTTATTATAGTTTATTAACATTTTATTGTTGTAATTTGAACTCATTTATATGCTGTTGGGTATTTTCATCTTTTATTTTACACATCTCAGTTTACGATAACAAGCAACAGGAATTTATTTGCACATTAAAGCAGCGATGTGTAGGTGGTCATGTGTTAATACCATCGTAGGTAGCTGCACATCTTCCTCTTCTTCTGTGTTTTATTTGAAGTGTTGATCCATAAGAAGATATGTTTGTGGTCAACACTCTGAGAAACCAAATCCTGCAAGGTTTGGATGGTGGGTCCAGGTGGGCGGGGCTTGGTGACTGCTTTGTTGTGACATCACAAAGTTCCAGAAGTCCTGACGGCTGGTTTTAAGGCTCAGTTTCTGAATACAGGCTGTGTGCATTTCTCTGTGGACTGAGGCTTTGATACTTTCACAGTATTAATATAGAAGCTAGAGCTGATCTATAATCACACTACACATGGACACAGACCTTTACACTGGAGGAGCTTAAAATAATAATAACGATATATATATATATATATATATATATATATATATATATATAATAATTTAGAAGTTCATCATATGTACTTGAAAGTTTCTCTGAGAAATGAAGTGTCACCCCACATGAACCCACATCTTCACTTAGTAATAAAATGGAGACAAATCAGCTGATGAGTAAAGAATAAATGGAGAAAACAATGAATGTGATGAAAAACTCGCCACAAGAAATAAGTGTGTGTATACAGTGTCAACAGTGAGGTGAATTTACATGTTTAGCACAATACAAGACAAGTTCAGAGTCTGTATCTGGTGTTAATGCAGCTCCAGAGCAGGTTCATGTTTTCAGAAATGGGCCTTTACGTCTTGACTCTGACCGCAGCTCATTAACAGCTCGATTTCCAACGCCACTGACGAGTAACGGTAATAAAGTTTATTTATATCGTAATCGCCTTCAACAGCTCCGAAAGTCACAAAGCTTCCAACAACACACTCGGCTGTGTTGTGTGTATTTGTAGCGCACGTGTTGTCAAACCGAAGGAGACGTTTTCTTAATTTGCTCGTGTTTTGTTGCGTTGCGGAGCGCGGCGCTCCCCTCGGCCGCAGCACTAATCAGATATTTACACGACCCCGCCAAGGTCGTGGCCGCAGTGTCATGAAAAGAAAATAATGGCAAAGTGAAAAATCTTCTCTCTGGAAGAAGAAGAAGAAGAAGAAGAAATCATCTCTGCTCGTTTCTTTCTGCCTCCAGCAGAATCATCACAAGGAGTCAATGAGATGATAATGTATTAAACGTCTTCAATGGAGACGGCAACAAATAAAATAAAATAAAATCTGAGCATTTTGTGTGCGTCCACTTAAGAAGCGCAAACTGATTTCATGAAGTCCGACAATCATTCAGTTTGTCAGGCTGAACTTCATTCAGCCCCAAACGCTGCGTCTGAGCGACCTTGATGATTAAATGCTTGGAGTCTCTGATTGAAGCCTGAATTGTTCTGTGGAGTTTTCTGGGGAGAAAAAAAGCTTTTTACAACTCGTCCGCTTTGTGCTGGTTTTTTTACATATTTGATTTTTACAGTCCACAGTGTGGAGACGTATCTGGAGCCTCAAAGACCGGGAGATGTGTGATAATGCCGGATTTCACTGGACTCAAAACAATCTTCTGACAATCGCTCTCTTCATCGGTGTCGCAATGAAATGTGCGTCTGGTGTCGGAGAACATGGTGAAATGTCTGATTCAAGGTCAAAGCTGTGATGGAAATGTAAATAAAAAGTTGTAACGACGACAGGAAACTGGAAGCGTCAGTGAACCGGCTGTCGGAGAGATTTCACCGCCACGTTTCATTTGTAGAAAAACATACGTGTTTAGGTTTAAGAAATGCTTTTTAACGTTTTGTTTTGTTTTAAACTGATTATCTGACTATGTTTGCCTTCTTTTTTCTTTGTCTCATGCCCCCCCC
>NW_019525167.1:59853-83176 GCF_002814215.2 Seriola lalandi dorsalis | reverse complement strand
TGCCCCCCCCCCCCCCCCGCCCGTCCCTCATGTCCATGTGTCCTGCTCATCATTGTTTGAATCCCAGAGTGACAAACAATGGGTAAGTCCCTCCATCGCCTCATCGCCTTTACTTTCCTCTCACACCTCTCCACATGAACTCAATCAGAAAAAGAGTGATGTGTTTTTAAATCTTTACTCCGACATCATTAATCACACGTTGCGGTTCGTCAGGAATCACTCACATACCTTCGTTTTAAGGTCCATTTCAGAGCTACAGCGGCCTCAGGAGAACCAGAGCTCTGCATAGTTTCCTTACTGTGCTCACACCTGAGAAGTTGTTGACGAACTGAACACACCTGGTCGTGGTCATTAGATGCAGGTGAAGCAAAGAAAATGGAAAACATGCAGAGCTGGGGCGATCCAGGACCTGGACCGAGCACCAGTAATGTAAAGCATCATATCATCAGCATTAGGTGAAAACCCCATGTTTTCCTTTTTTTTGTTTTTTTTGATTAAGGAAGTTCTTTTTGCAGCAAAAAAAAAGACAATAATCACAGTTCAAATGATGAAGAACTCTTTTATTTCCTCTTCAATCTCCCGCCTAAATTCTAGGAGGAAAAAGGTCGATTTTGTTTGAACTTATTGTCGACTAACGACTGTTTCTGTTTTGTTTTTATTAACTTATTGTCCTTTATCTTTTGGTCTTGGTGTTGTATTCATGTGCCCTGTGTTTTTATGTTTGTACACACAGTTTATCTCACTGCTGCATACTCATAAGCTGTGTGAGGAAACGAGCCACTTGCACATGGGACGAATTAAAACCTTAAGCTGTTGCATCTCATTTAAAAAATAACACAATCAGGCGTCTGTCGATGTTAAAATAATTCAACCTCTGCAGAAGAAACCGCTCACGCTGAAGTATTCAGTTCTCAGATCTTTGTAACTTTGCAAAGCAGCAGGATTTCTCACAATCGTGAATCCATCTTGTTGAACTCCTAGCTGTTCGGACCGATCAGCTTCCTACGAGGGAGGAAGTCCAGGCAGCTGCAGAGAGGTGACTGTTGATTTTTACATGCAATGAATCGTCTACTGGCAGGATAACTAGATTTCAAAAGCTCCTCAGACTGCGGCTCCTCCTACTACGTCACATGACATGGTTCATCAAAATTGCCTGCCTGAGTATTTTATTTTGAAAGTTCCTCCCCTTCCTGCGAAGGCCTTCGTCAGGTTACCTCAACCATCACAAACCTTTAAAGTCATCGACATTAGATTCATCAGAATTTAATTTCTTTGCTTCTTCCGTGTGGAGTCATGAGTGGTGAGCTCATCCAGCTGTTGGTGGTTTGAGCAGATGTTGTGTGGTGTAGTGTAAGATGTAAACTTGCTAAGATAAAAATATATAGTATGCATGTTTGTCCGATGCCACAATTATGAAACGCACAACTACACATGGTGAAGCTCAAATCCATCACGTCTCCTTCAGCTGTAGCTTCCTGATTTCAGCAGCCGCAGTGATCTTCCACGTCTGCGGCTCAGTTTTCCAGTAGGTGCTGTGAATGAGGCCTCCTGACCTCTGACCCCTGACCAGCCGGTCTGAAGAGGTGTCAATGTGAACTTGACCCAGACCTACGGTGCGGACAATTTGCGATCGACCATTTCTGACGCCTCGCTGACAAATTCTCCCGCCGCTCGTCCACAACTCCTCTGCTTCGACTGATGTGATCAACTCAAATCAATGAAAATGCTAATTCACTTTTTTGCGTGTGTGTGTGTGTGTGTGTGTGTGTGTGTGTGTGTGTGTGTGTGTGTGTGTGTGTGGCGGGGGGGGGGTCATGTTGAAAATGTGACCCGGTTCAGAATCTAAAACGTCTCAGAGAGCTGAAGTAGCCGCAGTGGCTGCAGCTCAATGACCAGATAAATGTTTTTAAAAGCAGTAATTGTTCTTTTCAGGTTTTGCTGTGCACATGGCAAAGACCAAATCATTTCTTCATCTCCTTCTCTCTGCTTTTTTTTTTTTTATTTCGTGGGCGTCTTTGTAGAAAGAAAAAAAAAGGAGAAGAAGGAAAAAGCAGCGATGTTAATTGAAGTAAGAAGAGGAAAAAAAAGAAAACCTCTCAAGATTTGCCTGAAAGATTCGGCGCTGAAAGAGAGCTGCCATTTTGCCGACTTGTGGAGGGAAAAAGAAAGAAGAAAAAAAACAAAATTAGGGCCGGCAGCGGTGACCTCCCTGGACCCGCAATTTGTCAGCGATCTGTGCTCTTTGTTGATTGAAATTTTTAATTTGGGTGTTCTTTAGACGGCCAGTGAAAGGGCATTGTCGCCAAGAGATGAACTCCCCTGCTGCTGCTGCCATTCAGCGCTCAGCCCCAGCCTTTTTTTTTCTGCTCTCCTTCCTTCAAGGGAAAAGGTGCCATGAATATGTTTTTAGGTGGGGGGGGGGGTGCTGCCAAACGAGACATGAAATGGCGGATTAATTGAATCTTGTGTGAGCCTTTGGTCCTCGCAGCTGGACCGGTGCTTTAGAGAAATACAAGGCTGCTCTAATTGTGGGGAGACGCACAAAAAGTATCCTTCAGATTCCTTCGCTTTTCCAGCGCAGACGGGAATGTCATTCAGCTGCATAATGGTCCTATTAGCTGCTTAACTCAGCGGCGTTACACGGATGGGAAGGTTTTCACACCTCGCCGTGTTGGGGAGGGGTGTGTGTGTGTGTGTGTGTGTGTGTGTGTGTGTGTGTGTGAGAGAGAGGACTTGATGTTCATAGTGTTGTAGGTTTTTCTTTCTGTCTTTTACAGCACAGACAATGCTGTTGTTCGGTATCAGGGAGGCGAGGAGTCATTTTTTTTTTAAGCCTTTGTGTCCCATCAGTTTTATGAAAATAATGAAATAATGCTTTTTGCCCCCCCCCCTTCCCCTAATGTCTCCCCCATCCACACACAAACACACCCCCTCCCCTCTGCAGCAACAGTACCACTCCAAAATCGATGTCCTGATTGACGAGGCATTCAAAGAAATGATTTCTTCCCTCGTCTCAAAGGTAAATCTCTTTTTATCCTCCAGTCAAATCCTCTCACTCTTTATCTTTTTATTGTCATTTTTATTTACCTTTACATTTTTAAATATAAAATATAAAGTAGCAGGCAAATTGAACTCTAATTGGAAATATGATTAACATTTTTAATATAGATTTGTTTTAAATTATTATATGAATTTTATGGATTTTTTGGATGTATTTATTTTTTCTCTTTCTTGAGGGAATTTAACATATTTATATAGTTTTTATTTTGTCTCTTTTCGTTTTGTTTTTTCTTTTATTGTTATATAATTTATATTTTATTGTCTTTTTTTTATTAAAAAAGCTGTACTATTGGAAACACAATGGATTTGTCACTTGTATATTATTTCTTAAATTTTCATATTAATTCTTATCCATACAGCCTATTTTTCATTTAGGCTATAGGATTTTTTTTAATTTGATTTTCTATACATTAAATATAGTTTTTTTTTTTAGGATAATTTTTCTTTTTGTTTTTTTATTAATGTGTTTATTTATTTATTTATTAGGCTCATTTTCCAAAAAATGTCTTTTTATATATTAGGATCTTTTTTATATTTTTTATTTTTTATCTTGTATTTAAAATGACTCAGATTTTTACATGATGCAAAGTTTAATTACACCTGAAGGGAAAATGAAGATGTTAAATTTTTTTTCCCCCCCCCCCCCCCGCAGTTTGCCGGTGTTTTAGACGGCGTCCTCTCCAAGCTCTCCAGATACGATGAAGGGACATTCTTCTCTTCAATCCTCTCTTTCACAGTGAGTCGCCATGTTTTTGTTCCTGGAAACAGAGAGAGCACCGAGCTGTTGCTTTCACCGCTCACACAGGAAACCTGTTATTTGCTGGAAACCAGATCTTCCCAGCTGAACTTCAGTGTGATTCTTCTTCTCCTTCTTCTTCTACTCCTCCTCCTTCTCCTTCTCCTCCCCCCCTCTACCTCCTCCTCCTCCTCCTCCTCCTCCTCTTCCTCCTCTTCCTCCTCCTCTGAAAGGTGAAAGCAGCTGCCAAATATGTGGAAGTCCCTGTGAGTCTGTCGATCTGCCTGCCGTTTCATTATTCACCCCGTCGGTCACAGTCACTTTCCATATTTGTGTTTCCATCCACATTCAGACGGTGGAAGTGTCTGGTGAAAAAAAAAAGAAAAAAGGAGGCAGCCTGGAAATGCAGAGCGGCCGCTCTTTGCACTCATTCATGTGCTTGTTGGTTGTTGTTTTTTCATGTTGTTTTTTTTTTATATTGTTTCCTTTTTCTTTTTTCTTTTTAAGTTTGTCGTCACACGGTGTTAAACATGTGTGAAATATAAAGAGGGTTTTTATTCCATCTGCAGCTCCGGAGCCAAAGATCACACAACAAGCCTAATTAATTGCACTCTTCCTCGGAGATGTGTTTTTGCTGCGGTGTCGGTTTGTGGGCGGCGGCGGCGGCGTTCGGGTGTTCAGTGGTTAATGAACGATGGCGGCGTGGCAAAGATCAGGGGCTGCGTCAAGGCGAGCGGGAGGAGGAGGAGGAGGAGACGACGAAGCAGGAGTTAAAGTGTCAAGGTGACGAGGCGTTTACGTCGCCACGTTCGAGGTGTGAAGGAGAGACAGGTTCAGTCTCCAGAATTAGATCTCACAAAGAGAAGGTGACCCCTCGTTTGCTAAAGTGATTAACAGCTCAATATTAACAAAGTACAATTCCTCTGTGTTTTGGATTTGTTTTTAATTTTTTGCACGTTTTACATTTTCCATCTCTAATATGAATCCTGGCACTTTTTTAAAAGCGTCCGCTGGGATTAAAGATATTTTAAAATCAGTTGTTCCAAACCTCTCGGGCTTTAATCCAAACTCTTCGGAGGAGAATTTCACCCAAAATGAAAATTAATACTTAAAAAGAAAATATTTTTTTCCTTCTAACTTGGAGTAGTAATCTGTAATTAGATGTTTTTGACTGCTACAATAAAAGAAAAAAGAAAATTCCTATTGAACATGACCAAACACCGACTAATATTGATGCTCCGCAGATAATTTAACTTTTTTTATTTTATTTGATTGCTTAATTATTTTTAAAGCTCAGCTTCACCTGCCCTCTGTCCAGTATCCCAGCATCCTTAGCGATTATTACATCAGGGTGGTGGATGGACATGGAACACATTTGACTTTTATACAAGAGGCCAAATTTCTGGAATTAATGTTTTAATCTTTTTCTTTTCATATTAACCACAAACTTTCATTAACCTTAAACGTGATGCTAATTTGCCGCTCTCACGTCTGTTCTGTAAATATGAAGCTAAGCAGAGCAGCCAGTTAGCTTAGCTTAGCACAAAGATTAGAAACAGGGGGAAACAGCTAGCCTGGCTCTGTCTGAAGCTAAACAAAAAAAACTCTCTGAACCTTTCTTCTCGACTGCAGCTCGGGTGTTTTCAGTCGAACAAGAAAACTGAACGAATGAAAGTCTGTCGTTTGTATTCTGGACTATTTCTTTCAATTTGTTTTTTTTTTATACAGATGAAACAGATGTTGTGTTGATTACTAAGTTTTAGAGGCACTTTCAGGCCGAGGCCAGGCAAACTGTTTCACCCTGTTCCCACTAAGATTTGATGATATCCAAAATGTAATATCTCGATATAGTCCAGGCCAAATATCACAATAATCAATATTACCATATCTCGTATTTATTTCTTTATTTGGATCCCCATTAGCTTCCACACAGGTGTCACTAGTCCTCCTGGGGTCCACACACAAAAACCAAAAAATAATACTACCTCTTATATATTATATTTATATATATACTGTATATATTGACACTATATCAATAAAGCAGAAACAAAGCAGAACAAAGAAAATCATTTGAATAACTCTACGTTTAAAACAATAAACAATAATACCTTACAATGAAAATGTACATTAACAAGATAAAGCAATTACAGGTACAGAAACCACAGTAACATCTACGTGAGACTGATCCAATTATGTTTTAGTAAAACGTATATACGTATTTAATGTTCCAGATGTTTCTTTTGTAATATATAATTATGTGATAATAGTAATTTTATTCTTATATCACCTTTAAAAAAAGAGTTTACAAGCGGCTTAAAGGCAATATGAAAACAACAGTAAGGCCAAACAGAAGCAGGACAGAATTAAGGTAAAGTTAAGAGTGAAGACACACACATACAATATACTCCAGTATAAATGAGGACAAAGAGAGTAGACGCTGTATAAAAGCAGTAAAGACACAATGAGAACAATAGGAGGAGGATAAAAAAACGACATCACATCAAGAAATATAAAAAAGAAGTGATTTGAAAAGAAGTCACTGATTCTGTTGGCAATTATTAGATTATTGTATTTTATGTTTCAGGTGTAGATGCTTCTGACACTAAACAGTTTAACAGTTTAAGAAAAATATCACATACGGCCTGAAACATCATGATGTTTGATATTATTGAACATCGGCCCGAGCCTCGCTCCCGGTCTTTAAGCTTCCGGCTGCAGCTTTGCGTTTAACGGACATGATGAGACGGATATCAACCCTCTCATCTAACGCTCAGCGTAGCCTTTATTTAATCAGGTGAAGTCGCTGAGATCAAGATCGCTACAGCAGAGAGGGAAAGAAAAAACCAACACAGCCAGACACAGAAAAGCTCACGGCGTGTAGAGAAGGTAGTCAGACGTTACAGAGGCGACAATCGCAGACGTCACTAAACAGATTCAGAGTTCAAACTGTTATAAATATTATAGAAGTAAAAGACTTTAACACGTGTTATCACAGAACAATGATGTTTCTGGTTCATATGAATAACGCAGTTAAATCAGCTTCACTCCAGGTGTAACCTCAACACTTTACCTGTGGACGTCTTTGATATCACAGTGATAATATGAAAATATATAAACCGGGATGAAAAGGAGTCCAGACCTTTCACTGTTCCTGATACCAGAATGATATATTTATAGTAGGTGTATTAATCTATTAACTGACGTCGTATGTTTATTACATGTTTTTTTTATGGAAATCGCAGCTGAAATGATTTGAAAATTATATGATGGATTTTATTTAACATGTTTAAATTATTAATTTACTAATTTTCTTATTTTAAAAAGGCAAAACTACATTGTAGAAGTTGATTTGTATTTCATTTAAGGCCAATTAGCATCTTGAGATACATGAATAGTATATATGAAATTCTGAGCTTTATTAAGTAATTCATAGGTTCATGTTACTAAATTAAAAAATACAGAATAAGTTTGTTAAGTGCAGAAACGGCGCTCTCTGTATTTTGTATGTCACACGCCCGAAACACCAGATGTGAGAAGATCCTGCGCTGAGTCACTGATCAGCTGAGATAAAGAGCAGCACGACCTCACGCAACCTCCTTAATCTTCTGCCCCGCCGCGCCACACCCCACCTGTCCCATCATGCTCTCTGGTTTCCCGTCCAGACTTCCTCCTCAGCCGCCTCCCCCTCCACTGAAATTATAATGTAACCGCTACCTTGGCCTTTTGGTCTTTTGTGTGGAGGGAACCTGACGCAGGTAAGCCTCTTCTCCAGGTGGGACGAAGAGCAAGGAGGCGCAGGGGGAGGGGGGAGTAGGGGGCGGGGCCACTGAGCCACCTCGTTAGACGGCTCCGCCTCCAAAACCTTGTCACGAAAAGATGAAGCTTTCACCCTGGAGTGTTTACATTCTACAGATTTACAATTTAAACGTGTTACTTCTTACGTTTATATTTTACTTTCACCTTGTTTTTGAGACGTTGTTCCACCTGGACAAACCTGTCTGTCCGTCTGTCACTGATGTTCTTACCTGACAATGAAAATAATCTCACCTTTTACTCTGTAACTTGTACCTTTGCCCAGTTGCGTCACGGTCAGAATCATGCTTTAAGTAGTTCCTTGTCATTTTCTAGATTTTATCAGCTTTGGCCAGTTAATGTTTATCAGCCAGTGGTTCCCAACCTTTCCCACTTCATGGCAGCCACATCGGACCCCGCAACATTACGAGGCGAAATAACGTCTTCCCAGAGCGCTTTTAATTTGAATGATAACGAGCGAACTCTCAGGATTGAATGGATCACTTGTCCATCCACCATCTGTCTCTTGACTCTTTCCTTTTAACTCTTCTTGTTGCTAACCAGAGATGTATTTTGATTCCCAAGTTTCGCCATGAATGAATTTTAGCGCAAAATCGGACTGACGTAAAAAAATAAATAAATTCAATAAATTAAAAGCAGGTGTTCGATGTGGTCGGGCCAGCGGCAACATAAAGGTTCCTATCATTGGCTTTTCACAGTGTTTTTTAAGATCATTTCGATTTAAAACAAACCTACAAATCATATCCTCCGCACGTAAAGGAACATGTTTGTTTGGTACAAGCCCGAACAAAAATCACATCATCATCGAAATGAAATGGAAAAAACGATCATTCCAATTGAAATCAAACGTCGCAATATCTGCCAAAATAATCGCCATGTGACATCGCGCCGCCCTAGCGCACTGAGCAGTGAGCAGCTCGTCGTGTCAGTCTCTAAAACTATAACGTGAACTAATGTTAACTCACAACACATCAGCTCAGAGCTGTCAACAGAATCATGCCTGTGAGTTTCACCTTTAATTGTCAGAAACGTTTTTAATATAATGATGACAAACTATTATGAAGTAAATTTATATTGCCATAATGTAGCTGTTACCACCATTATCATTAATATATCATAAAGTTTATCATAAATATGAGACAATTAATGATGTTCTACATTATATATATATATATATATAGTATTTATATTTTTTCCTATAAATTCTCATTTCTTTAGTTTTACCAAAACAGCATTAGCTTTACTTTATATCTAATGTGTCTAATGTCATTTTTCATTAGAGTTGATATTATCTTTGTAGCTCTCACCTGGTGTACAGGTGTATCTGTAAACATTATAGTTTATATTCTCCTTTGATGGCACCCTTAGAAAAGTACCCATGACCCCAATTTGTCCCGGACACAGTCCTGGATCGAAGATTAATTCAACATTAATACTTTCTTGGAGTGCAGCATCTGTGGCGTGACGTCACTGACAGTGTTCGGGGTTGGAGAGGTTCAGTGTGTGTTTCTCACACTGACTCACACGTGTTCAGCAGCACCGACGTGTTCACGCCTGTACAGCCAAGATAGCAGTGACGGTGGCAGCCACACATGCTCCTATCAAACATATGCACGCTGGCAAAGCAGGAACACAAACATTGGAAGAGTTATCGTCGTCACTGGCTGTTCACCATCTTTAACAGAAACACAGTCCTGCAGGGCCGCTCCCGGCCTTTCAGGGGCCCGAAGCACCACACACTATTTAAAAACATGTTAGCTAGTTCTTGTCAGGGGATCAACTCTCGTCGCTAGTTGTGCTTTTACATGTACAGTGTGATTAAAATAGCACATTTTCATTATCATAAAACCAAAATACACCACAGATATGAAAGTAAAGTACTATGTTGAAATGCATTGATTGAGATGTAAAGTATAAAAACAACACAGAACAAACAGACAACAGTGTACAAACAGGTTGACCTGCTTCCTCCAGCGAGAAAGAAAAACCTTAGTCTGTGTGTGACCTTTGTGTTTGAGTTGGATAGAAAAAAGATCACATGTGCAGTACCTTTCACATGTGCAGTACCTTTCACATGAGCAGTACCTTTCACATGTGCAGTACCTTTCACATGAGCAGTACCTTTCACATGTGCAGTACCTTTCACATGTGCAGTACCTTTCACATGAACAGTATATCATGTGCAGAATAAGTTCACACACGTAAAAGATGCAGTTTATCAGACAGAAATGCTTTTACACAACATTTTAAATATATTTAACATTTCACTACATGTCACAAAGTTTCACATGTGTGATACACATTTAAAGTTTTAAATATTCACAAAAAACTTTATTACTTGAGAAAAAAAACTTGAAAATATTTGCTGCAAAATGAAAAAGTTGAAAAGATTATTCAAATCATCGATTAATGAACATTTACAGAATCGTTCAGTAAATTATCCAAAAAAACATGTCTTTTTCAACTCTTGGATAAAACACATGCAACGTGAACAACAAATATTTTCTTCTTCTCTGTATTTTAATATGATAAAAAGCAGTTGTTTTAAGTTATAGAAGGACATCATGCTTTTATAGATACACATCTTTGTACACACACAACCTGCACCTGGCAGAAATGAAATTAATCCAGGGCAGGAAACGGGGGCCGGTAGTGGTGCGTAATTACCTGGCATTTCACTGCCCTCCTCCTCCCCCTCCTCCTCATCCTCCTCCTCCTCCTCCCCCTCCTCCGATGCTAACTGCTCATTATCAACAGCCCCCCCCCACTTCAATCCTCTCCCCCTCCCTGTCTGTATCTGAGCACTGCTTAATTTTACAGTCAGTATTTTGTTTTGTTTTGTTTTGTTTTGGGTTTTTTTGGCTGTCAAATGTTGACGAGCAACGAGGCGGCCATTATCCGGGCGGGAAGGGGATTACTGGTGTTTGGCTACAAGTGAAGAAACAGTGAAGGAGACAAAACAGGCCGAGAGCAGAGCGTGACAAGAGCGCTCAGCTGCTTGTATGTTTTTTTTTTCTTTCTTTCTTTCTTTCTTTCTGTCTGTCTTTCTTTCCTCTCGTGTTAAAGTCTTAATCTCGGTGGCTGGAACTGTGCCGGCATCTCGGATCTGTCATGCTGCTTTGTCACCTCGTCAGAGCGAGAGAAAAGAGAGGTAAATGACTGAGACTAAGCCTTAAGGGGATGGAGGGGGGATATTGATGTCTCAAGTGACAGCAGGGGCAGTGATATGTTGCCAGTGACACGCACACGGACACACTCGAATGGTGTTGTACAGATTCTCCTCTCGCTTTGACCCCATCCACTCTCGTACAGATATAGTTTGTTGATACGTTGATCTTAATCTTATTTTATTTTTATTTTTTTCCCTCCACCCTCACTTTACTTGTCTACCAACTCTGCTTACTACTCTTCCTCCGCTTTCAGTCTTTCCACCAGATGTTTGAAACAGGCTGCACGAGAGCTTTAGTGAGGTCCAACACTGATGCCGGGTGATGAGGCCTGGCTCACAGTGGGGTCTTCAGTTCATCCAAAAGTTGTTTGAGGTTGGGGTTGAAGTCAGTCGAGTTCTACAACAGCGAACTGGGAAAACCGTTTCTTTATGGATCTGTCTTTATGCACAGGGGCATTGTTACAGTGGCCCTGAAAACGCTCAACGCACTGCAACTTAAGAAACATTCAAATATACAAAACACAAACAAATTCAGACAATATCTTCATCAGTTCTCACAACACAATGGAAGTGTTTCCAGGGGACACAAAAACGTGATGAACCAGGCTGCGATGCATTTTCATAGATGTATTATGATACAAAAAGTGCGTCCCAGCCCGGTTCATCATGTTTTTGTGTCCCTTGGAAACACTTAACGTTGTGTTGCGAATATTTGCAGCGAATTCGTGTGTTTGAGCTCTCAGGGCCACTTTACATTGTCATGTTGAAACAGGAAAGTGACAAACACAAACTATTAATTCAAATTTGGGGGAACTCCATTGTGTAAAATATCATTGTGTGTCTTAGGATTGATATTTCCCTTCAGAGGAACTAAAGGGCACGGGCCGAACCACTGGGACACAATGGAAGTGTTTCCAGGGGACACAAAAAAGGAAGTGATGAACCAGGCTGACACGCACTTTTGCATGGATGTATTATAATACTTGAACTAACAACTGCGTCCCAGCCGGGTTCATCACTTTTTTTTGTGTCCCTTGAAAACACTAACGCTGTGTTGTGAGTATTTGCATCGCATTTGTGTATTTGGTGAATTTGAGCTCTCAGGGCCACCGTACATTGTCATGTTGAAACAGGAAAGGGATAAACACAAATTACTAATTCGAATTTAGGGGAACACTATTGTGTAAAATATCATTGTGTGTTTTTTGCCCTTCATTGAAACTAAGGGGCATGGGCCAAACCGTGAAAAGCAGTCTCACACCGAAGGACAATGACTTTTCAAAGTATAGTAAGAGTTGGAGTCAGAGTCAGAGTTATGCATGAACTATACTTTTCCAGGTTCCACAAAGTGTGTGGAGGTCGCTCGTTTTTTTTTTTGTGCGGCAGTTTCTTTTAAACACCTATCTAGTACGTTTACATTAGTTTCATCTCCATTTGAAAACACACCTCCCGACAGGAGGTGAATCAACCAATCAACTTGCTTTATGTGCAAGTTCACACAAAGGCATTGTCAAGACATGAGAGAAGTGCACGTCGACCTATGGTTACCTTTAACACCCTCGTCTGCATAGGTCCCCAGAGTTGTTAACGAAGACGTTAAGACGTACAATTCCAGCATTTATGTCAGAATTTGAACTTCGAGGTCGAGTTCTGTACGTTCCAAAATCAAAAGGTCAAAGGGAAACCAATAATACTTTAAAATGATTATATGCTTTTAAAATAATTCATTTACAGCTTGGTAGGTTTTTGTATAGATGAACATACTGAAACTGTAATGTTACCTCGTTAAATTCTGTTAATTAAAAGAATTCCTGTCCCAAAACTTTCAACAAACAGCAGTCATCTTCTCTATGTTATATTGCTAGTGGTAGTTTCCCACTTCTGATTATGCGTACCAACATACCAGTGTAGTAACTTGCCATGTCGACCCACCAAACACCACAGCAGGTTGCCTGATGCCGGGGTCTCGGCATGATGATTACTGGGTTTCAAAACTGACTCATGAGATGTAGAATGTCACTTGTTTGGTGCGAGAGGAATATTGTAAATAGGCCTAGCTCTATACAAAGCTCCAGTTTTGAAACCAAACTCAATGATAGAAGATGGACCCTGTTTTTTATCAGTATTTGTGGGAATAATCACGAGAATGTAGCATTAATACGACTGCAGGTCGATACAGCAAACAGTTCTGAGTATTTGGTTATCTTGGACGCTCTGGTAAGGTCCTCGCTTGGAAACACGGTGGAGAGAAATCTAGGAGGAGGTGATTACTTGAAACTGATTACCTGATCTACAAAGTGTGGTACTCAGCCTTCTGTGCAAACACCATGTTCAAGCCAGAGGTAGTTCATAGGTGTACCTGGTGCCAGAACGTGGTAGGCCAAGGGTGACCAACTTTGCATTATCACATCTGTGGACCTATGTGAACTGACCACCACTTGGTGAATCAGGTTGTTTGGGAGATCTGCAGACAAGTGCAGTAAATCCTGGCCCTTTTTCCAGGTGTGCATGCACTGTAGAATCGGGGTAGAATCGGCCATGTTTAAAACCTGTGTTGCGAAGGCTTGTTCGTTTGGCTTGAGCTGTGGCCAGAAGGGTCATGGAGGCTTGTTGTGGCAGTAACCCAGGAATCCGCTTGTGGACACAAGTGGTGAAGTAGTGCTGAAGGAGGACGCCCTTCCCCTGACTCAGCAGGCAGGTGTACTGAGGAAAGGAAAGGACTCGAGAACCTTTGCACTCAGGACTTGAAGGAGGAAGGAGTTTGGATAAGTCGTGGAGAGGTGAAAGAGTCCAGTGTGTGAGACTACCTGCACTCATCGAACAATAATGATCTTGACAGTGTTGATGAAGGGTCAACGTCGTCCACATCCCCTGGCAGACGTCCTGTCTGGATGGAGAACTTTCTGAAAATGATTGATAAAGGCTCGGCGTGAAGAGAAAACGTCTGACATGTAAACAGTTTTGAAATGTATCTGTGCTTACGTGGGACTGACCTGAAAGTGTCTGCTACAACAGAACATGACAAGTACTGTAACACGTACGTGGTTCATGCTTTCATTCTCATCAAGACGTCGACAATGATCCTCGACCTGCCAGACTCTCTCCTCTCCACTCGCTCCAGAGGATTATGGGGATTCTGACAGGCCTGTCAATCACTAGGCCTGACCCTCCCTCCCTCTCTCTCTCTGGATGAACATTACACTCACACAACCCCTCCTTTACCTGCACAGACAAACCCACACACACACACACACACAACAGATGCCCCTGCAGCCATGTGACCCCACTTTAACCCCTGGTATCTGCAGGTTTTCTCGTCCAGCAGTCCGTCTGAATTACAGCCGAGCGACTCTGACTGATCTCGGTCTGTCACTCGCTGTTAGTGGCCTCGGAAACAGCTGCTGGGATTGTTGTTTTCCACCAGTAGTTTGACTATCAGAGAGGTTATACTACATTGTGTTTGATTTTTCTAGGAATGCAGAAAAAAAAGCTGCAATGCCTCACATTGGAGAAGTTGCAACCACTTGAGTAATTAATTGATTGTTAAAAAGTTTGCCGATGAATTTTCTGTCAGCCAACTAAATGATTATTATCTCAACTCTATATATATTAGATGTCTGCGTGGGTGGATGCATTTACACGTGGATGTATGTGCCAGCTGCATGGACTGAAATACATGGGCGCTGCCGAATGACAAACTTTACTCCAAGCATGCATCAAGCATTGTGCGAATGCGTAAAGTAGAATTTGAGCTCTGCTTAGAGAACAGTTAGAATTTGTTTATTTGCACCTATGTACCAAAAGTGTTATTTAAAAATTACTTAAAAAACATGAATTTGTGCGAATCAGGCATCCCTATCACAGGAAGTCAGCGTCGAGAGAGGGAGCTGTCTCTAAACTCCCTGGCTTGTCCACATTTCCACAGCTGCCTCTTTGCTTGTCAAAGATGATGCTGTTTGTGACGGAGGTGACTGTTGTTTTTTTTCCTCCATTAGCATGTGATAGTTTGTTTTGTCTTTGATAAGCAAATAGTCACAATCCCAAATTTATAACCTGCCTTTTGCCTTTAAGTGAAGCCAAAAGGTCTCTTGGTTTCTTGAGGCTCTATATATCCTTGTTGTACCACAGGGGACTTGACGTGCCATGCTCAGCAGCGCTGGAGCAGAACAACCCCCCCCCCCCGGGGCCAACGCTTGCCGGCTCAGAGAAAACGGGTGTGAAAGATGTCAGAGTAATTACAATAAGCATTACAGTTGTAATCTTCCATGACAACAGGGAGTGTGAACGAACAGGGCTTTACCCACTTGTCTTGCCTCTGGCCTCTCCTCGCCAAACAAACCGCTGCATCCTCAGCAGTTAATGTTTCCTGCGGTGTAACAGCTCCAGCAGCTTCTGGAGAAATTAGATTTTTTCTTCTTGTTTTCACACAGGAAGCAGCAGGTGATGCTGAACGTTTGTTCCCCGTCTTCTTGGAGTGTAAACCAGTGTAACAAAAACACACACGAAAACCTGTACAGAGGCTGGAAGGTTTTTAATAAATCATTTCCTCATCTTATGGATTCTGTACTACATATACTATTTTTCCCACAATTTTGCAGTTTTCAACCTTGCTCAAATTGCATTAAAATGTTTTTTGGCAGGGGTTTACAGAGTTTGGCTGGTACTCACCTGCTCTTCTGATTTTTGTGATCTGACATTTTTTATTACATACAGCTACCTCCTTAAATCTCTTCACCAAGCCAAACAACATAAAGATAATTGACATTGAATTCAAGGTCAATTAACGCCACATTCCCAGTTGGAAAAGTATTAGAGCTCATGGACAAGTTGATTCGTCAGTTGATTAAAGCAATTAATAAGAACACAGTGTGTATCTAAACACCAGGCATCGTCAGGTTAGAGCTCTTCAGATGTGAGGATTTGCTGCATTTCTCTATTTTCATATGAATATCTTTCAGTTCTTGACTGTTCGTTGGCGTCCATTTAAAGACGTCACGCTTCACATTAGAAAACTGTGACAGGCTTTTTATCTGTTTTCTTACATTTCACAGAATAAAAGATTCATCGATAATGAAATTAGTCATTCATTGTTCATTGAAGCCCTATGAATAGATTTGCGTATACTCGTTTTTATACAGAATTAGTTTTCCTAAGAGGAACACCAGCATATGTTGTTTCCTGAGATGCAGCTGCTGCTTCACATCTCTGGCATCATTCTCTTTCAGTTTGATCACTGGGAAACTGGGAGGTAACACAACGTTGTGTTGTTAAAACTTCATGTATATCTACATATCTGAGTTAAGGATCAAAATCAAACTGTATTAAATCTAAAAGGTCCGTAGTGAGGGTCGGAGGTTTTTCTCCATTGTCGCCAACTGTTGAGTTTCTCTGTGTAATCCTGTAAGGTCTTGACATCAGACTGTCAAGTGCTCTGAGATAATGTATGTTGTGATTTGATTCTATATGAATAAAATGGAAATCGAATTGAATTCAAGGCAACAATGTGGTAAACTGTGAGAACACGTAAGAAAAGCTTCATGAAAATTAAAATTTATTGCAGGTCAGTGGAGCCACAGCGAAACCCTGAAGTCATGATTTGTTCTCTTTAGAATTTCTCTTCAGGAGATCAATACTGTTAGCAAAACTCAATTAACTACTCATACAGACTTTATAAAGTCTCACTGAGCATTTGTTTGACCTCGAAATATTTGTGACAGAACAAATAAAAGTTAAAACTTCAACAGAATCAAAATACTTGGATGTTTTTTTCTGGGTTGTTTCGCAAACAAACTTTCGGACTGAAGGTTTTCTTTTAATAAAAAAGAAACTGCTGATCTGTTTTGAGTTTCCATGGATGGATGGATGGATGGATGGATGGATGGATGGATGGATGGATAGATAACATCTTTGAGCACTTATTCCTCGAAAAATCAATTTGATCGGTCCATAAAAGTATCAAAGTTCGAGACCCAGCCCTAGTGTTGAGGTGGACGCCAGGACTTCAGCTTTCTGTGCATTGTTGTATGTTCTTCCTGTTGACAGTGTTATTTGAGAATCTGCTCCATCTCACCGTAATGAAAAACCTGAAGCTTTGCTTTTGTTCTGAATGTGTGCAGAGGTCGTCGTGTACAGCCAGCTGGTTTCTACTGTAGTGTGATATTATCTTATGAGGAGCATGGCCGTAGTAACATGCGCACCATGAACACCAGCCATGTTCGCATCTTTAACACCAGGCCAAACAATGATTGCCATCGTTCTCTGTATTCGACCTCCCCCCTCCAGCTGTCCTCACGCCTGTGTTTGCCCCCCCACCCCCACCCCACCCTCCGCAGAAACCAGGGATGGATCTGGCCGACACCTACATCACCTTCGTACGGCAGAACCAGGACATCCTCCGAGACCGCGTCAACGACGAGCTCTACATCGAGGAGGTGTTTGACGTGAGTGTGCTCATTCTTCTTTATTGCAGCACTTATTTTGGTAGATAATGTGATTTCCCCTCCCATCAGCTGCCCGTTAGCTCTGCTCCAGTTGATCAGAGCTCATAAAGACATAGCCGTTTGACAAACTGATTCTCCAGGTGTGTTCACAGATGAGTTGCGTTCATGGCCTCATCAGACAAAAAAACTAGGCGGAGAAAGAACTTCTAAGATAAAATACATCCTCAAACACATGTTTGCTCCTCTCAAAGGACGAGTACCTCTCCCTTCTTACTGCTTTGATGATATGTTGCAGGCCTCTTGTAGGATTTCAGGTTTCTGCACACAGCTGTCAGACGTTTCGGATGCCCAGAAACCTTTTACCTGCCCCGAACACGTCCTCACATCCTCCTCTACCTCTGTTATTTCCTCCTTTTACTGTTATTCCCCCGCGGTCGCCGTCGTCCCCGTCTGATCTAGATTTCTTTCTTATCAAAGCTTCGTCTTCCCTATAGATCCATAAAGGGAAGGCAAGGTGAAGCTGTGATAAGCAGTGTGGTCCCATATTCATAGTTTGGGTTAAGTTCTCGATCTCTACTGGGTTCAAGTCCCAGTGGCAGTAGCTCCAGTTTGTCATGTGTTTCCCATTAGTACATGTTCACAGGTGGGAAGCTGGTGAGGGATCATGGCCTTCTAGTCAGTGAGGGAATGTGTTACATCCTCCAGGTGAAGCTCATCAGTGGCAGGTGAAAACGAACAGCAGGAGACACAACGACTCTGTGATCTCAGTGACTCTGACCGCGACTTGTTTGAGTGTTTCTGAAACAACGGTCTCTAGAGTTTTTACTCTATGGAGGAAACACCTTGTTCATGAGAGAGGACAGACTGACTATAGTCACTCAGATAACCACTCTGAGAGTGCTGTGGTGAGCAGAAAAGCTGTGGTGAGCAGAAAAGCTTCGGAGTGAACAACCTGTCCAGCCTTGAGGTGGATGGACTATAACAGCAGAGGATCAGGTTCAAGTTCACTTCCTGAGGCTTGAGGTCACCAACACAGGACACCTGAAGACATGGTCTGGATTTCTGCTGAGGCAGCAGATGGTCGGGTCAGAGTCTGAACCCATGTACCCAACCTGCCTGGTGTAATACCAATCAATCCTGGTTTTATTGCCACAGCCTAGCTGAGTATTGTTGATGACCATGTGCTTCTCTTAATGGCCACAGTTTACCATCTTCTAATGGCGACTTAAGCTTGAAAAGTTTTTTGTGATATTTCAACTTTAGATAGAATTTCCAGTGTTGATCCATAAGAAGATATATTGTGGTTTTAAGAACCAAAAACCATCTCAGTGTAGTTTCACATCTCCTCTCTCAGGCTTCTCTCTGGAGCTCTCCGAACAACAGGTTGGTGAGCCAATCAGAAGAGAGGAGGCTCTGAGCCTCTCTTCTGATTGGTTGACTGTTTTCTGACTGATCCAATAAAAATATAGCAGATTTCAGGTAAAAACACTCAGAGAAACCAAATCCTGCAAGGTTTGGATGGTGGGTCCAGGTGGGCGGGGCTTGGTGACTGCTTTGTTGTGACATCACAAAGTTCCAGAAGTCCTGACGGCTGGTTTTAAGGCTCAGTTTCTGAATACAGGCTGTGTGCATTTCTCTGTGGACTGAGGCTTTGATACTTTCACAGTATTAATGTAGAAGCTAGAGCTGATCTATAATCACACTACACATGGACACAGACCTTTACACTGGATGAGACCTTTAATGTGTCAAACTGGCAAATGTGACATTACCATTTTACTGTATCTGATCTTTTCATAAGATATACAGTAAATGTTTGTATGGAAGTGCAGTCAGCTAATAAAAATCTTTACAAATTGAGCTCGCAGTCAGATGTTACAGATGTTAGATACTGTTAGTGTGAAGTTCGATTCTCCAGTTTCGGAGCAGCAGCAGGTCGCGTCGAGGCTGAAAACACCGACAGCTTCTGTTGACCTGTTTATCACTTAGGAAACACCGAGAGCTGTCGGCTCGCTCTGCAGGAGCTGAAACACAACGTTTACATCCATCTATCCATCCCTCCCCGTCCCACGCTGTCCGTTTTCTCCACCGACCACCCCCCTCCAGGATTCAGATCTAAAAGAATATTTTAGTGCCAAGTTGTCAAACACGCCTCAGCTCACCGGCGTGAGTCAATGCAGCGGACATGGCAGCTCAGACCTTCGTACACATTAGCAGCACGAAGCAGAGCGATGGAGTCTGCCGCCCGTCGCCTCCTCTGAGGGTTTGGGGTGCTGTGGCTGCGGCTCAAGCTGCACTGTTCTGATTCGTGTGTGTGTGTGTGTGTGTGTGTGTGTGGGGAGGGGAGGGGAGGGGGGTTGAGGAGAATGAGTCTAATGGAGCTCAGAAGCACCCAGTCATGCGCCGAGGGGGAGGTGACGATGGGGCCTCAAAGTGTCTCCGCTCAGCCCTTCAACTTACCACACACACACATACACACACAGAAGCTGTTTGTGTGTAACAAAGAAAAAGTAAACCCTGTGTTCATGCAGCAGCGTCAGGCCTCCTGCCAGCAGCATTATGGGTATGCAATTGTCTTGTTTACGAGCGTCTGTTTGAGTCAAAGTCAAATTTATTTACGGCGCCTTTTCTTTAAACTGAAGGTTCGTCGACACTGATGGATTTAAAGAGGAAGAAAGAGGCTGTTACAGCGAAGTGATACACAAAGACACAAACACGACGCGCAGCTGTGAACATGCTCATGATTTTCTGTTTCTGCTCACACGTGCCTGTCTGTCTTATTTGTGCACAAGTGCTCACCAGGGAACGTCTTTGTGTGGAAGTGTAATACATGCCCCACACACACACACACACACACACACACACACACACACACACACCTCCATCCTCTTCACATTAGGAGCCAAATCACCTTGATGAAGCAGCTTAACGAGGATGAAACAAGAAACAAGAACTCATTTAATCCCAGGTTCGGCCTTCAAGATGAAAAGCTTGAGATTAGGACATTGTTCAGTGTCAGCATCTCGAAACAAGACAGAAATAAAACTTGTCAATGATTTCTGCATCAGAATCAAGAAAATGTTGTGAAGGAAATATAAACGAGGAGCTCAACGACTAAACCTGAGGATTTAAGAACAACATTAATTATTCTGTTTTAGCTATAATTATATTTTTTGCATGTGTCATTACATAACTACCTCTTTGTTTCAGCAGCAGTTTTATTTACATTCGGGACATTTCTAGAAATGAAAATCAGCATCTTGAAACGTGACATTATAAAACAGATGCTGAAGAATCAAGAAAATACAAAAAATCTCATTTAACTGGCAATATTTATGATAATAAGATTATTAGACTCAATCCTACCATTTAAATAAGACTTTAAGACTTAATAGTTAAATTACTTATTTATGATAAAGATTATTTTATCATTTTAACAAAATTACGAACTTTCAAAATCAGAGTTTTTGTCAAATGTTTGAATGACATCATTACTGTGACACCATCAGGGAATACCCCCACCCGTCCAGTCCATTCATCATATAGATATTCTTTCTTATAGACTAATGCAGACCCACAATGCTGTGCAGACCACCCGCCACCTCTCCACCCTCCTCCCCCCGACATATTCCCTCCATCTGTTTTCACTCTTGTCCTCTAATTGGCTCAATTAAGGAGCGCCTTCGTACCCAATTTCCACGACAGTTAACGTAGCTCGCGAGGGAACTGTCAGGCAGCTGATTAGTCGCTTCGAGGAAAGTCCGCCTCCCAGAGACTAAAATAAATGTTTCGCTCAGTGTGTGGAGAGAGAGAGAGGGGAGGGGTAGAAAGAAGGAAATTGGGAGAAATCATAGGAGCAGCAAATATCATCCAGTAATTTCAACATCCTCGAGCATCTGTTAACTCGGAGGGTGAGGCGAGCTGATTAACAGGCGACTCAAATCCAAGCATGAAAATATTTAGTGCGGAGAATGAAAGGAGGAGAAAATGAGGAAGGAAGGAGGAAGGGCGAGAAACACGGGACAATATCACAGCTGGTTTGACTATAACTGTCCTCACACGTCAACTTTCTCAAACCCCGTAGAATAAAACTGAGCAATACATCAAATATAATCATACACTTGATTTAAATGTGTTGATGTATATTTCTTATGTTTCTTTCTTGCATTATTATTGTCTTATTTTATCAGCAGCCCAGTCTCTTAGAAGTTGCATTGGTTTTCCCAGTTAAGTTGCGGTGCTAACAAACGGATGGAGCTGGATTATGTTCGGAGTCAGCAGGTGGTGGATGAGGTGGATGAGGTGGATGGAGGGTCCCTCAGCCGAACCAAGTCTAAACTTAACTGTAACATTTTACTTGTGACTTGCCAAATACGTAAATTTAACATTTCTTCATTACGTTAATAGAAAATGCGATCTGGTCCCAATGACGTTTCCTGCAAAAAGGGTTGATGTTAGATTAAAGAAATTCTACACAAGGTGACAAAAGGAAGAACAAATAGACACAAATCTGCTTCAAGTGGCGCGAGCTGAATTGAAAATGTTTTACATTTCGGGAAAAGATTAGCGCTCATCTCAAAGACTCATGTCCGCCACTCATTAATGTGCAGAGACGAGAAGAAAAAGGAGAGCTCGGTCACTCTTAAGCTAAAACACAAACGGGCGTAGCCACTCTCTCCGGTCGGTGCGTACGAGCTTCAGCTGCAGGCGACAAATCAATGAGAACCGAAGAAACAGTCCAGCGCTTGAAGTTGTATGAATAATGTAAAGTGAAACAGCTCAGTCAATGGCGACGCACGCCGGTGGTGTCAGGACTCACCGCTGTCCTGTTTCCCAAAAGGCAACAGTTTTGTCGGTTGTGAGCAACACGAGCATTAAAAACAGCAGATGACACCGTTGCGTGTCACTTGCGTCGTCTTCCACAAAATAATTGGAAGATTTAAAAGAGGAATCATAAGACTTCCGCTAACAAAATGCTGTCTGTCCTCGACTTGTAAACTACAGTTACTACAAGTTTGTTTACGTTGTGGCTCCGCCCCTCTTTTTGGCTCAGCTGTCAATCAAACACCGACCCACCAGCTTAGAGGCTAAAGGAGCATTTCAGATTTCTGATCTCCAGTCACTTTTTATTCGTTTCTCTCAGTATTAAAACTATATAAATATACTTTTAATCCCTGTTTGTGTAAACGTCTGTGTTAAAACCTGTTAAAATTGTATTAATATCAACATATTAATATCAACAACCAAAAGTAACAGCATGAGAAAGATAAAACTTCAGCTGGGAGTTTCTGTCACCGATTAGCTGGATTGCTGATACAGTGCCTGGTTCGACACCCAGCCAACTGTGGTAAATACACTATTACATCATAAATTGTTGGACGTTAGATTCTGTTTCAAAATCATTTACACTGAATTTTTGACCGTGTGCTGATTTTTCAGTTCATAGAGTAAAAACATTCTGTATTTATTCACTTTGCACAGGCAGAGAAATGAAATCAGGACTAATTAAACTTGAACTCTGTCTTGTAAGTTAATGTACGTTTCTTTTCAGTTGACATTTAACTACTTTGAGGGAAAAAACTGCTTCATTACTTTGATGTAATTACATGGAGACAGTCAGACTTCTCTCTCACAATAGATGGAACCAAATATTTGCGTGACCCCAGAATGATCACGGACGTGTTTTGACTTTTGTCAAGTGCAAAGAAATAACCTTTGGACTGTTTTTCTCTCTTAAATTGGAAGGTAATTACAGTCCTTGCCAGTGTGAAATTAAGTCTGTCCGCGGCTGTTAAAGCAGATCTGAATATTACGGGTCATTACTGTGTCAGAGCGATGTGCCCGAGCATTCTTGTTTGACTGGTGACTCAATAAAAACCATCTGATGTGTGCATTTTACCATCGGCGTGCTGAATGCTGATGTAAGTGAGGAGCACTTTTCAGGTGGGAAAAGGTGCGTTTGGTTTCTCTGCAGCTCTGGTCTGGTGGCGGAAGGTGTGAAGGAAGAGCGTTTAATGAAAATTACAAAGATTGAACCTGATTTTTTTATTTTCTCCTTTGAAGTTCAAAGTGGAGCCGTGGACCCCCCCCCACCACCACCCCTCC
>NW_019525167.1:51478-59726 GCF_002814215.2 Seriola lalandi dorsalis | reverse complement strand
GGCGCCCTCATTTTATCCTTTTTTTCTGCTTCACTTTAAAGAGTTACGTTCGCTAACACCTGACATTAGTGGCGGATTTGGGTTTAATTGGTCTCACTGTGAAACTCAAATATAAACTACTCAACAGTTATTTGTGTATGTCTTAAATGGTAGATTCCAATCAGCTACGACAGGTGAGTGAGTGTGTTATGCTGCAGTTCCACTAGATGTCGCCTCAAGAGAACTGGCAATTGAAATGAAGAGGAAAATCATCGCTCCACAAATACAAAGTCAGAAAGGTTTTTGAGTTTTTGGTTCTCAGCAGTTAATTTCACACCCAATGTGAGGTTTACCAACAATTTGAGTATTATTACACCTTTATACCTTAAAGGAACCTATGATTTATTACAACCTGGGTTTTATTTTCATGGTTTCTGTTGGATATTATTGTTCTCACCAAATTAAAAGCTTTGAGACGTTTGTTACCATGGTGATATCCTTAAAAAGGAGTCAAGTGGATCAAGAAAAACAAGCAGTCACATGATCAGATGGCCACTTTATCCTAAGGTCAGACTGGAAGTGACAGATCCCAAAATCTTGGTGAACATCCATCGTTGCACAGGAAAACTGAGAGACCGTATATATTTTAAGAAAGCAGGAAGTGCGTCAGTAAACTGATGGATGTTTACAACTTTTAATGTTCACCTCTGATCTTTTTGCTTCTTACAGCAATGGTACACCGGCTCCATGAAGGCGCTGTGTGTTTGGTTGACTGACAGACTGGACCTGCAGCTCCACATGTACCAGCTGAAAACACTCATCAAGATTGTCAAGGTAAACAAACATAAAACCAATATCAGAGTGTTGTTAGTGTTAGTGTCCAGATGCCATTTCCATGCATCACTTTACCTCCCAGATCCAAAGCCTCCTTTTCTTTGCTGTTTGAAAAGAGCGGCAGTGGGTAAAAAAACTAAAAACATAAGTTGTGGATTATTTGTGTAAAAACAGAACTGATGTTGAAGGAAAAATAAAAGACAAATCAAACCACGCTGAAGTGTCCTTGAAAGCAGCAGCATTGGTGTGAATAGGCAGCGAGAGGAGAAAGAGAAAACTGCTCAAATTGTGTGCCGCTGCTGTTTTTGTCTTTTCATAGTTTGCTAATGTACAGACACGCGTTAGTTTAACTTGAAAGCAACATGACAAGGAATGATAATGGCTTCTGACTGAAGGTACAAACCCCTCAGACGCCTCAGCCTGCTTTCCTGGTCTGACACATAAAAGACTCGGCTCGTCCTTCAGACTCAATCTTTCCGCTTTTGTCCTTCCGAACGGCAAACAGTAGCCGCCTCCTCCAGCTCGATGCATTCCTAAGATGCTCTCTGTTTTTCCCTCCCTTCTCCTTTTACCTATCCCTCCTCTCCCCCTTCACCTCCTCCCTCCCACCTCAACAGAAGACCTACCGTGACTTCAGGCTGCAGGGCGTCCTGGACGGCACACTGAACAACAAGAGCTATGAGACCATCTACAACCGGCTGACGGTGGAGGAAGCCACGGCAGCCGTCAAGGCGGGCGACGGCCTGCAGGGCATCAGCATGAGAGACAGCGACGAGGAGGACGACTAAACTCGCACACAAACACACCCTCCCTTCACACTCCCTGTTTCCTACTTGATTGTCATCCTTCCTAACAGATCAGGAGCTTCTGTCACAGTTAATGATGTGTGTCTTCTACTTCACTTCACTCAACAGTTTTCATTAAAAACTCAGCAAACGTAATTTAATATTAGTATTTTTGAAATATGTTGCTGCTGGACAGAATAGCCATGCTTTTTTTCAACAACAGGACAGGATATGCTAAAGTTAGCTAGCGTGTCATGTTGTTTTCTCCACTGAGCTCCACAGTCTTGGAAAACTAAAGACAACAGATATTTGAAAATAACATTAGGAACTAGGTAGAAGTAGAGAACTAGCTACTCAGCAAAACCACCTTGCAATATTAGCAGCAGGAGCAGGTTATGCTAATGTTAGCTAGCATGCCATGTTGTGGATGCATTTTTTCCACTGAACTCCACCAGGTCAATGAAAACTAAACTGAAGACTACAAAACAGAGACTGAAGTCAAAAAACATAGTAAAAAAAAAAACATTTAAAAAAAATTGTGAAACACTCACACTAAAACACTGTTGCTAACAGCAGGGACTGCTTATGCTAATGTTAGGTAGCAAGCCAACAGCTCTTAGCTCACTGATTTTCTTCACTGTCATTGAAAAATATAAACTGAAACAAAAATGAAACTACAGTCCAGTAGTATGACTTGATAGTCTGTCTGGAGAAAATAGACACAAATAGTTACACAGCTGGGCAAAATAACCAACAACAGGACAGGTTATGCTAACGTTGGCTAGTAGGCCTAGTAAGCCATGTTGTTGATGCATTTTCTCCACTTCAGACAACAATACTCAGTGAATAGAATCATTTAGATTACAGTCAATAAATGTCATTTTTTGATTGGAGAAAGTTATGCTAATGCTAGCTAGTGAGTCTTGTTAATGCATTTTTTACTTAAGTCTATTTTACTTTTATTAAAGGTAAAAAATATCATTCTTGAGTATGAATGAGTTGACAAAATTGAATAAAGAAGTCCAGTTGTATAATGAATTGAACTGAATCGTGAGCTAACGTTATCATTTCAGCCCTTTATATGAATATAGTGTTACGTTAGCTTAACAGCTAACATTATCTTGCTAGCTAACAGATAAGAAAAGGTAGGAGAACAGCTGTTACCACAGAAATACAAAGGGGTCATAATGAATAAATATGAGGAGATATTATTGTTGTTTGTTACAATTAGAGTTTTACTTAAATATATGTCACGTATCGTTGACCATGTAAAATGTTTTTAGGGTTTCTTCTCTTTAAACTGAAAATACAGTGGAGGAAAAAATATTGAAAACAAACTTAGCTTTCATTTTTTAGGAGTGAACACTGAGTGTAGTTACATGTGCAGTAGAGGTGAAATGTCATTCATCACAGCTGAAGACCTGATCAGTTGAGAAGGGATGCTCAGGTAGTGACACACCCCCTTTTACCCAACCTGTCACATGCTCATCGCCCAGACACTACGTGTTGAAACGTACACGAGTCAGAATGTACGACAAACAGGAAGTCACGGCGAGGCGAGGCAAGGCATCAACACGCTCTGGACTGTGCCAAGACGAACCTCGCCAAGCTCCGCCCTCCTCCATGAGCAGCCATACTCTGATTGATGTCACTTTGTACAGTAGAGCTCAGCGATCGCCATTAGTGCAGCTCCTTTCTGTTTCGTTTCATCCACCGTTGTAGCTTGTTGTTCAAAGCTTCAAAGGCTCCAGCAGCTCTGAAACCCCAGAGTCCAGGCAACCTCGCTGCCTTTTTTTAATCATACTCCTGACAGCTACAAAATCCACTAAAGAAATGTATTTTTATTTGACAGGAAGCTTGGAACTGTTAGGTTCAATCTAACTGGTTTTATTGAAGCTCAGTAATCCACTTTCATTCTCGTCACCAGTAAAACAACAGCACTGTTTCTTTTTTGTTTAAACACTTAAAACAAGGTTGTTTTTAACATTTTCCTGACAAGCAGGAAAATGCGTGGTTGGGCGAATAATTACTGTTGTCTCTGATCAGCAAAAGCAGAAGTAGCCTGACATCGTTACAGCACTTCAGTACTTGAAGTTGGGGTCAGCAAAGCATCTGACCGCTGTCATCATCCTTGAGTGTTTGAAACAAATGTTCGTTTCCTTTAACCATGATCACAACCTTTCTCTAATCTTGAAGAAGCAGCTTTCATTGGCTATAGTAGGTAGCAGATCAGAAAACGATGAAGAAAGCGATGTTTTGTTTTTTTTGATTGGGGAACTCTGTTCTGATCTGTTCCCTCATGTTCCCGTACATTGAAATTAGACGAATCTATGTACCAAAGGTTTCTGTGCTAGCGTGTCTGTTATGTCACACTGCGGAAAGTTAAGTTAGAGTTTATAAATGGCGTAAACCGGTTTCAGTCCATACAGTCATACACCAAACAGCTGAGCTTAGCTTTTGTAACCCTTCACCGGGATATTGTAATTAAGTCGCCCAAACTTATCCAAACCTTTAAAGGATGATTTGAGTTTTACAGTTTGGGTCTCTGTTGGGTTTGTCCATCATTTTGATCAGTAACATCAGTGAAAAGAGTCAGACGAGTAAAGGAACAAGAGCAAACAAATGATTGGACAAACTGGAAACATTGTCAGTGCAGTCAAATTGAAAGTGAGCACACTCGCAATTTTGATAATGATTCAAATCACACAGGAAAATTTGATTTTACACAGTTACAGGAAGGTCTGTGGCTCAAAGTTGAAGCAGAAAATGGGTCTTGGATGTTTAATTTTACCGTTTACCTTTCACCTCACCTGGAGGTTTGTTTCCAACCTGTCTGACTGCTCGTGTTTCTTTACCAGTTGGATTTAACTGTTACAGTAACTGATAGAAACGACGCCCAAACCTACAAAAACAACACCCAGATTGTAATAAACCAGAATTATCCTTTATTAACAATGAACAATCTTTCTTTAGTTGCCAAGCGTTGATGTTGTTAAAATGGAGAAACGTTAGCATTTACCATTCAGAAACTTTGAAATTGACAGAATGAAGGGTCTTGCAGAGTCATTCAGTATCATGTTTTTGTCTGGCAATAGGGTTTTAGCTTTCAGGTAAAAAAAAAAACTAAAACAAAAACAGACAGTGCTTAATAGCTGAATGTTTGATGTTCAGTGTCTTTGAACTCTTACAACTCCACGCTGACTAAATGTTGCCGCCCTGCCGTCGTTTCTGAATCTGAACCTGAACCTTCTGTAGCTCCAGATGGTCTCCACCTCTGACCGAGGACCGGCGGCCTCAGGGGATAAAACTAATCTGCGCAGGTGTTCCCGCAAAAACACAAAGAGTCGGTTTCACCACACCGGAGGTCTTTAAAAGGTGTCGGGACCGGAAGTGGAAAGTGGGGAATACTTGTTGAGACGCGACGACTACATGCTGATGTAGTTGTAGATCTGCCGCCATCTTTGTTCACCGTGATATTTACTGTTGTGAAGAGTCGTATTGAGCTGTAGCGTGGTATGGTCGTACCGCCTGATGTGCATCATACCCAACGTTGATCAAAGTCTTACAAACGTGCCAACAAACTGACAAGGTCTGGACTGTTTGTTTTTGTTTGTTTGTTTGTTTGTTTGATTGTTTTAAAACAGGAACATCCGGGGAGAACGTGCATCTGGTTTTTTTTTTATTAATCTGATTACCGTCTTGAAATCTGATCAGCTGCCAGCGGGCGCGTTCAATCGCCACGGTCCGTTTGCGTGTCGTCGTCCAGTAAAAAAATAAAAATACAAAAGTTTTATCTGTAGATTCAGTGTTGGCCTCCGAACGACTGTGTGCAGCAACCTGTCGTTTGTTTTAACTGTCCGATCCAGTTTGTGTCAGTGCAGTTCAACAGGCCAAAAACCGAAAGGACAAAAATCTATTATTTGAAGAAGTATATTTATATTGTCTTATTGTGCACCTGTTTTGTTCAGGTGTCTTATCTCAGTGTCACTATTAAAAGTGTTTTTAAAGCAACTGTGATTTCACTCTGTGGGTTTTATTCTCTCAAACTGAGGATTGGTTCCTTGACGTCAGCCATTGGATGCACCAGTCCTGAAGTTCTGCAAAATAAAAGCTTTATTCTTTTGGGGGGTTTTTTGGGGGTTTTCACATTAAAGGTACTTTGGACGGTATTGTAGCATCCTCCACAGCTACATGACGTCAGAAGGAAATTTGAGATTTGTAGGAAATTTAAAAAGAAAAAATGTGTTATTTATCTTTAAAATGTGCTATATGGCCAAAAGTATGTGGACACCTCACATGTTCATCTTAGTTCCAATGGAGGGAACCTTTGGAAACCCTTTCCTGTTTAAACTTGGCACCATCCCTCTGCACGTAAAGAAATGGTTCTCCCAGTTTGGTGTTTTAGACCTTGACTGATCTGCACAGAGTCCTGACCTCAACCTCATCCAGCGCCTCTGGGATGGACTGGAGTCGGACCTCAGTGCTGGACCTCACTAATGCTCCCGGGTCTGGACGGCAGCAGATCCCTGCAGCTGGTTCAACATCTGGCGGAAAGACTGAAACCAATGAGAAGCGGAGCAGCATCACCATGGGCGCTAATCTAAAATACACTGAGGTATGTGGACACACTGTGAGGGACTTCTGTAGAAATTGAAGCTCAAGTTTTCTGTTTAAACTTCAAACTTTATTTAAGGTTCTAGTGGAGAACTCAAATCTCAGCAAATACATCAGGCTGTATGTTGTTTAAATGTGTATTTAAATATATTAAAATTACAGTTTATTTGCAGGAATATTAAAAAGAAAAGACGAGAACCCAGTGAAATAAAAAGTGAAATACATTAAGTAAGAAAACACTTCAGATTTGTTTCTTTTTTCCATTGACTTCCTGTTTTTAATAAAAGTACAAATAATTACAAACAGTAAAAACCCTTGACACATATTTATGACCATTATTTGTGTATGAAATATTGCATAGATGATGCCTGAATGAATTTATGTCAGAACTCCTTGTACTGTTAATACAGGGCATTTATCCCTGAAAGCTGCTTTTAAATTACCTTAATTTTTTACCCCTTAAAGTTGGTTAAATATCACAGGGTTTAAAGGGATTTAAAAGCCATTTATGTCTGTTAATCCTCACACAAACACTCTGAGAAAAAATGATTTCTTAATTTACTGAATTTGTCTCGTCACCCAGAGGTTTCACACTTCTCATTCAAATATGACACAGTATTCAGAGACTGACTGATCGATTTCCTTTTTAATCTGCTGAAGTATTTACTCTCCATGTCGCCTTAATCTTGTAGGTTTAAGGTTTTAAAGGGTTTCTGTTCTCGGGAAACTGTCTGTTGGCCGCCGTCCATCAGCTGCTGTTTCTCTTCTGCTGCTGCAGCGACAGACAGAGACACAAGATAAGGGACAGTCATTATTATTAATTCATTATTATTATAATTATTATTGTTATGTGATCATAATACAACCAAAGGGGTTTATATTGTAAAAACTGAGTTCCAGCAAAAAGAAATTCAGTGTAAAATCTAAATCTATAAGGTCATTTCAAAATAAAAGACAGACAATCAACATTATTATCATAATTTTTCCTCTTTATGTTCATTCATGAATTAAAATGTAAAACAGAACCAGCTTCCTCTGAGTTGATCAGATTTTATTTCAGAAGTCAACAAGAGTAAAAGTTTCTAAAGGGAGGAAATGATTTTTTTTTAATCCTGATTTAAAGCTCATAATAATATTTAAACATAATGTGAAGCAGGATGAAAAATCTGTGAAAAAAACGTTAAAAGGTTTAAATTTACAGGCCTCAGAAATCATTGATGAAGCTGGTTTACACACTTTTGTTACAGGTTCTGCTACAACTAATAACAACATTAATAATTATCATTATTTTGCCTTTTTGTGTTTTGCATTTGACCTGGACGTCTTTCACACTTACTGATGCCACTTCCACATCACTGACATACACAGTATAAGCTACAGGCCTGTACTTTATTGATCACGTTATACATATCATATATTGATAAACCCTTTCACACTGGATTCACACCATCACTGGTTCATGCTGTTCATCCATTCATCATCATCATCATCGTTATTTACTGTGGATCTGTTCACACTGTTTGCTCTTGGTAAACTTCATTTTGTTCTACAGTTTGTACGATGATGATAAAGAGTATTTATAATAATAATAAGAGGAATTAGAAGTCCCCATAATGAAAGGTTTATATCACACTGCAAAATTAAAAAGTGTTATCAATATATAGTATTTGTAAACAATTCTAGCTTCTATAATATTTTATATGAACATTGTGTTTTACTGTATTTTCATTCATTATCTGTTTATACAGCAGCTGCTAATTACAGCTGCACAGGAGGACAAATATTTTACTTCCAACATTATAATGTCTTATAAAGCATTTCTGTATAAATGCTGAACACAGGGAATAAAAGTGCTGCATTACAAAACAAAAGCCTTTGGCCTTTTTAAATCCAGATTATTAACAATTAAAATACCTCAAGACCAAAACAAAGGTGAAATAAAACGAAAACAATGAGAATAAAATCTAATAAAAGTAAATAGAATGAAATAAATCACAACAGGCCGCTGCCTCTTCAGCACTCCATCAGATCTGGGT
>NW_019525167.1:32394-51457 GCF_002814215.2 Seriola lalandi dorsalis | reverse complement strand
GGGGGTGGGGGTGTTGTAATATAACCTATTTGTAATAATAATAATAATAATAATAATAATAATAATAATAGTAATGGTTTAATATTGTTTGGCCTTGTAGTAAAGCTGTGATTTTATAGAAATAAGAATATTTATTTATAGCTATGTGTTCTCTGTGACCTCTGACCTGAAACAAGCACAAACATCCCTTCACAAATATTTAATCATCTCAAATATATATATGTATTATTATTATTATTTTCTTTCAGAGCAGTTTTTTCTGTGTTCATTAACAAACTCTTTTCAATAAACTCTCTTTTGACCTTTCATAAATGATCAGTATTGAGGATGAATGTTCTGAGTTTCCTCTTTTTTTATTTAAAGCAGTTTTATTGTGAAAATTTTCTCTGACCATGAAAAGCTTCAGTAGCAATAACAGTGATAATAAGAATCTTTATTTGTGCCATTTTTTTCAAAACATCAAAAAGGAAATTAAAAATGAAATCATTAAATGTTTTGAATCGTTCCAGCTTCAGTCAAACGGACACAAACAGATGTTATTATTTCTTAATGTGTCTTTAGTGTGTTTGACTGTGTTCCGTTTGTGGCCCTCAGCGGTCACTTTTTCATTTCTTTTGTTCAGACCCTCGAAAGGCAATTTCAGCTCATTCAGCATCAAACCCGCAGCTTTCAGGATGAACGTATTGTTGTGGGGTTTGTCCTGTGGGATCTGCGTTTGTCTCCGCGCAGTGTTTCACGGTCTCTCTGTGCGTAAAAGAGCCGTTTGCATCCGGAAGAAAAAAACAAGAAAGTCAGGGCGTGTGATGAGAGAAGAGAACACGAAGATATTCTCTCATGTCGGTTCTTGTGCAGATTTATCTATCAGAGACTATCTAGAGGACTCTCTCCCGCCATGGGTGGGTTTTGGCATCGAAAAATCTCGTGCGTAAAAGAAAGGAGAAAAAAACCCGCTCGGGTTAAAGTTTGTGATCCAGAGCCCCTGAAGCCCACCCAGGCTGAGATCGATGACTTCAAATCCATTTCCTGCTCAATATCTCTATCCGTCTTCTGTCTCAAGTTCAGCCACATGACAGCTCCCCTGTCTTCCCTGAACCGTGCGTAAAAGCGCTGCAGTTTCTGGAGCCAGAGTTGTGTCCAAATCTGATGTAAACCTCTGACAGCTCCTGACCCCGCGGCCGCTGCGCGCCTGGCGAACTGCGATTCCAAAAAAAAAAAAAAAAAAAAAAAAATGATGTCACGCGAAGCCACAAGGAGACCTGGGATTTACCAAATACCTTCCAGTTGAGCAGGAGTCCTGCCAAGTAAAGGACAACCTCCTCCTCCTCCTCTCCTCCTCCTCCTCCAGCGGCGACAAGTGCAGAGAATCGACGGAGGAGAATTGAGCAAATTATCTACTTTTCCTCTCCCCTTCCTGGACGTAACGATCGGCGAGGTCTCGGCTCTCTGCACGCCGGTATCGAGCGACTCGCGGCCGCGCTGATTGTCATCAATAAGCGGGGGGGAACGGGGCCGGTGATTTGGAGGGGGGTTCCCTGGCAGATGATGCCCTTTGCAGCGGGCCGGTGAGGAGCAGCCCCAACCTCAGGCTTCTCTCCAGCAGCTTCTTGTTGTTGTTGTCACAGCGCGGTTGATGCGGAGGTGATGGACGGTCCTCTCCGCCGCCCAGCGGGGATCCTCGGCTCCCCCCCGGCTTCTGGGAGCCAGTCCGCGGGCTCCGACATGCTCACCTCCGGCGGCAGCAGCAGCAAGCCGCTCGCTTTCTCCATCGACCGGATTATGGCCAGGACACCCGAGCCCAAGTCGATACCTCTCCCCAGCTGGTTCCAGTCCGCTCCCGTGGGGAAACCCGACGTCTGTCCGTCCACGCTGCATTGTATGATCCCGCTGGTGCCGCTCGGGTACGAGCCGGGCCACCGGCTCAGCATCACCGGGCTGGATCCGGGCCACTTCGACGCGTCTTCTGTGGCCGCTCCCGCAGACTTTTTGGGCTTTGGGTTGAACTATAAGAACCAGCAGGAGGACTCCTCTGTGAGCCAGCCCGCGGGCCAGTACAAACTCTTCAGACCCCGGGTGGTGAACCAGTCCTCCTTCCCCACCATGGGCACCGTGTGCTACCTGAACTGCAGCGGGGACAGCGGCTCCTGTCCCCCGCCGTCCGGCCTCGTCAACCTGCACCCGATGGCCTCGTACCTGCTCACCGCCCGGCACAAAGCCTTCATGGCGGAGAAGAGCAAGCCGGGCCTGCAGCAGGCCGGGGAGCGGTACCCGGTGTCCGGCGTGCACGCCTTCAAGGAGCTGTCTCAGAGCCAGATCCAGCACTACATGAAGGAGCGGGACCAGATCCTCACCGACAAGATCTTCAAGGGCTCCGCGGCGGCGGCGGCCCGGCTCAGCGGCTCCTGTCCCGGGAACAAGCCCAAAGTTTTCACCTGCGAGGTCTGCGGCAAGGTGAGTCCAGCGCGGCCCGGCAGTTTTATTCCATCTGTGCCCGCAGGAGGAAACGGAACCAGATCCCAGCAGAGACTCCGGAGCAGCAGGAGGATTCATTTACTCGTTAAACACACAAATCACATTCTTTCATTTACGACTCTTTTTTTTTACAATTTGTCTTTTTTTTTTTACTGGAGTTTTACTGGAGGTTTTGTCCAGCTGTGCGTGGAGACATTTCAAACGTTAAAAACACAGTTAGATTATTACATTGTGATCAGTTCGATCGATTATTAATCATCAAGTACAGTAATTAAATTCAAATCATTAATCTAAATTACCTCTAAATTCCGATTTTGTCCATTTTAATGAGCTGCTTCAAACAAATGAAACAAAACCACATATTATTTTTATTATAATGAGAATAAGTTCTTGATTAAACATTGAAACTAATGAACAGATTTTCTCTCAGGATCAATAAGATGATGTTTTTATCTTGTTAGTTTTATGTGACTCTTGTTTCCTGTGCACCAGACTGTGTTTCAGGCCTCTCCGTTCAGGTGCTTGTATTTTATATTTATTTTAAATCCCGCTTTATCTTATTCACATCACATGTTGTCGGGGAGGTGTCCTCTGTGATTCCTCTCCCACGCGCACACAAATCTTTTGCGAATCTTTTTATTTGTTTTTTGTTTATTGTGTTTTTTTATATTTACTTTCTATTTATTTTTCTACCGAGAATCAAAGACGAATCAAATGATCTTAATTCATCTGTTAAATCAGGATTCATTATTTCTCTGAAACGCCAAATCTTCCACTGTGACGTGTTGCTGCGCGTTGAGCAGATTTACGTGGTTATTATTGTGTTTTAACGGCCCATTAAATGTATTCAGAGTCTATTAAATGACCCCTGACAGATGACGTTTAATTAGACTCAATCTGATAATTAAAGGGCACTCGTTTTCTTTTCTTTTTTTTCTTCTTTTCTTTACTGTTTATTTTTTTTTGTTTGTTTTTACCTTTAAAGGAAAAGACCCGTAAACTGGGATTAAGGTGTTTTCAATGGCAGATTCCAGAACAATGAAATCATTGTAAATGTTATTTATTTATTCATTTATTTATTTATTGTTAGGCTACAGGATTGTAGGCTAAGTGATTGTATTGTGAATATTTCCCTCACCTGTAATTCCCTTAGGTCATTTTGATTCATGCGAATTTATTGTTATTTTAAGGAAGATGTGTTTTTATATAATTTTATATACATTATAGCTAATATTATTATTTCATTTTATTTTATTTTTTTAATTATTATTATTTAGGTTTTTACGGTAGATGATTGTAAGTGATTGTGAATATCTCCTTCACCTGTAATTCTCTCAGCTCAATTTGATTTATTTATGATTTAATTTAATGATATTTTAAGAAAGATTTGTTTTTATATATTTCTTATATATATTATAGCTATTATTATTACTATTTATATTATTATTATCATTATTATGTTTTTTATTATTGTGAATAGCTCCTTCACCTGTAATTCTCTCAGCTCAATTTGATTTATTTATGATTTAATTAATGATATTTTAAGGAAGATGTGTTTTTTTTTTATAGGCTATTGTCACAATATTAATAACTATTATTAATATTATTCTGTTTTTTTTTTTCTCCTCTCCTGCTCAGGTGTTCAACGCGCACTACAACCTGACCCGCCACATGCCCGTGCACACCGGCGCGCGGCCGTTCGTGTGTAAAGTTTGCGGGAAAGGCTTCAGACAGGCGAGCACACTGTGCCGACACAAAATCATCCACACTCAGGTGGGAGCGCGAGAGCGTCACCGTTTGTTTGTTTGTTTGTTTGTTGTTTACGTGTTGATCAACTGAACCAAAGAACCATCTTATTTAATTATAATGTTCATAATTAATTAGGATTTTTATTCCTTGTTGACCGTTTTCATCAGATCGTGATCTGATCGTTTTATGGTAAAATATAAAGAAACGTATTTTCATTTTATTAGTTATTATCACATTAACGTTTATCCATTTATTAATAGAGTAAAAAACAAACTGTGTTTATTTATTTTTGTTTATTCCTCTAACACCTGTGATTGGGATAATTACGGTATTGATCTGTTGAGTATCGATTATAAATGTAAGATAAACCTGTTTCCGCTGGGACAAAAATAAAAACTCTTTAACACGAGCAACAACATTAAAATGAGAAGCAGTTGTTGTCAACCTGTCAATCACTTTGATAACAGACATAATAACAGTCTTTAGTCGCATGTTTTAATACTGGTTGGTGGGACTTTTACATTTAGATCATTGACTGTGGCTTTAAAACGACCCTTTAATGAGAGACATTTAATTTAATTTAATTTAATTGTCTTTAAATTGTGTTTTATTAGTTTTGTATGAGGACGAATCTGATCAGAGAAAGATAAGAGACTGTAACATTAATTTGATTTTAGTAACCTGATATAAATGAGCTTTTAAAAGATGTGTCCTTATTTATATTTTAACATATTATTTAAAAAAGGTGAAAATTTGACGCGTTCAAGTTTTTTTAATCCTGAAAAAAACGAAAAAAACAAGAATCTTAGGGAAAGCATTTTTATGGCGTTTAGAGACGCGGGAAAGTGACATTTGAATCAACATCACTTTTTGTTCGGGGAACTATTATTTAATTAAACACATATACAGTTAATTATGACGACAGGTACTGTAGGTGTTTATGTGACAGAATAAAGCGTCTGAGCCTCGAGCCTGTTCCTGGTGTTTGAGCTCCTCCTGTGGTTCACGCTCACATTTAATCTCTGGGGTTTTCCCGGGATAGTTTTCATTGGGGATGAGAATTAAGTTTTTTTACTTTTGAAAATAATCATTTAAATTAAAAATAAAAAAATCCTTTTGAAATCATTAAAAATATTCCAATAATATCCATGAAGTTCAGGTCATGTCGAGACGTGTCAAAGTAAAATATCAAAATATTCCAATGATATTCTTTATAATATTCAATTCTCTTAATATTGTTTATCAGATATATCATTTTCCAGTTATTTGTCATTTATTTTATTTACTTGTTTGTTTATTTATGCAGGAAAAACCGCACAAGTGTAACCAGTGCGGGAAAGCCTTCAACCGGAGCTCCACCCTCAACACGCACACGCGCATCCACGCGGGATACAAACCGTTCGTGTGCGAGTTTTGCGGGAAAGGATTTCATCAGAAAGGTGCGGACATGACGGAAACAAGTCAGCCATTTTTTTTCACTGTCAGACACAATCAATATAATATTTGCTTTTTCTTAATGATCTTCATATATATATATATAATATATATATATATAATATAATATATATATAATATATAATATATATATATATATATAATATCGATAATGTCATGCATACAGAATTTAAAGTAAGAATGAAATATTAGCATTAAAATGTGGCCTAGGCTACTTAAAGTATGAAAAGTAATGGCCTCCTTCAAAATAATGTGTCTTATTTTTACAATATATTTCTGCATGTATGTGTTTGCAGAACAGCAGGTAAAGGTGGGGCTCATTTTAATGACTATAGTAATAGGTCATCATTTATTTGTTTATTATATTCTATATTAATGATATACAGTAACCAAAGCCGACAAAATAACTGTAGTGGAGTAAAAACGAACAATATTAATCTTTCAAATGTAGCAGAAAATGGAAAAACAGAAGTTCCTGGGAATTTGAAATGTACTTTCCATTCCACCACTGATACCTGCACAGCTCTGTACAAATGTTGTTGCACTAAAATTGTTCATCAAATTGATTCTTTTCTTAATAATTATGGTCTCGCAAAAGTATTAGAGGTATGAAAAATTACTATATTTTAAATTTATTAATGTATTTACACGTCTTATATTATTATATTATTGTGTTGTATTTGTGTCTTCACTAAAAACTGTTGTTTAATATCAAAATATAATTCAGATTACCTGAACAACATGCAAAGGATGGTGCAGCAGGTTTCTCAGTGTCGTCTCCGGTGACTCCAGCTGTTAGGACACTGTTTAACTGAATTTTAATCCTTTTGCATTTTTCAGTCTTTTCTCTTATTTTTGGATTATTTTATTGTGAAACAACAGATAGATTTCTCTTTTCACAGCTCTAAAAAATATCTAAACAAAACAATCTGTGTAGGAACCATCACTTTTTAAATTTTACATATCTGCAACCTGACGCAGCTTTGGATCAACCGACTTAACCACAAACACTTATCATGAATCATTTTCTATAAAACCTCTAGAAAAACTGTGTCAAAGTGTTTGTCTTTTTCTTCCCTCCGCTGACTCGACGTCTTTGATTCTGCACAGGAAACTACAAGAACCACAGGCTGACGCACAGCGGCGAGAAGCAGTTCAAGTGTTCGATCTGCAGCAAGGCGTTCCACCAGGTGTACAACCTCACCTTCCACATGCACACGCACAACGACAAGAAGCCCTTCACCTGCCCCACCTGCGGCAAGGGCTTCTGCAGGAACTTTGACCTGAAGAAACACGTCAGGAAGCTGCACGACCCAGCCAGCCCACAGTCGCCCCCCCAGGCCTGAGAGATGCCGACCTCTCACCTGAACACTGACTCTGTGACCTTTCATCCCAACACACCAAAAAAAAAAAAAAGGAAAAAAGAAACCTCCCCCATCAGGTTGGGAACTAAACTTTCGTCCTCATGAGACGGATTCAGAAAGATTTTTCAAAAATCATCAACCTCATATTAAAACTTTATGTGCTCTGTTCCCTCGAATCACTAAATTAGTTCCCTGTAGTGACTCAATACATGTCTTTTAATCAACAGCTGAAAACCACTGTGTCTCTTTTGGCCACTCACCCCCCTCCTGTGCAGCCACAAAATGTCCTCAAATTACAAATAATTAACTCAAAAATACTCATTTGTTTCTACTTTTGTTCCCTCAAATGAGTCATTTCTGCCCTTGATTACTTGAATCAGTAAACTGTCCTCCCAGATGCCTTGATCTGACCCTTTGCGTCTCTCTTTTGCAGCCATGAAATTAAAAAAAAAAAGAAACCTTGAAGCTGGTTTTTAAGGCTGATTGTGACAATTCTTCTAATTTAATTCAATTTGAGACAAAAATGTGCTCAATTTACAAATCGTTTGCTAAATGCTAATTTGTGGGATCAATTCTGGTGTTTTTGTTCCCTCAGATTATTTATTTGTATTCTTACATTACTTCAATAGTTCAATAAACAAAATATACTTAAATTTGACAGATACTAATTTAGTGGTTTTTGCTCCCTCAAATTAGTCAATTTCACTGAAATTAGTGTTTTGTACCTTTAAAGGAGCTATTTCAAATTTTTGCGATCACTACATAGCTAATGTTAGCATTAGCAGCTGTTTACTTACCAGTCTAGAAACAACTTTGTTCAGCAGCAGATGTCTCCGGAGGTGGAAAGGAACGCCAATATCATCTTTTGGTTCTATTTCTATTACTTCTTTCTTCTACTGGAGTTAGCATGCTAACCCGCTAGCTCCAGGCCGTCTCCCGTCTTGGCCTCAGTTCAGCTGCTAACCTTTTAGCTAGCGTATTATAAACGCAACTATGGCTGAAGATATTGGCAAGCAAACAGGTGTTAATGCTAACACTGGCTATGTGAGAATAGCAAAAACTTACATATAGCACCAGTAAATACAGTCATTTCCACCAATTAGTCATCCGCAACTTCAAATTGATTAATGAGGTTCCTTGAATCAACAACAGATACTCTAAAATCACTGAACCACGTTCTCTGATGACTTCATGTGGCCACTCGTTCCGTGGAAGAATCAGGGATGTAGCAGCCACTGAGGTCATGACCCTAAATGTTATTTCTGGGACTTTAGGGGGGTTTTAACGACCTGCTGAGAAAATGATCTCTTAGGTTAAACATCTTTAAGATTTGACTGTTTTAGGGGCAAAAATACTAAATTAAATTGAAACGTGAATTAAGACCTTTAGACCTGAAGCCTGATGTTTAGCCACATGGCTCAATCAAAGACTAAATCTAAAATATATTGAATCCAAATGACTTAAACAACCTTTTAGATTGAAGTAATTTGAGGATACAAGTTTTATAAAGTGCGGGAGCGTCTGTAAACAAACACATCGAGTGAACAAAATGGTATTTTAAGGAAATAATTTATCAATACTGCTGCATCTGATTTACGCTTACACCTCAATGGAGTTGGGGGATCTGCAGGAGACAGAGGGGCGCCTACTCTAAAAACACTTGAGCCTACATTTCCCATAATGCAATGGAATGACAGCATTTGATTAGAGCTCCCTGCCTGGTGAACACCCACATCTTTAAAAACTCACGTCACACAGACTTTCTGCTGTAAGTTTGTGTCTCCGAGCCCAAACCGTGATGATCCTATTTTCTCCTCCAGAGTCACAGGAGACTGAAAACAACAGCTTTTACTAAACACGACTAAAAAAACTTATTCTCTGTGTAAAATCTGTGAAATCCCCATTTCTTAAGTGATTTCTTTCTGAAATGGATAATGATGTTTACACAGTGTGCAGCGTCGGCCTGTCCCACAGAAAAAGTTTCCACTCATGATCGAAGGAATGATAAATCGACTCATGTTGTCAGTATTTCTAAAATTTTACTCTAAAATGAAACATTTTTACATGAATCCTCTGGAATCTGACAGTATTTTATCACATTAGATTCATTTTTATTCCTATTTCCTGACGTTTTTTAAAAAAATTAAATTAGTGTTTTTAATGTCACTTATATGTGATTCAGTTCCCAGAGTCTGTCGTCTGTTAAATACAAATTCCTACAAATAACAAACACTTTATTTGTACAAATGTCCTTGATGCTCCGCCCCTAAATGTGACCCAGAAGAAACACACGAGAAAACCCCGTCCTCGACTCCTCCGGGCCTGTCGACCCCGCAGACACCTCCCCCCTTGAACTTGACCCTGCATAAGAAAAAAGCCATCAGGAGCAACTGACCCCTGACCTCTGACCCCTCATGCCCTGGACACTCGCACGAGAAAACCTCCTGACTGGCCGCAGCGTTTCTTGGCTCAGCTCGTGTTGGACTGAGGACACTCGACAGAGGACGAGCTGAACTTTGACTCTCCTGTCCTCTGATTCTTATTTGATTATTATATCATTATGGTGGCTAATTATTATATCATTAGTCATCAGTGATCGCTAGTTTTAATTATCTTTCAGTTTCATCTCAGGATGTGAGATTGATGAACTCTGACACCAGAGATGTGGCAGAGGTGAAGAGACGCAGATTTTATTGTGAAAATCAGGATTTACAGCAACATTTTAAAGGACACGTCTGATGAATTTCTATATTTTTCTGACAAAGTGACACACACACTGTCCTACTGCCAGACACACACCAGAGGCATAAATGTGGATAAATCCGCCACTGAAAATAGTCCCAAACGATACAGAGACAAACAAACACATTGTTGTTTTTGGTCTTTTTAATGTGATTTATTGACAAAAAGAAAAAGACAGATTAACACCAGCTTGTACTTTGTCATAAACATGTTAAACATTCACAGTAATTCACGGCCGCAGGTAAAATCAACCTGGTATTTTTCCAGAAGTTTAAATATGAAAGACCTTGACAACAAGGTCAAGATTTACCAGCTTTTTTTTTTTCCAGAGCTTTCAATCCAATCTCACAGTTTTCATCAACAAATGGCATCTACTCAGTTTTCATCACGTGACCTAAATATGGAGCTTCAGTCACATGATCACAGTGTTTTATATTCAAGTACAAAGTTAAGGTACTTGTACTTAATACTTCTAGAGAAATATTGTACTTTTTACTCCACTATTTATCTGATCTGACAAATTAAGATTTTACAAACCTTATAAAATATGATCTAAACAGAAATATAATAACATTACAGTAATATCATGTATAACAGCCTAATTTTTCTCCTTTTACATAATCAACAGACCTGAATGCTTCTTCCACCACCGAGTGATTTATTACGTCAGTCTTTCTTTTGTCGTTTTCATCCATAATTTCTGTCCCTAATAACGACAACAGTGGGAACTCGTTAGCATCATTAAAAACAAGTCTGACGAGTCCAGAAACACAATCTCCAAATGTATTAAAATGATCTTCTTACTTCAGCTTTGACCTGCTGCCATTACTGTGTTTGTGGTCACACAGCTCTTCTGTGTCATGAGGCCTCATCTCAGTTTGACCTCCACAAACAGAGGTTCAGATAATCTGGATGAACTGTTGGTTTGTTTCTTGACGGGTCAGATTTCTCTTTAAGTGGTATCACGGCGTTTCCCCCCCAGACCTCACCTGATTAACTCGGTGAGTACAGTGTCGCTATAACTCATGGAAACGATGAACAAAACTTCAGAAATAAAACTCAAGTTGTGATAGTAACAGAATATACATTTAACCATTAGTACTATATATTTAAAAACGATTGTAATACAGTGAATCAAGGCTTGATCACCAACTGGGCAAAGCAGGCAACTGCCCCTGGCCCCAAACCACCGGGTTTACTCGACATCATTTGGACATTTATTAATGATTAATCGCAAATTTTTCATAAATCTGCAACACTGACGTTCAATATAAACCTTAGAAAAGGTCATAAGGGATCTATGGGGACCAATGTTTTCTTTAATAATCAGTTGTTGAGTCATAAAATGTCAGAAAATTATCTAAATTGTTGCCAATTGATGAAGTTAATAATGTCAGCTCTAGAGGACTGGTTGGTTTTAGGGTAATAATGAAACCATTCCAGTCATGATGTAGATGCCACTTGGATGTGAACACCTTCAAATTAGTTTAAAGTGACAGATTTATCTCCGGTTTTATATAAAATCCAAACATTGTCTTGAACACTTGAGGACTGCACTGCACTCACAGCTTCACCTCTGCATCTCTGGTCCTGACTGATGGAGGAAGTCGAGTCTCCTCAGTCAGTCTCTTGTATTTTTTATTTCAGTCTCAGGATTATTGTAAAAAGAAGTGTTTTATGATATTTATTTTAAATTGTTCCACTGTTATAACTTAAAGAAAAGAGCTGAACTGAAGACTATGGTATATGAAAACAAAAGTTTCTTGTCACGGTGAAAAGTTAGTTTTCTTTGGTCCTCCTGCTGCAGACGCTTAACAAGGAAACATAATAAATAAAATCAACTGTGTGTCATCAAGTCTTCAACACATTTTTATAAAGTATTACACCAATAAATATTAAACAAGACTATAACTTCATATTAGCCAAACAAAAGTAAAAAAAAAAATCTAAATAAACACGTTTTATTCAGATGCTGGGGATCTACATCGAAATAGTTTGATTTCAACCTAAAAGCTTTATCAACTAAGAAAATATAAAAACTATTATTTTCCAATTATTCATAAAATAACCAGTTTGTTTGTTTTATGTTTGAGCACAAAATTAAAACTTTTATGAAAAGGATGTGCCTACTAAGTCACTTAGAAAGTCAAATTTTATTCTCATATGTGGTAAAATTTTGTCAACATTTTTACTTCCCGTCTTATTTTTGACTTAAACATGATTTTTCTTTTACATTTTTTATTTTTTATCATCAACTGTTCATCTGGCATAAATGCGCTTCTGTACAACACAGCTCTTTCAAATTAAAGCCAAAATAAATGAATAAACAAACAAATAAATAAATAAATAGTGACATACAGGTAGCTTACTATTGGTTTTGACAACTGTTCTGTTTACACTGCAAGAACAAAGCAGATTTTTTTTTTTCAAAGCCGGTTTTTTGGTTTGTTTGTTTTTTTCCTTTAATAAAAAACTTTAATAATGAAAAAAACTTGTGGAAATTACAATAGTCTTACGAAAAGAAGCCAAAATATAATGGACAAGGATAAAGATAGTAAAGATTGAAAATAAAATAAAATAAGGTAAAAAAAAAAAATAGTTTTCAAAAATTTCGTGATAATTATTAATTTACTCTTTATTATTTTCACAGAGTTGATAAAACATGTAAGATTATGAAGGAAAACAAAGGTGGAGTAGGCTAAACCAGTGCCTCCACTTTTTTCCCGGCTCCTTTCGGTCATCACGGTGCGACGGGCGGAGCAGGAGGCCGTTCCCCGGCTCCGGAAGCTGAGTGGCGGACAGACTGAGCTGCCTCAAACCCCTTGCAGAGGCAGCTCGTGGTGGTAGAGCTCGCGGACAGGTCCTCCTTGAAGGGTTGCAGCGGATGGGCGCTCGTTTTTAATCCTTGAGCGGCTCTTACGGGCGGTCACATTCAAGTAACTCCACCCACCCTGACAGTAACTCCTCAACAGGTCAATACGCTCCTCTTACTTTCTTTAGAGTAAAAACAAACACCGACACGAGTGTTTGTTTGTTTTTATCTTTAACATCTCTTTTTTATCTTTAACCTGCTCCTTGTTACTGTGTTGAAGCCGCCCACTCGGGCTGCGCTGCGAACAAAACAAGCGGGAAATTCCATCATTCCATCAATTTCCCTGGAAAAACGCTCAGGCACCGCTCATCAGCGTAAAACCGGAAAAGCGGTAGTTCCCTTCAAAATAAAACGCAGAATGCTAAATTTAAGAACAGCAAATTGTACTTTGGACACTGTTGTTTGCAAAGGTTTATGCACCCCAGGGCAAATTATATAGTTTATTAATTATCGAAGTGTAAAGAAGTAAATCCAACCCCTGCAGCAAACAGACATTGAAATGAGCCTTTCTTCAAATGTTAATGCACTGTTACTTTTTATGTTATGAACTTGAAAATTAAAAACAAAAACAAAAACTAACTAGTAACTGTAGCATGTGTGAGAGTTTGGGCACCCTGCTAAGTCAGCGCTTACACCCCCCCCCCTGCCAACTCAGCATGGGGGTAGACACATTCTGCTCCGGGGGTTGTGTGGCAACCAGTGGCACAGAGAAAACACAGATTGAGTTAAGAGTGGGTTGTATTAAATAACAGCAGATTCTGGATGCACATGTCCTGCAGTCAGTGAAAACTATCTGGTTTCAACAACAGCCGAATAATCTGAAGCAGATCTCATAGGCTATATTCTGTTGTATATGCAACAATTACTGTTTATTTTCTATTGTTTAAGTTCATCTAATAAAAAGCGACAGTACATTAACGTTTTAAGTAAGACTCATGTCATTGTTAATGTCTGATTACGTTTGCTTTTGGCACTTTCACTAAAGTAAAAGTGAGTACTTCTTCCACCACTGCACTCAACAATAGTACATTTTTGAAATTTTTCTCACATATTATACACTAAACAGTCAGTCTATAATTAAAGAAAACAATTTTCAGTTGTATTAATACTGAATCACTGTTTTTCTATGATGGAATTTAATTAGCCTACTTGACACACAACAATTTGAACTGCTAGCTAAAATCATACATGGAGGATTAAGTTTTATTTTGAAGTTCTGACCGGAAGCGGATTAGTTTACTCCCGAGAAACAGAAGTCGCAGGTTGCAGCTCGGCTCACCTCTGAGTGACTCTCCGGTGTTGTCGGTGAACCGTCGCCACATTTCCTCGCCAGGAGCCGGCGTGGTGAAGCAAGATACCGGTTAAAGAAAAGGTGGGTTCGATCCGACCGCTGCGTCACGCGCTGCCTATCAACTGATCAGCGAAAACGATAACTCCACTTAAGGAGCGTGAGTTTCGAAGTGGGTTCAAGTGTTGACCGGACCCCGGAACCGAAACATGTGGTTACAGTCTAAAGCCACACAGAGACCGCGAGCTGAAGTCAACACGGAACTCCATTAACATTTTCACTTATTTTACTTTCGTACTCGCGGGGATCAATACTGACGTTATAACCACTGATGCCCTAGTTTGCAGTGGCTTTTTGTGCTCATCGGCTTTCTTATTATTGTCATATATCAATATACACGCAGTATAGATAAATCTGAGGGGTCAAGCCTTAAAGGAATAGTTTGACAATTTGAGATATATGATTTTTTTATTTTTTTTTTGCCGTTTTGTACTTGTACTGGTTTTATTACAAATATAAAGCATGCAGTCTGGAACCAGGGGAAACATGTGACCAACAGACAAATCGACCATCACCTCTAAAAGTCACTGATTAACACCAAAGATGTCTTATGGTTAATCTGTACAAAAACTGAAATGTTAAAACAAGAGTTGACAGTTTTAAGGGATTATCTATCCGTCTGTTGTTTGAAAAATGTGGTATTAACTTGTTTGCAGTGTTTGGTTTTTTTCCGTTGCATTAGTGTGTCGTAATTTTCCTGCTCTGTCAAAACCACCTGTTCGTCAGCAGCGCTCTCCCAGCAGCAAACTGAACTTGACCTCTGACCCTTTCGATTTCCCCTGACTGGCAAATATAGAGCTGCAGCGATTAATCAATGAGCCGATCGACAGAAAGTTCACCAACGATTATCGGGATAATCATTCATCATAAGACGTTTTTCCACTATTGTCAGGCCAAATGATTAATCCACTGATTGAATAATCGGCAGATGAATTGATAATGAAAATGATCAATAGTTGCAGCCCTGGTATTCTCATGCTGTTTTATCCGAGGGTCAAAGGTGCAAAAAAGAAAGAAACTCACTAACTTTTCCGTTTAATTAAAACTAGTTCTGTCAGTCTGTGTGAGTGTTTGTAGTCTCCACTCAGCGTCTGTGGCTCCTTGTCCCGAGCAGGGGGGTGAAGTCATGTTCAGACTCCTCAGTCACCATGGTAACAGGACGCGGAGCTGCCTCGCAGGCCAGCGGCGCTATGAGCACCACAGGGCCGTCATGGCCATCCGCCGCGAGGACATCAACCCCTGGGAGAGGAGGGCGCCGCTCGCCCCGCGCCACGTCAAGGAGCTCACCAACGCCGGCGTCAAAGTCCTGGTGCAGCCGTCCAACCGCAGAGCGATCCACGAGAAGGTGAGACGGTAAAAAGAGACGAATGTCTTTAAATTGTAAACCTCCACAGTGAAAGAGGTGCAGAATGGTTTGCACGTCATTGTAGTAGTTTTGCATGTTTCTGTAGTTATGTGTATGGATCTGGTTCTGTGACGTTTTGCAGGTGAAGGTCTGGGACCTGGAGCCTCACTCAGTAACTCGGTACCAGTCTAGGTTAGGTTAAAGTGTGTTAAGGTGAGACAGCGCTCAGGTGTTACAGCAGCAGCAGAAGAAGAAGAAACAGGCCACGTACAGTCGGTACAGAGACACTCAGAAAACATCCCATAAATCAAAATAAAATCTCTATTCAGATACAAATAAACAGCTATAAATACAGAAGTGTGATTAATGTTCAGTGATGAAGACTGTCTCCCAACATGTTGCATGGTTTTATTACTGAGAAAGAAAAATAAAATGCTCCGTCCTGATTATCAATCCTTATTATAAAACCAGCAACAAGCAAAACAGTATCTGCAGCTGCTGAAAGAGACTGAGAGCAGCACCACCCGAGCTGTCTCCTGAAACTTAACTTGGGACTGATAAACGGTCTCCAGTAGCTTGTTTCACACACTGAACGATCCAGGTGTGTGTGTTATGTCACGCTGTGCTGTGCTGTGCCGTGTTTCTGCCGCCGGCCTGAGTCGGCGCTTTGTTATGGTTTCAGTACTACATGAAGGCCGGGGCCGTCATCCAGGAGGACATTTCGGAGGCGTCGCTGATAATCGGAGTGAAGAGGCTGCCGGAGGAGAAGGTCATTCCCAGGAAGACGTACGCTTTCTTCTCCCACACTATCAAGGCTCAGGAGGCCAACATGGGGCTGCTGGAGGACCTGCTGAAGAAGGTGAGAACACTTAGAGGAGCCCTGAGACACCAGCACAGAGCAGATCCTCCTCACTAATGTACAGTGCACTGTTTTTCCACTTAGTGCAGAAGAACTTGACTTCTGTGGCTCACACTCACACACACACACACACACACACACACACACACACGCAAACACACACGCAGGGGATGTTATTATATCTGGCACTTAAACTCAAGGATGAACTGATTAGACTTTCTTGGCCAGAGGTCAAAGGTCACGGTGACCTCACAAATCCCATTTTTTGACCATGAATCAAGAATTCACACGCTAATTAACTGCAGCTGGTGGAGGCCTGAACCTGTGCGGCACACCACAGCATTTACACCTTTAAAGTTCATAAAACCGCACAGTGATGTAGTGAAAGATATTTTTTTGTATCACTTATCTTTATTGATTTTGACTGGTTTAGATATATATCCCTCCGTCCATCCCAAACCTCTCACCCAGGAACTGATATATAATTTACTTAAACATATAAACATATTCCTGTATATCAAAAGAAGGGGGGGGGGTTACTGACTCCAAAAATGTAAGAAATTAATCCATTGTTTTATGAAAATCACTTTTTAGTTTGCTGGTTAATGTAAATCCTCTCAGTCAAAGGTTCAAAGAAGGACCACAAACACTTTTCATTTTCTAGCAGTGAGACGTTTAGTGAAAGATATTTCATTAATTAGAAACTCTTGTCGCCTTTGTGTCTCTGTGCATTTGATTTTCCTGCAGATTCAAACTCCCCAAAAAAACTACAACGATGTTCATTTTGTCTTTTCAGGAAGTTCGTCTGATCGACTACGAGAAGATGGTCGACGCTAACGGCTACCGCATCGTAGCGTTCGGTCAGTGGGCCGGCGTCGCAGGTAGGACGGACGGACACTCGTACAGACATGTGAACTGTTTGTTTAACGTGTGAACCGACATGAACCTTCATCATTTCATCAGCCGGACCTGAAGCTGTTGAGTCAGACTTGTGTCAACACGAAAACAAACCAGTCGGTCTTTCCTCAGAGGAAAAACTCCACGCAAACAGAAAGTTCCCAAAAACATTTTATCTGTGTTGCTTCAATCTTCTCTGTGCAAAGTTAAAGAGCCACAACTCCTGTGATCGTGTTGCTGCAGAACAGTAGATGCATTTGAATACAATAGAAAAACTGTGGAAAGTGGACACACACACACACACACACACACACACACACACACACACACACACACACAGAGGGGATCTGTCTGACTTCATTTTGATGAAGAAATGAAAAGTCATGTGACTGCAGCTGCTCAGTGAGACACTGCAGATTTATCTACAACACAATAGAACTGGTTGTCCTGACATTGTTTATTAGTCAATATTTTCTTATTAATGATTCATATTTTTTCTGACGTTTATTAAGATTTTTTTTCAGAAATTCAATAAAAAATTTTCTGACATTAAAAAAATAATTTTGGGGGGATTTACTTAATTAATTTTGAGATTTTATTAATATTTTTTCGGAGATTTTACTACATTTTTTGGAAATTGTATGAATATTTATATTTTTCCAACATTTTGTGAATATTTGTCAGAGTTTTCAGATATGTACCAACTTATTTTTTGCCTATTACTGGCAAATATTTCAAGTTGTGTTTAATCAGAATGAATCTTCCTTTTTATTTTTTATTCGTTTGAAGGAATGATCAACATCCTGCACGGACTGGGGCTGCGCTTCCTGGCTCTCGGCCACCACACTCCCTTCATGGTGAGAGACTCATTCTTCATTCATTTGATCCGAATACACAAAAACAACTTTGTCCTTAACGTCTTTTATTTTGGCCTTAAATCTGACCTTAAGCTTCCTGCTTCCTCGTGTGATTCCCGTCTCTTTCTGTCTCCCAGCACATCGGCATGGCTCACAACTACAGGAACGTCAGCCAGGCCATCCAGGCAGTGAGGGATTGTGGGTACGAGATTTCCATGGGCCTCATGCCCAAATCCATCGGCCCCGTCACGTTCTGTTTCACCGGAACCGGCAACGTCTCCAAGGTAATTCATTAAATTAAATTAAACCGAAAAAACAAACGCACACAACCCAGCGGCTCCAGAGTCGGGAGTCAGGAGAATCTGTTTCTTCCCTGCAGGGAGCCCAGGACATCATCAACGAGCTTCCTGTTGAATACGTTGAACCTCACGAGCTGAAGGAAGTCTCTGAGACTGGAGGTCTGTCTGTCTGTCTGTCTGTCTGTCTGTCTGTCTGTCTGTCTGTAAAGAGACAAGTGACTCTGACGTTTATCACGTTTCAAAGCAGGAAACTTCATAGTAAAGAGCAAAAAGATGGTTGGGAAGTAAAGAAAAAGAAAAAGTTGTTTATGCTGTTTATTAATGTGCCAACATTGATCAGACAGCACTCGGACAGGGAGGACAGTGTGCACATCTACTGTGTCCTCGATTTAATTTAATCTGTCAAAGTTTGTGCAGCTCTTTATATTTCCTCCTGACTATTAAAGTGTAATACTGTCACTGTACAGTGTTAATTTATCACATAATGTATCTGGGTCTATCTTTAGTCGTTGTCATTGTGTGTGATTTCAACCTTAAGTGGATCCTTTATTTACCTTGTTGTTTTTGTAATTTATGTGAACAGCTACGTCCATGCATCCATCATCATCCTCCTCCGTCTGTTGTTGTTGTTATTGTTTATCGTTTTCCCGTCAGACATGACCAAAGTTTACGCCACCGTTCTGAGCCGACACCATCACCTGATGAGGAAGAGCGACGGCATCTACGACCCCATGGAGTACGAGATCCACCCGGAGCTGTACACCTCCCACTTCAGGACCAGCGTGAGTCTGCTGGCCTCTGTCACAC
>NW_019525167.1:12289-32341 GCF_002814215.2 Seriola lalandi dorsalis | reverse complement strand
ACTACACCCACCCCCACACTAACCCCTGTTACAACACCCCCTCGTCCTCGCTCCCACCTGCCGCTGTCAGTCCGTCAGGGGCCTTGTCCTCTGGTGTCAGTCAGCGGGATCGAACACGTGCTGGTTGGTGAGGTTGTGTTGATGCCACAGATTCCTGTTTTACTGCGTGCGTCGACTTTCATCACAGTCCGGCTTAAAGCACTAATCTGCCTCATCAATAACAGTTCACACAACAAGACAGATTATTGTTTTCATGAATCATTTGTTCTTTAAAATGTTCGGAGTCTAAATGTAAAATTCATTTTTATTTACAGGGACGTAAGTTGTTCATCTCTGATCCTCGCTCTCACGTCTCGCTCTCTGAGGACGTGGTCAACGTAGAAATGTCGTGTCATCTCTTTTTGACCCGCAGGTGGCGCCGTACACAACCTGCCTGATCAACGGCATCTACTGGGATCCCCACACCCCTCGACTCCTCCGGCGAATGGACGCCCAGAGGCTGATGAGACCTCCCAAAACCCTGTCTGTAGCCATCGGGGGGTCGCCGCAGCTGCCGCACAAGTAAGAGCGCGAGCTGCTCACCACACTCTCCCAGTGTCGGTGTGGTGTTCCTAATAAAGTGCTCAGTGAGCGGTCCGTCGTGTTTTCCAGTGTGTAATGAGCGCTGGAGGTGACGGAGCGATGTGCCTCACACACTGACGGTGACTGGGGTAAAAGTGCAGCCAAGGTCGCTGCCGTATCTCCACAGAGGTCAAAGGTCACATTGTTATCTTCAGTTGTGTGATCAGAGGGACAGTTTAGCCTGTCGCTCTGACCTCACCAACACCTCTCTCTCTCTCTCTCTCTCTCTCTGCAGGCTGCTCGCCATCTGCGACATATCAGCTGACACCGGCGGCTCTATAGAGTTCATGAACGAGTGCACCACCATCGATAAGCCTTTCTGTATGTACGACGCCGACCAGCACATTGACCACGACATGTGAGTCCCACACGCTCATGACGTCTCTCTGGCTCTGTGTTCATTAGTTCAGATAACGACTGAGATTGATCTCATTTATTTTTATTTGTTGTTTCTGTTCCCGGCAGCGTGGAGGGAATCGGGATCCTCATGTGCTCCATCGACAATCTTCCCGCTCAGCTTCCCATCGAAGCCACGGAGTACTTCGGAGACCGACTCTTCCCCTACATCTGGGAGATGGTAAGACATGAGGGCGGCAGGTGAGTCGAGAACAGCCGGTGGTGTCGTCGGGTTCCTCTCTCGCTCTCAGCTGCTTTCGGTTTCCCTGCCTGACGTCGGGGGGAGTTTGCTGTTGGGGGGAGCGCTGCACCAGGTTTCACACGGTGAACTCCGACACACAGGGACAGGTGCTTTTATCCAGTTTCTTGTTATGTAAGTTCTGTGTTCTGTCATCATCAGCTGCCGTCAGACGCCACCAGACCCCTGGAGGAAGAGGACTTCAGCCCGCAAGTCAGAGACGTAAGTTACATCATATTGGTTTGCTACAAAAACATGTTGCTGCTGGTCTGAGATCTGCTCTCTCAACATCACAACTTTGTTTTCTAATTGAGCCAAGAATTTTTTTTTTTTTTTTTGAGAAGTCATGTTTTGTCAGTTTGGCACGAAAGCTCTAAATACTACAATACCCATGAGCCTTGGCTGCTGTTTCTGTGTAGAAGAAGCTGGGAGAGAATCAGAGCTGAAGCGAATTCAATCACATCTGAGTGTATTGTGCAACATGTCAAGGGAAACTTTGGTCTGCTGGTTAATGTATATGACTCTTTAAGATGTGTGAGCTGCTGCTCATCAGAGTGGACAGTCCCACTTATATGCATCAAAACATCTGAAGCACAAAATGTTGTGAATGTTGTCAATCTCAGTAAATAATCGACATTTAAGATCTTCTGTTGCTCCACTCGTTTTCAGGTTGACGCTACAGGTTGTCAACATTGATTAAAATAGCTTCATTAATGTGAGTGCTGACTCATTTAGTGTCTACCACTGAAAACTGATCGCAACTGAATCTTTCAGTTTTTTTTTTTTTTTTTAACTTTAGTTACTTAAATGATGAAATCTAAACTTAACGAGATCCAATGAGGGATTCAAAAGGATTCAGATTAGGTATGTAGATTTGATAAAAGGCTATTGAAGACCTAATTAAGAATAAAACGGCAAACATTTGACATTCATTCAGTGTTTGATTCTTTCAGCATTATTATTTACAATCTTTATTAATTTGACAATATTAATTGTACGCCTTTGCAAACAATTTAAAATTTAAAAAAAAAAGTTTGTTTGTTATCACCTTTGTTTCTAAAGGCTGTCATCACTTCAAACGGAGTTCTCACCCCAAAGTTTGAATACATCGAAAAACTTCGAGAAAGAAGGTAAGACTTATTTCAGAGTCCTGTGTGTGTTATACGGCACGTCATCTGTTGTGTTCTGTGTTTGGGACTTTGTTGAAAGCATTGCTTTTTATGTTATATTATACATGTAAAAAAAAAAAAAAAAAAATTATTACATTGGCACACACCTGTTCCATCTGCGAGTTAATGCAACCAGTCAATGGATGACATGTCTAAAGATTACGAGACAGGTAACATTTAAACTCTCATTGTTTCTCATGTGCTAATATAGCTAACCTTTGTTAGCTTTCGAAACTGTAGTGTTTGTGTGATTTACAGTTGATAGCAGCTTATTAAAGGAGCTATTTGTAAGTTTGCTATTACCCCCATAGCCAATGTTAGCATTAGCAGCTGTTTACTTACCAGTCTAGAAGAAACTAATTTTCTTCTACTGAATTAGCATGCTAACCACCTTGCTCCAGCCTGTTGTGCGATAGTGAGTCTCCAGAAGTGGAAAACAACCCTCGTTTAGCTTCTCTTCCTATAACTTCTCCTACTGAAGTTAGCATGCTAACTAGCTAGCTCCAGTCTGTTGTGCAATGCTATTTTGCAATAGTGAGTCTCCAGAAGTGGAAAACAACCCTCTTGTTATTTTCTGTTTATATCACTTCTTTTCCTCTACTGAAGTTAGCATGCTAGCTAACTAGCTCCAGCCCATCCCATCATGTAATGCTATTGTGCGATAGTGAGTCTCCAGAGTTGGAAAACAACCCTTGTTTAGCTTTCTATAACTTCTCCTACTGAAGTTAGCATGCTAGATAGCTAGCCTGTCTTGTTACTCTGCGATACCGAGTCACTGTAGCGTCCAGTCTGCCCTGAAGAAGTAGCGCTTCTCAGAGGGCGCATTATAACCTCTTGAATTGTAAATGCAGCAATGTCTGAAGCTCTTGACTGGTAAGTAAACAGCTGCTAATGCTACCGTTAGCTATGTAGCACTAGCAAAACTTAGAAATAGCTCCTTTTTCAAGGTTTAGTAATATTTGTGCTCTATAGTCTCATGTTCTTGCTGTTTTCCCTCCCTAACTGTTTAAACCTAGCAGTTTTGTGATGTTTTAGTGTCCTCCAGCGAGCAGAACTGAAAGCTGGACTCGTAGCGACTAACCATCACCTTGTGGTTGTTCCTGCACAGTGCTGCCCTCTGGTGTCTGCTGTGCCAACCTGCCTCTGCATTAACCCCTTGCATGGCTAGCGTGCTAGTAAGCTGCTGCTGCTAGCCAACCTCAGACGCTGGAGTTTGCCTTTAGGTATTGAGGGGTAGAAACATTTTTTCTTCTCAATTTACACAAAAAAAAAAACCGCCATCACCCCGTCTGTCGCCATCAGTCTGTCTTGTTTCATTTCATTCTGGCATGTAAATTTTAAGTTTGGACAGTTTGTGAAATCTCGGTAGCTTTTCTTCACACGAGTCAGATGAGAGGATGAATGAGGCTTAGGTCCAAGATGTGATTAGCTTAGCTTAGCTTAGCTTAGCTTAGCACAAAGACTGGAAATGGGGGGGGGGCTGCTAGCCTCTCTAAAAAGGCCATATACACTGTGCATGACATTCATGTAACATGATAAAGAAAGCTAGTTTTTGGCAAATCTCCCAAGTGTTTGTGACTATAGATCTTTAAAGTTGTTCCTCTAGCTAATGTGTAATCTACATGATGTTAGCACTCAAGCTAATGTTAGCTAACTTGACGTAGCTGTTTTTGGTTTGGGTTTTCACGCCCTGGACCTCCCTCTGTCCTGGACTCAAAGAGATGAATCCAATCTTCTCCTCTGACTCCTCTAAAATAAAAATCATTCGTCTGCATGTTTATCATTTATCAAAAGTCCTCCGTCGTTCTGTTCATTAAGTTTTATCTTTTAAACCTGCTTTGATTCATTTCTAAATTCTGTTGATTGATTACACATTTCTTTTACAGTGCTCTGAGCTTATCTGCAGCGTCAGACATTTTAATGAGCTTCTCAAATATATTCAGCTGCTGTAACAGTAATAATGTTTGTTTCTGTAGATTATCAACACCGGGGCTTTGCTCCTCAGCAGCTCTTTAAACAGCCAAGTGGAGCCTCGTATCATATTTAGGCCACACTTAGGCTTGATGAGTTTTCTTCCTAATTGATCCCAAGTATCATTTTTCCAGACAAGCCATGCCACCAAATCTTAATCCTTTTGACTGAGCCGGGCTCCTTAAGATATGTAAACTCAGGGAGAAATCCTCCCGAGGGAACGTCTCTCTTTTCTTTTCTTTTTTTTTAATTAAGAAGACGAGGCGCGGCGGCGGGGCGGACCGCCGGTCAGTCCTGCTGTGACTCGTGCATGCGTGCGGTGTCGCATCCAATTAGGCCAAATCTAACGAGTCCAGAGGTCTGACTCCTTGGGGATTTGAGGCGGGTGGTGGTGGGATATTAATGCCACAGGACACTTGGAGTGATGCCTCTATTATAGTGTTATTGTTGTTATGGTGTTAAGATAATCCAGCATGCAAAATCACACTTTTTAACTGAATCAGTTTGTTTAGAGAAAACCTCAGTTTAATTAAGAGGCTCTGAAAGCTGCTGTGGTGCAGACACACAGTTCTCATACTGTGGGTTACATATGTGACCAGGGCTTTGGACCGAACATCAGCACTCTCTGAACACTGGATATAAACCATGTCTTTAACAGCGTACTGTTAAAGAAAGTGAGACTGTAAACTGAAAGTGAATTCACATTTTAAACATTCTTTCTTTACTTAAAAAAAACTTTCCATTTGTTTAATAAGCTGTTAGAAAAATAAAGTTGTTACGAATGTTGGCCATGGCCCTGATTACCTAAAAAATGTAGATGTAGAAAAAACTATTTGTTGAATTAAGGTACTGATAGAATTAATGCTACTGGTATTTATTATTTTAGTATTACTTTAAGGTTACCAGGATTTTTAATTATTAAAATGTATGAATGTGTATAAATTAATTGTACTACTGCTCTATATTTATTGTAAACTTTAACATTAATTATTACAAACTGTTGAATATTTAAAAAGATAGTAGCATTCGATATTAATTATATTTCACATGAAAAACTGTTGCACATGGAAAAATTCAAATCCAGTAAAATGTGATTTTCAGCTGTTTCACTCATGTGAAAATGTGAAACCAGCTGTTTGACATTTAATATAAAATTAGAAACATCGTCTTAAAAGATACAGTAACGCACAGGCATGTGTGGTTTTCAGACATTAATTTTACACATGCGTTTATTTTGTAAATGCAATAGCAAAAAGATTCTGGAAATCTGCAAAAATCCACAGATTTGTATTTTTTAATTTTTTTAATTTAATTGGTTAATTGATTAATTTTTTTTTTTTTAATGTTTTTTATTTTTTTATTTGAGCACGACATCCTCCATGTAAATAACCTGTCTGTTTTCCATCCTGTTCTTGTACAATCTCCTCTATATTCAAGAGATATTTTAACGGATACAAACTTTTTCTCTTGTTCAGTAACATTTTGAATAGTGTCACAGAACAGAGACATAGTGTCAGTTATAAAGCAGATTGTACCCCAACACCTACAGATGTTTAATCTTAAGTACGTTACACCGTCCATTTAAATGCATCTGTTTCATGAACGTCCCGACGACTTCCTCTGTGTTGCTTCCATCTGTGGCTCAGGATTCAACATCCCGGCCTCCAGACCCGTGGATGGAAACGCACTGAGCCTCACTGATGTTCGTGTTTCTAAACTCAGTGTGTCTGATGTTGTTCAGGGAGAAGGCTGAGATCATGAAGAAGAGCGGGATGAAGCGAGTCCTGCTGCTGGGCTCGGGATACGTCTCCGGACCCGTTGTGGAGTATCTGACCCGCGATGAGAGGACCCAGGTCACTGTGGGTGAGTTCGACTTACGAACTCATGAGTGACATTTGAATGTTTTAAGGTTTTAGTTCGACCACCATTTAGACCCAGGACGCCAGTTTGCTTCCAGTGACATTATTTTCCTGTTGTGTTTGTGTCTGTGTTCAGCGTCGGTGCTGCTGAGGCAGGCGGAGGAGCTGGCGGCCAAATATCCCAACACCATCCCCGTCACGCTGGACGCCAGCAGCCAGGAAGGACACCTCGACTCCCTGATCAAAGACCATGACTTGGTCATCAGGTACAGCTGCAAGTCACACTGTGTTACAGAAAAAAGTCTAATTTTAATGAAAAATTCTGTTCATTTTTCAGGCAGTGTTTTTCTTTTTACTTTTTTGGCCCCGCCCCCAAAAGTAGGCGGAGCCCGAAGAAAGGCGTGTTTACTTTATCGGGCTTCTAATCAACTTCTAGTTTTTAAGCTTCATTCGCTACATTTTGTGACTGTTTGGGTCAGCAAAAAAAAAACAAGGACCGGTGATCTGCTGAACCTTAACAACCAATAAAAGCAAGAGTTTACATAAATAAGGTTTTATTTTACAGGTTCCATATTTTCCAGCTAATGTCCTGGAAGTTTCCCTCATAATTTTATGAAAATGAGCTGCTATGTAACTGTAAATTACTCTATGTCCAAAAATAGCCACATACACATTTTTGGTAAAACTGTTTTTCACATACCTACAATATAATTTATATTCCAACATAATAATTTTTTTTTTTAACTCCCTTCATTGAAATAATCCGGTAATTTACAGCTGGATACCAGTTAATATGTAGGAAGTTATGAGGAAAGATTCCAGGGAATTAGCTAGAAAGTGCAGGAGCTGTAAAATTAAGTGTTACCAGAAGTTGTTAAGCAAATTTTAGCTTGATCAACCCAGGAAGTGCTTTTTTATTTCTTCATGGCAGTTAATTAATGCTGTTATTTTATTATCAGCCCCTGAGAAGCTGTTATGTTTCATTGGAGGGATGACGCATTGTGGACATGTCAGACTCAGTTTGTCAGGCTCAGCTTTGATCAGTCCTCTCGATGTGAACTCATCGGCCGTCCGTCCTGACCCGATCCTTTCCCTCTGCTCCTCAGCATGCTGCCGTACTCCTTCCACCCGCTCATCGCCAAACACTGCATCAAGAGGAAGGTGAACATGGTGACAGCCAGCTACCTGAGTCCGGCCATGAAGGAGCTGCAGAGCAGGTGACGACGGGAAAACAGGAGTTCCTAAGATTTCATCGCCATTTACTACAAAATTAATTATTATTATTATCATAATTCAAAAGAGTAATAACAACAGGGAACAGTTATAACATGTATTCAGTTGTAATTTAGTGTGTGTGTGTGTGTGTGTGTGTGTGTGTGTCTCAGTGCGGAGGAGGCGGGCATCACCATAGTGAATGAGATGGGCCTGGACCCGGGTATCGACCACATGCTGGCGATGGAGTGTATCGACCAGGCTAAAGCCGACGGCTGCACTGTGAGTCAACACACACACTCTGACCGTGTGTGTGTGCGTGTGTGTGTGTGTGATAATGATTGTTTGAACACATGTAGGCAGAGTCGTATTGAACCGTGAAACAGACTGAACATGAGTCCAGGTGACGTGGTGTTTGTTAGAAAACAGCCTGAGAATATTTCAACCTGTTTCTCTAAAGCAACAAGGACTTGATTTAGTTCTGGTTCTGACGGACCAGGGTCAAGCACAAGTCGATGGTTTTGATTATTGATTAGTGTTATAAATGAAGCCTGAGAGGATTCAGCTGAAATCTGTCCTGAAACAGTTTGTTTGTCTTTAACTTCCTGTACATCGGCATTTATTCACCAAGTCTGTTTCCATTGCAGTTTAATTTTTAATTTACACCTCAGCCAAGCATAAAATCTTTTCTATAGTATTTCAACATTTTTAACACTCGTGTTTTCATATCTGTTTTTACTCAGGTGTTTGATTTATTTCTTTTCACTTCAAAAATCAACAAAATATGGAGTTTGTCTTTATAACTGAAAATAGTTTTTCTTGGCAGAGAACATTTTTTTACACTTTAAAATGTCCCTCTCACTACATATCCCCATCATCACTGCTGAAGAAACATTGAAAATTTGAACAAAAATGTTCAAGCACCGAGTGTATATAAAATACAAAATATCTGCACATTCATTAAGATCGGACTTCATTTCTTTGTTTTTAATTTTATATTTCTTTATTTGATAAGGACATGTTAATACATGTTAATGAATGTTAGCACAAAATACAAGATGGTAACATGTTGGATTTTAGCTAAAATGCTCATTTACATCCACAGTCAGATAAGGTTGCCAGGTAACGTAAAACAAAAACACACAACTACAAATATAACATGCAAATAAAAAGACGAATACATTTTGCTGCATACTGAGTTAAGAGTGATCACAGCTCTGGTTTGACTCTGTCTTTCAGATGTTGATGTATTGATTTTCCCCTAATGATGATATTTATCTTAAATCTGTTTTAAATTAATCACCAAACAACATTTAAACTTTAAAATCATGCAGTGACTCTGACCTCTGTTAAAACTAACTCATGTCAAGTTGCTTGACAGAAAAATGAATTGAATATTAATTCCTACCGGCGTTGTTCAGGTGGAGTCCTACAGCTCGTTCTGCGGAGGTCTTCCTTCTCCTGAATGTTCAGACAATCCTCTTCGCTACAAGTTCAGCTGGAGTCCGTACGGCGTCCTCCTCAACACCATCAGCCCCGCCATCTTCCTCAAAGACGACCAGGTACAGAGGCCTCAAAGGGCCGTCGATCAATGATGATCGTGTGAGTTTGTTCATGAATGACACTGTCTTCAATCCGTCAGAAAGAAACTGAATCTTTGTGTTTGTGTCTTCTCCAGGTGGTGAGCATCCCGGCCGGCGGCTCTCTGATGGACTCCTCCACGCCGATGGACTTCCTGCCCGGTTTCAGCCTGGAGGGATTTCCCAACCGCGACAGCACCAAGTACGCCGAGCCGTACGGCATCCAGAGCGCGCACACACTGATCAGAGGAACACTGCGCTTCAAGGTACGACACACACACACACACACACACACACACACACACACACACACACACACACACCACACACGTCCGCTAAAAGCTGTCAGCAGCTGGAAACTGCCACCAACTTCTAACGTTGGTGTCATTTCATTGTCAGAAGTCTCAGCTTTGCTCCAGTAACCTGTTTGTTGTCGACTTCTCTGCAGTGACTTGTTGAAATCTGTGATTAAGCAGTTTTTCATTTTGTCTGTAAAATGTCAGACATTTGTGAAAAATGTCCCTCACAGGTTCCCAGAGCCCAGGTTGACGTCTTAAAAGATATTCAGTTTACAGTTTTATGAAAAGCAGCAACACGTCATTATTGAGATATAGAAACTCAAAACATGTCTTTAAACAGTCAGTCGGTAAAATAGTTTCAATTTTCTGTCGACTGTCAAATCGAGAAAAAAGCAACATCTTAATTTCTTTCCTGATTTGAAATTGAGGAAAAATAAATGCAGCAAATATACATACATACACAATCATGTTTTGGTTTTCATTAGAGTTCAAGGATTAAAATGGAAATCACTTAAAGCTCCTCCAGTGTAAAGCTCTCTGTCCATGTGTAGTGTGATTATAGATCAGCTCTAGCTTCTATATTAATACTGTGAAAGTATCAAAGCCTCAGTCCACAGAGAAATGCACACAGCCTGTATTCAGAAACTGAGCCTTAAAACCAGCCGTCAGGACTTCTGGAACTTTGTGATGTCACAACAAAGCAGTCACCAAGCCCCGCCCACCTGGACCCACCATCCAAACCTTGCAGGATTTGGTTTCTCTGAGTGTTTTTACCTGAAATCTGCTATATTTTTATTGGATCACTCAGAAAACACTCTTGCATGAGATGTTTTTAAATCTTTTAAATGTTCTTGTGAGGTCTTATGATCCCCAGAACTGTGTCCTCGTCCCCTGAGTTTACAGGTCTGTGTATAAATAAATAACAAATAGATCTGAAAACAAACAAGTACAATAAATATGTAATAGATATGTTGTGGTTATGGGCATAACATCAAGGCTTTCAAACCAGGTTGTTAATCACTGCGTCCCCTGTGAGTCCAAAATCAAACTGAAACTAAAAGACTCAAAATAAAAGATTTTCTTCTTCTCAACAGTTCACAGAAATATATATTCCTGCATAAATGTTTGTTTGTGTTGTTCATTGTCGTTGATTGAGTCAAGCTCTCGTTCTGTCCCGCAGGGCTTCTCCAAGGCCATGAGTGGGTTTGTCAAACTGGGTCTGATTGACAGCGAGCCTTGCCCCGTCCTGCAGCCCACTTCATCTCCCGTCTCCTGGGTAAGAACCTCCTTTCAGCGTTTAAAAAGGGGATCATGAAAACAGTGAAACACACGGCTGAAAGGCGGCTGAGCTGTGCCTCCCACTTCATCCTCCAGCCCGGCATTCACGTTTATAAAATGAGCTGTTCCTGCAGATCTTCCACTTGAAGCGTCCAACCGTGGAAGTGGGTTTTGCTGACAAGTCTATTACTGTCAATAGCTGCTTGTCAACATCAAGGCTGCGGCGAGCCGAGGCTTTCTGACATTGATGAGAGTTTACAGCAGGATAACGTTTGTTGTCTTTTATCCTTTTGAGATGAAAGAGAAACAGAACAGAGCTGCGTGTTCAGAAATCAAAAGACAAGAAGCAATTTTTAATCCTGTCGCTCGTCTTTCTGAAAACGCACACCAAAGAGAAATGTATAGATAGTGGCCCACCTGCAAAATGTAACCTTGAAGCCTCTTAAAAGGTTCATGTAGCCATTTCTGAAAGTGTCTAATCTTTAGAAAAAGAGGGCAGTTCAGGAGACGAAGGTAAGACTCAGTGTAGGAGCTAAAGAGGAGCTAGGAGACGAACTTAACGAGGAGTTTAAGGAGACAAACTAGGAGGTTTAAAGGTTGGATGTGTGATGGTCTTAGAAGTCTGGAGTAACTGTGATCTGTTCTCTCGTCTCTACAGAAAGATCTCCTCTGTAAGCAGATGGGATTGTCCTCGTCTATGTCCCATGATGCCTTTGAAGAAGCCGTATACGAGCGCATCGGAAAGGACGACTTCAGGATGGACACGCTGAGATGGTGAGAGACCAAAGATGGCTGTCAGGCTTCTCACCGGTCTGTCAAACATCTGGGACATCAGGGTAACATCTGGAGAGTATCAGACCTGCCACCGAGGAAGGAAAAAAATCTCCTCTGTACTCTGAGGAAAATACATCTACAAACAAAACGAGTTCTTTCAGCGAAGAAAATAAAGTTTATTTTGATTATTTTCAGTCCAATATTTATATTGGAACCAACATAATATTAATCTCCATTTTAATACATTCAGATATGTAATTTAAAGATAGTTTAGTGAAGATGTTGGTCCTGAAAAAGATGTTTTTTCATCACAGATAACACGCATTGAAAAATCAGTAATTTAACTCGATATAGTCCCAGAGATTAGTTGGATTTTGCAGCCCAGTTTTGAAGTTATTGCAGATTTTACACACACTAGAATTAGAGCCCTCATTTGTATGACACGATTAAACAGATGCCAAAAAGTTTCAGGTTCTAGTTTTAACTCAGTTTTTAGCTTCGTGTTTTGGATCTTTCAGTCGCCTACACCACTCTCTGTTGAACAGCTGGTTATCTGCTCTTAAAAAACTGTCCGATTCTTACGACTAGTTATCTGGATGTCCATTTGTCTGTGCAGCTCGGCTCTGAGCGGGGGAGGCAGATGTGATGTCTGCCGCTCTTCAAAGTTGGCATCAGCGCTGTGGATGGCGGGCTGAGAGCAAGGCCGAGGCTGCTCCTCCTCTCCACACTTTTCACTTCTCTCCTTATTGAGCGTGCCTTAAGTGGTGTAGTGTGCACACTCCTCAATTTAAATCAGCTTTTTCCAAGGGTGTCTTCAGACCAAGGCTCTGAGCCGTCATTGTTGTGCTGCCGCTGGCGGTGAAGGGAAGAGGGCCACGCTAGCATTGAAACGTAAATTCCTCCGGCGTTGAACTGTTGGAAACATTCCATCTCTGCCTTTAAAAGGGTAAAAAGCCAACGCGCTTGCAGCTCAAATTGAATGACTTGTTGTTCATTTATTCAATTCACCAGCAAAGCAGCGACAAAAGCAACTGCTCATCTCTTTAGATTTAGCCAAGGATGTGTGGGCTGTGGGCCGCAGCGCTGCTGGGGCGTTGAAGCAGAGTAATTTTCTTTTAAAGCTTTTAATACGGCTTTGTGAAGGTTATTTTATTGTGAGGAAAAGTCTTGTTTTTTTTTTTTTTTTGTGTGTGTCTCTGTGTTCAGGTTTGGGATGCTGAGTGACGAGGCGGTGCCTCACGCCGACAGCGTTCTTGCTGCTCTGGCAAAACATTTGGAAGCCAAACTGTCATTTGGTGAGAAACAAACTCATTTTATTACCACAAATCAGAAGAACATGAGAAGATCGTTTGGTAGAAAACAAAAAAAATACCTGCCACAATTTTCTAAAGTCCAACTTAATGTAATTAAATATCTTATTTTGTCCAACCATCAAATTACAAACTTTTAAGTGATCATCAAACAGTTGACAGCTTATTTTCTGTTGATTGGCAAATCGATTAATCATGTAATTGTTTCAACTCCAATTGTTATATACTGCCGGGAAGCACTGACAAGAATTTGTGATTTAAATGTCAGTAAATCCATTAACTTGGTAAGCAGTTCTAGTCCATATCATTCATTCTGATTTTCATTGATATTTTTCATATGAAACAGGTATTATTAATGTGAAACATATCAAATGTGTTGTGTTGTGTCTAGTATTAAAAAGGTTGAACGTTGCACAAACCCTGATAATGACTTCTCTCCCTCGGTCAGATAAGGGCGAGCGAGACATGATCATCATGAGGAACGACGTGGGGCTTCGCCACCCGACGGGCGAGCTGGAGACCAAACACATCAGCCTGGTGGTGTACGGCGACCCCAGCGGTTTCTCTGCCATGGCCAAGACTGTAGGATACCCAGCAGCCATTGCTGCTCGCATGGTCCTTGATGGTCAGTAACATCACTCAGGAAGATTTTTGAACTGATGATTACAGCCAGTCAAATTGAAGTAATAAGCAGCTGGTTTAAGAATAAAATGAAACAAACAATTAGCATCATTAGCATACCCTCTTTTCAACTCTGGCTGTCTTGTCATCGGACAGACACGGGATGCAGTCACATTATAGTCAGGCAACTATGCTGAAAAAACTGCCATTTATGACACATGGAAAAATTCAGTTCAATTCAATCAGCTAACGTTAGCTTCAAGGACTAACTGGACAAGCTAACATTAGCTTCACAGACTGACAGGACAAGCTAACGTTAGTTTATCCTGTCAGTCTGTGAAGCTAACATTAGCTTGTCCAGTGAGTCCTTGAAGCTAACGTTAGTTTGTTCTGTTAGCCTGTAAAGCTAACGTTAGTTTGTCCTTTCAGGCTGTGTTCACTGATGTGTAACCTTCTATATGTTCTAAAATGAACTGAAGCAAGTGGCTGTCTGAAAGTAGAAAAAGGTGTTAGATGATTTTCTGAGCAGTTTGTCCACCGAACAGCAGATATAATGTTGAATACGTGAGATAATGTTACTGAGCTGTGCGTTTGTTCTCTGCAGGTGAAATCAATACGAAGGGTCTGGTGGTTCCGATGACAAAGGAGATCTATGGGCCGGCGCTGGTCCGACTGAAGGAGGAAGGACTGCACTTCATGTCCAAAAGCACCCTGGAGGAGTAGAGCCGATAACTGCCTGTAAATCCTATCCAACACCTCCAGAGATACTGTACAGACGCTATTCACACGCTATTAGCTGCCTTTTCACCAACTTGCTGCTGATAAGCAAAGTTATTTTTAGTGTTTAAATGAAATTTTTTACTATTTGATGATGCTTTAAAACCATGTTTGTTAGTTATAGGTCAAAAAGCTGAAAAGGCAGCTGGTGATGATAATCAGATATAAGTTCAGAGATCAGTTTAATATGAGCATCCTTAGTTTGGCTGAATTTGCATCTGTGCCAAGCTGAAATCACTTTTTCACCGGCGTTGACTGTTGCAGAGAAAATTTCTTCTGTGAAGATGTGTAAAAGGTTGACAGATCAAACACTATTTTAGGCATTAGAAATTTAAAGCATTAAAAAGCACAAACGTCTTTCATTATACCAGCAAAACTACTGTAGAAACAAGGTCTGACTGAGATTGAGACTACATTTCCCAGAGACTATCACCTATTAAAAACAAGATAAAAAGTGAAGCTTTCCCACAGGGGGAACGTTCAGTCTGCGTCAGTCTATTAGAAATCAACAAAGCTGTTAAACCTTTCCATGTTTTAACTGTCCTTATTCTCCGTTAGCTCAAACAGCATCTGTATTACTTAAAAATCCAGCAAAAGTAGCTCAATACTGCATTCACTTTCAAACTGTGATAAAAGTCTGCAAGGAAGACATCGCCTTAGTTACAGACACAGTGTTTCTACAAAAACATGTTAACAGTTCTCACCCACTGTATAATATCACATTATGAACCGTTCAGTGTGAAGTCTAACGAAGCCGAGAGCAACTGCTAGTGATTATTTTCAGCTGGTTTGTTCAGGATCGTGAGTATTATTTTATTTTTTGCTGGTAAATAATTTGTGTTGCTTAAACAATATGTATGGAATTACCTCCCAAATTACTTAAAAAATATATGATAATACTACAAATTAGTATGAAATCAGTATCTATTGGCCACCACTTAATTATCTCGTTATTTTGAGATTTTTTACACAACATAACAAAGATCAGTAAATTTGCGACTCTAACCTCTATATTCTATCTAAAACAACACTGCAGGTTTTAAAGACACAAGGTTTGTCTCCTTTTTCTACAGAAAAAAAAGCTTTTAAGTAATATTTAGAAAAAAAAAATATATATACAATTAATTCCATTAAAACTGTAGACATAAAGTAAAAGTTAAAGCTAACGTTAGTGCTAGCTAGCTGCTAGCTAGTAACTACTGGAGCTAGCTAGCAACTACTGGAGCTAGCTAGCAACTACTGGAGCTAGCTAGCAACTACTGGAGCTAGCTAGTAACTGACGGACAGTTGGTCGAAAGTAGAGTAGTCAAAATCTGTTAAACTTTTTATATACATTTTTCTGTTTATGTTTGTAACCTTAAATACTCTGACTCACGACCTCCAGGATTCAGAATTAACATAGTTTTGTCATGTCATTTTATGAAGCTAATGTTAGCTTCTCCTGTGAGCCTGTTAAGCTAACGATGGTTTCACTGAAGCTAATGTTACCTCACCAACAAAAGTGGAGAGCAGCTAACAGTGTCATTGAGGCCATTACAACATGGTAATACTTTACTATTAGTCCCCCAATTCAACATTTAAAAGCAGTATTTAAACATTTAATACATTTTAGTTTTATTAACCACAGGTTTTAGGTGCTTTGCCGGGTGTGACATACCTGCAGTTTGTCAGCATTACCAGCAGATGTATGTAGCTGTTAACATTATACATACCGTCACTTTCGTCATTTCAATATATTAAGGTCAAGTTTACCGCTGATGTTATATCTCATTAGCTAAATTGGTCACTATTCCCCTAGAAGTTTACTTCAGTCAGTAAAAAAAAAAAAACAGGGATCTCAACAAGTATCATTATTTTATCTGATTATTTTCACATACATAATACAAATGTATTTTGTTTTATACCACATAGACCACAAGTGTGGGGGTAAATTTACATAAAATAGCTATTTAAATTTCAATCACAATATTGTTTAGAAAAATCCAAATTGAAAACATTGAATTTAAAATTATCTTATTGGATATTATCGCAAAAATAAATACGAGCACTACAAATGTTTGGAATATTATTTATTAACTCATGATCGATTCGGTAACTGAAACATGATCAGTAACAGCAGCACTCGGCTAATGTTGAGCGCAGAAGTACAAGTCTTGATTTGTTTTGAATTTGTTTTGAAGAGTGAATTCTGTATTTGCGTTAAGTTTCCCAGACTGATGAGTATTTATTGTTTGCCACCTGAGCAATATTTATTTTATTTTTGGGGGTTTTGTGTGGTCACCTTTATAAACGGTTTGTTACATGCTTTAAATGGAGAAAGAAAACCTAATGTTGTACCTGAGATATATTTTTTTAAATAATATATCATGTTTTCCTGATATTTGGTTTATATGTTAGCCTCCAGAGGGTTTTAACTGCAGTGTGTTGTTTGAGATTTAGGTAGATGTGCAGGTTTGGATCTGAATCACACACTTGACTTGAAAAAAGAGAGAATTTAAATCAAAGTCCATCAACACTAACACATTAATGTTTGTCAAGTTGAATATTAATATCATAAAATATTAATGAGTATTGATTTGATTTTACTCACTGACTGAATCTCCAACATGAACACGGTTTTTATTTTTATGTTTTTAATTTTTTGTTTGGTCTGTAATGTCTGATTTGACATTTAAGCAAATTCATGATTACAGAACTCATGTTCGTTTGTTGTCGCTTGTTTTGATCGCACATTTTTACTTTATGAAAATGTAAAAATGGTTCAATAAAAAATCTTTTTGTGAAGATTTTTTTTTCCTCTTTCATCATTTAAAGACAAATATAATCTTTGCTTTATTTTCTCTTCAATGCAAACGCAGTTAATTCATTTATTGTTTTATAATTTTTTATAAATGTATAAAGTATAATCTTTCATGCAGCCCCACAGTATTAGTGTCAAGGCAGTACACTACATTACCACTACAGCACCACTACAAGTAAGAAGGAATTCCTTTTTGTTATTTTTGAATATCATATTTATTTATTGAACTGTTCCTACAAAACCTTCACTCCTCTCAGATTTTTTGTGTTGCAGATCCTCCCTGTTAACGGACAAAATCTTGCTGAAGCAGAAAGCTGGAGCGGTGAACGGCATGAAGGTGGATGTTGCATTATAACCCGGTTGCAACTAAATGATTATTTTTCATTTTTGATTAATCCCTCAATTATATCTTTGATTAACTGAATAATCATTTAGCTTATAAATGAGAAAGAAAGGCCTGCTCCTTTCAGCTAGCTAATTTCAACCATGTCAGTCGGATGGTATTTTTAGGTTTTACTTGTTTAGATTTACCCAGAACAAATAAGTTCCAGTAAAAACCATTTTCTGCTAATTTCTGCTTCTACCTCCCCCACTTTAATTATGTAACAGCTGTTGCTGTACTTTGATATAGAAAATACATCAGTACTTTATATAGCATGATGTATTGTTACAGAGTGCTATAAACTACCCAACATTAAGTAGCTAAGATTAGTTTTACCTCAGCCAGCTACATCAAACTGCTGCTTACTTACCTGATGATAATAATAACAATAATGTTCATTTATAAATCATTTTTCTAAACCCATGCTACAAAGATAAATGTACATCAGGTAAATAATGGTTATGTACAAAAGTCTAATTTTAAATATAGGATTTTTGACCTTCACTTCTTGAGTAAAAGATTTGAATACTTCATCCATCACTGCATCTATTTAAACCCTGACCTTCATATTTAGGCTGTAATCAAAGATCTTATGAACCAGACTATGGAGTGTGTAACAGGCAGCAGTTAAAACATGTAAATACTCCACTCTGGAAAAAAAGACAATCAGCCCTTTTGCTTCCACTCGATTTGGAGGCAGCCATGCAAAATAGGCCACCAAGCAGGGGATAATTGGGCATGTAATTATGAAAAGTCAAAAATGCAAATGAAGGTGTGGATACGGCGGCTGGTCAAGATGACGTCTGGACACTTGACCTATTTTCTGTCCTGAAAAGACGCGTTTCTTGCAGAGTCTTAGCCCGGATTAACACATGGGAAATCAATTGGAATAACTGGTTCAGTGCAGGGATTAAAGCATGATTCCATAAAGGGAAAAGATACAGTGCATTCAGAAAGTATTCAGACCCCTTCACTTTTTTTTTTACATTTTGTTATGTTGCAGCCTGATGCTAAAGTCATTTAATGCATGTCTCCTCTCATTAATCTACACTCAATACCCCATAATGACATAGTGAAAACAGAATTTTAGATATTTTTGCAAATTTATTAAAAAGGAAAAACTGAAATATCACATTGACATAAGTCTTCAGACTCTTTCTTATGATACTTGAGATTTATCTAAGGTTCCTCAAATGGAAGAAGTTTGGAACAACCAGGACTCTTCCCAGAGTTTGAGAGGATCTACGGAGAATATCCCCAAATCCAGGTGAGCAGAGCATGTTTCGTCAACTGCACATTTTCAATTTTTTAATATTTTTTTCTTCTGTAGCAAAATTTGAGAAACGCCTAGAGAGTGAAATGTTCAGGTTCCATTGGATGACAATCAAGGACCAGGACAATTAGTATGACAGTCTGTTGTCATGGAGAATTTCCCACTAATGCTGCGTTCACATCATATCATTAAGATTGTAATTATGGTATGCCAAGTGTGGAAATACTGTCAACACATTGTGGACAAAATAGCTTCAAGTTCACCGTCACTGGCAGTTACATCTAAGTAAAATGTTATCTCCAGTTCAGTTGGAACCTTTAGGCTGTTTATCCAGAATGACGACATGGCCGGTGAAGGGGTTAATCACCATGGACCAATGTGTGAACTCTCCAGTATCAGAGTAGTAATTTGCAATTCATCCCAGGCTGATGTCACACTGCCTTTAACAACGTCTCCCTTCATAAAACACACATGAACCCTTCAAAATGTGTAGCTAAAGGTTATGTAAATGAGATTTTAAACAATAATATAGTGGAGTAATGGCGTCCTGAGCAGAGAACAAAGTCTGTGTGTTGTTGCTGTGTGTGTTGTGATCTGAGCTTCGCTGTTCTTTGTTTTGGTAGAAACCACTTTTTCGTCTAAGAGGCCTCAGATACAGAAAGAGATCAGACCAGGGCACAGGTGGACTGCAGCTCAAATCCTGGTTGGCTGCTGGAATGTCAAAACATCCAGTACATCAGCATTTAAAGTTTTTACCTGCTCCATTAATGTCATGCAGCCGGTCCTGGTGGATAAGTCCAAGGCTGATTTTCTTCCCAGGTACCAACTGTTGAGCTGATACTGATCTGGCTTAGTGACCAGCCACAGTAGCATGATAACAATAGCTAACTTGCTGTTACTTTAATTTTGAATGTGTTCAGCAAATGTTGCTCTTGTTAGCTGGCTAACTGTGCATTATTGTGGGGCATATCACAGCATCGCTGACGTGGGCTAATGGTTGTTGTTAGATAGTTTTTTGTTGGTGCTTGTGTACACAGGGTAACTTTATTCAGTTTATTTCTTGTTGTGTGTTTAGTGGTCACTTTAACTTTGCTTCCGAACACCTTCCTGACTGGGAACATAAAGACCAAACGGAGGCTGGAGGTGTGGCTAGGAAAGCATTTGTTTTGGTCTGAGATACTGGTGATCTAGTGCGACATTTAGTGGCAGTGATGACTGCAGTATGTTTGTACTTGTAGTTCTGTACTCGGGAACAAAACACTCCACCAGGCTCTTTCTTTGGTGTTTCACTTATTTAATCCCCTAGCTAATAATCCAGCAGTGTTTCATGTCCAGCTAAAAAAAACAAACATGTCAGTACCCCATGCATCACATTTAGTCTGTTACAAAATCCAGAATATAAAAGCATTAATGTTCTCAAACTAAGCAATTAGAATTAAACCATAACATTTGAATGCACTAAAAATGGTAAAATATAAAAATCTAAAAGTAT
>NW_019525167.1:4346-11557 GCF_002814215.2 Seriola lalandi dorsalis | reverse complement strand
CAGTTATAAATTGCTATTTAATCAACTAACTGTTGCAGCTCTGCTCTGTATTACTGTAATAATAATTACTGTTATTTTATGGGTGCGTAATTCCCAAATTATTTTCTAGAAAGTTTCCTAATAAGAATTAAGTACATTGGTACTAATTATGGGGACAATAGGAAGGTCCTTGAAAGAAGTGATCCATTTTAACTGAAAGGAAGTATTCATTCATCCAGTATGCTATTTTTTAACTTTTTGACTTGCTGTGCACTGACAAAAGACTCTCTAGGCCACTCTAGCAATTCATTTGAATTACCTAATTGTAAATGTACCGTCTGAAAACCGTCTCCATTTTATCTGTAATTATTACCAAATTAATTTTTTATTTTTTTTTTTAAACGGGGAAATTATTATTTGGAAATTACAGACCCATAAAATACAGCTTTATTTATGGTACAACATACTGACAATAAAACCATTTTATCAATAGTGTAACTAATGTTAATGTTACAGCATTATGTACCATTCCAAAGTCATTCTCAGTTAGCTTAGCTAAAGGATAGGTTCACAGATTGATTCTTCAGAACCAGGTCTGGATCCGTATTATTTCACTCTGAAGTATCATTAATGTTAGTACTGGTGTAGTGTTTTGAAAAGTGTCCATGGAGTGACAGCATCCTCTGTTCCTGCTCTGAAATCTCACTTGTGCTGTAGTGTACAGGTATGTATCCCATTTTCTGAGACGTACAGCACATTATCATCAGCGTACGGTGAGACAGAGTAAAGCCTTACGATGTCGCTGAAGGTTCCTGGTCTCATGAGGTTTGTTAGTTTGGCCACTTGGAAGACGTCGACCGAACCTTCGGCCTCCAGCTGGTGAGTCAGAGACAATAGGGTGCAGAACGTTCCTGCTGTGACTCCGCCCACACTGGAAAAAAAAAAGTGTTCCTGATTTTCACTGTAAAACATCTTCTAATAATGGTAAAGTTGGGTCAGAGAAGGTCTTACTCATCGTGGACCACAGTAGGGCCGTCCTTGGCAGTACTCTCCTCTTTCACCAGGTTGAGCAGTTCGAAGGTGTTGCTGATGGGACTGTCCGGGTTCGGCCAGCGGGGGGCGCGGTAGTGTTTCACCTCCAGAACAAAGTCGTCCTGTCAAAATAAGGAGGGGGATAGAGTGGACGTCAAGAACAATTCATAAGGGTGATTTTGCTAAATGGATGGTAGCGACTTGAACGATTTTCATAGGTTGCACCCAAAGTCTGAAAAATACGATATTTGACTCATGCTTTTGCAAAAATCGTAACTCAACTTAAAAGAGACGCTGTGAAAGAAAAACCTTGGAGACACACGTCTCAAAACCTTGTCAAATAAAATTAAAAATTGTGTAGGCAATAAAAAAATAAGTTTAAATTTATTTAGTTTCAATGATTCTGTGGTCTAAGTGAAGTTGTCTTGTTCCAAGCTCCACTGACCTGTGTAGCTTCCAGCACATACTCCTGGACCACCAGCATGTCCTCGTTGGCCAGACAGACGTGACCCTCGCTTCTCTGAGTGACAGTGAACATCTCGTAGCTGATTGGCTGCCCTTTGCGGGGCCAGAAGACAGATGATGCCGCCCCCTCCTCATCCTCCATCTAACAACACAGGAAGTCATCAAGACCAGTCTTTATGCTAAGCTAAGCTAAGCTAATCATGTCCTGACTGCAGGTCTGTAATTGGCAAACAGTTCCTCACCACACTTGCTGCTGTCCCTGGCAGTGACACGATGACCTGGGTGTTGTGGTCCCATATCATTCTCCAGAAGTCTTTTATGGTGCCAGGCAGAGGATTCTGGGTAATGATGAACTCGCTGTTCTGTCTGTAACCCTGCAGGAACAAAATCGTGACAAAACAATTAATTTCACTCCTCACTATTCAATCATTTTTTATCATTAAACAGATTACACAATGTAGTTAGTAGTAAGGAACAAATATAACATCCATATGAACAGGGAGATAATAATTAAACTTATGATGTGTTAAAGGAACAGTACAACTTTTAAATGATGGGAAGATGCTATTAAACTCATCCTGGGTCTATCTCCATGATTAAACTGATTTTATAGCATTAGCATCCAAATATACCTGTAGTACCAAAAGTAAAAGTACTCATAATGGAGAATGGCTGATTTCAGGATAATATATATTTTTGGATTATTGGATTACAGTTATTAATGCATTAATCAATGTGTATCACTTAAATGTTGTAGCTGGTAAAGGTAGAGCTAGTTTAATTACTTTCTATACCGTGGGGTGATTTAATCTGTCATAATACATCATTATTTATTTGTTGATTACATATTATATGAATAATCTAAATAATAATAATAACCACTATACCAAATATATTGTCACCTATACTATATAAATACAGTGGAGTGAAAGGTACAATATTTACCTTTCAAACTACAAGTATAAAGCATAAAGTACTTAATTGTTTCTTACTGTGATGTACGACGCATTTATGTAGTCTGACGTTTCCCCCGCCGACGTAGACAGACGCACTCGTGACCTTTCCACTGCAAAGACACAAGATGAGGTTTATTGTCTCTTAGCCTCTGCTAACTTTAGCAAGATTAGCATCAGGCTAACTGACAAACACGTCGGACTCACCGGGTACCACAGAGCAGTTTCTGTTCTTGCTGCGGTTGCAGTCCTGCAGAGCTACAGAGTAGTCGCACTGCTTCACTCCAGAGTGACAAACCAGCTGTGGGAAACACAAAACATCTGTTAGTGATTGAGGAATCAGTATGAATCATTCTGAGCTGTGAATAATACAACATCTATGCACAATAATAGTTGAGAAATCTTTTAAACATTTCTTTTTAATCTTTTAAACATTTTTAAACAAAGTTCTGCTTGTTCAGCTTTTTTGTTACACTGATTGCGTTAGCTTTGATTTTAAAATGTTAATTAAACGAACAATTAAACAAATTGTAACAAAAGTATCATAGTACAGTTAATAATATATATATTAGAGTAGAGAGTATTGTTGTTAAAATCCAACACAACAAGTTCGATGAGCTGCTCACCTTGAACTGTTTGTCCAGGCGCGTCCTCCCAGCAGACCCCGGGGTCAGCAGCTCGTCCATGTACCTGTGCAGGTGAGCTGCCACCACCTCCGTCTCCCCGGACATGATGGCCTCCACTAAGGCATCGTGGATAAAAACATACTGTTCCTGTTGAGAGGAGATGGACAGTGCTGAGGTTACACTCTAATTAATAATTGTCGTTGCAGCAGAAAACTAGTGTTTACGTTGTTCTCCATGTGATGCAGACTCCCTCTGTTCAATAACGTGTCCTACCAACCTTTACCATGTTACATGTGACATAAAGATGAATTTGAACTCATTTGTGGGCTTCTCCAAGGAAGATCTATTTTCAAACATAGTATCTAGTATCAAACATTAACTCCCTGTAATTTTCTTTGTAGCTCAGGGACCCTCAGAGTGAGAATTCTTATGGTGATTTGCAAGTCTTCAGAGGAAACCATGAGATGGATGTTTAGATATTTCAGTCTGGACTAAAGTGGAGGACAGACTGACAGACTGAATAAAATCACGCTGCTGTCATCACTAAAAGACTGGCGTCAGACTATAGACTGTTTGGCAGTGTGTGCAGACAGAGGGTTGACCTCTGACCTCTGTCTGGACCAGGTAGTTCCTCTGTGTGCGGATGTGTTTGAGGAAGCCTGTGATGTTGACGGTGCCTTCGTCTCTCATCTGTTTCAGCATGCTGTCCAGGACGATGTAGGTCCCCGTCCGGCCCACGCCCGCGCTGCACGCCCACGGGAAGAGAAGATTTCATTTTATTAGTTTATTAGTAATTTCTTTAAATTTAGATTCAGGCAATCCCAAGAAGGGCAATTCCTTTTCCAGTGTCCTAGTCCATACACACAACTTCAAAACACAAGCAGCACCATGTAAAATGAAAAAAAAGATAAAACAAATAAAATAGATAAAACGTTTTGTTACAGTTCATATAGTGAATAAATAATAATAATAAATACATGATTGACTGAGATTAATGAAAATGAAAATATAATAGCATTTAAAATATAACAAGCATTTGTTTACATTAGAGTTGTTGCTGCTAATATAAGAATGTATGGTGTTTGTTCCAGTTACGTTGTGTTCCTGATCTCATCTGGTTTTATCTGCTCTCACCTGCAGTGGACCACCACCGGCCCCACGCTGTCCGTCCTGGCTCTGGACGACTTGCGGACGAAGCTGAGTAGCGGCAGGGCGAACTCTGGGACGCCCATGTCAGGCCACTGGGTGTAATGGTACTGCGTCACTGTCCGCTCGTTGCTCCGTCCCTTCTGGGAGGCCTGCAGGTAGAACGAACCAAACAGGAGCTTTCAACAAAAACTCCTGTCATAAACTTAAAGGGTCCAGAATGTGAAACAGGAAAGATGTCTTTGATTTTGGGCTCAAGATTCAATATGGATGTATAAGAAACTTTTTGTGACAGTTTTAGATTTAATATGCTATTTTTCCTGTTTATTTTGGAGCTGCAGTGATAATAACAATTGTGTGTAAATAGGACTAATTCTGTTTTTGTTTTATTTCATTGTTAAATAATTACTTTTGCTCTGTTTGGATGGAAAGAAAATTAATCATCAACTCTAGAGTATCTATTAATTGTTACTGTGACATTTTTATTAATGTACAGTATTTGTCAACAATTACAGTTTGTCCAATGAAAACATGCAGTATATGATTACAGCCGTGATTTATTATATTATCATTCATTTTTTTGGTTATACAGCAGTTTATAGCAGTCAAAAATACATTAATAAACATTTACATTGGCTTGTAACTAAATTAGAGTATTATAACTCCTTTATTACATGTTTATAAACCGTTAAATTTTCAAGTGTTGCCATTACGTTTATTATTACTGACAATGATCATTTGCTGCAAAATAAACAGACTTTTCGTACATGTTTCAGGTCTGTATAGGATTATAAAAGTTAAAGAAGTTAACAGAATTCAGAAAATGTCTGGATGATAGAGGCTGACAGCGCCACTGAGTGCTGGTTAAACAACCATAGTTAATAGAAATCATATTTATATTTAATGTGCTTTAGTGATTAGAGGAAAACAGCATGAAAAAGTGAGGGCATGTAAGGCCTGTGGGTGATGTTTGAATGTTTAAAAAAAATGTTTGAGATACATTAGTTTCTGTGATGTAAGTGCCTGGTTTAACTGACCTTTTTGACGCTGGTGTTCCTGATGGTGAAGGTCCTATGGGTGTAGTAGGCGAGGACTCTGCTGCTTTTCACTGTCACCAGGAAGCTGCCGTACTCCTCCTGCACCTCAGTCGGCCAGTACTGATCACACTTCCTCTGAGTAGACAGTCAAAAGATCACACACGGCTGAGAAAATGATAAATCGAGGAAGAGAGAGTTTTTTTTTGTCTTCCATTTGTATAAAAATGTAGAATTAAAAAAAATTTCAAATATGAAATTCTTTTGTTTTTATTTTGTGTGTAATCACTTTAAAAGATTCAGAATATTACATTAAAAATGGCATATTGATTTCTAAGATTTTACTTTTTTTTCTTTTTCACTCTGAAATTTTAGGTTTTTGAATTTTGTGTAAAGGAATAACGCTTCTTAAAAATGTAATGAAGTAAGAAAAGCTTATCTTGTTGTGTATCATGTCTCTCAAAATCAGGAGAAATTTATTTTTTAAGTAAAACAATGTCAATGATTTCACTTCACAAACTTTATATTGTGTCAGATTAAATCTCAGATCTGGTCACTCACTCGTCCTTTCTCCACAAGGTTTGTGATCATGACGATGACACTGGCGTTTTGCTCCCAAATCATCCTCCAGAAATCCTCAGTGCTCGACCTCAGAGGACCCTGAGCGGCGATGTACGACCTGGTCTTTTTGAAACCCTGGGGAAACACACCGACTACATAAGCTTGGAAATAACGCAACACAAAAACAAAACCTACAGTTTCCTAAGGAAAAAAAAAAGAGTTCCATAGCAGCAGTGTTTTAGTGTTGTACTTCCGCGACTGGTAAAATGTTTTAGCGCATTTCCGCATAGGCATAAAAATGACAAAAAAATGTCATAGTATAATTTTTCAAAATTTTTATGCCTTACTATAGTAACATCATAGTGTAGTAAGGCATAAAAACGTCATAGTATAGTAAGGCATAAAAATGTATGAGTTTAGTAAGGCATAAAAACGTCATAGTATAGTAAGGCATAAAAACGTTACAGTATAGTAAGGCATAAAAATGTTGAAAAATGTCATCGTATAGTAAGGCATAAAAACGTCATAGTATAATAAGGCATAAAAACGTCATAGTATAGTAAGCCATAAAAATGTCATAGTATAGTAAGCCAAAAAAAATGTCAAAAAAAAGGTCACAGTGTAGTAAGGCATAAAAATGTTGAAAAACGTCATAGTATAGTAAGGCATAAAAACGTCAAAAAATGTCATTGTATAGTAAGGCATAAAAACGTCAAAAAATGTCATAGTATAGTAAGGCATAAAAATGTTGAAAAACGTCATAGTATAGTAAGGCATAAAAACGTCAAAAAATGTCATTGTATAGTAAGGCATAAAAACGTCAAAAAATGTCATAGTGTAGTAAGGCATAAAAATGTTGAAAAACGTCATCGTATAGTAAGGCATAAAAACGTCATAGTATAATAAGGCATAAAAACGTCATCGTATAGTAAGGCATAAAAACGTCATAGTATAGTAAGGCAAAGAAAATGTCAAAAAAACATCATAGTATAGTAAGGCAAAAAAAAAGTCAAAAAACGTCATAGTATAGTAAGGCATAAAAATGTTGAAAAACGTCATAGTATAGTAAGGCATAAAAACGTTGTATAATAAGGCATAAAAAACGTCATCGTATAGTAAGGCAAAAAAAATGTCAAAAAACGTCATAGTATAGTAAGGCATAAAAATGTTGAAAAACGTCATCGTATAGTAAGGCATAAAAACGTCATAGTATAATAAGGCATAAAAACGTCATAGAACATCTTCATATAGTAAGGCATAAAAACATCATAGTATAGTAAGGCAAAAAAATGTCAAAAAAATGTCATAGTATAGTAAGGCATAAAAATGTCAAAAAAATTCAAAGTATAGTAAGGCATAAAAACGTCATAGTATTGTAAGGCATAAAAACGTCATAGTATAGTAAGGCATAAAAA
>NW_019525167.1:0-2315 GCF_002814215.2 Seriola lalandi dorsalis | reverse complement strand
TGTCATCGTATAGTAAGGCATAAAAACGTCATCGTATAGTAAGGCATAAAAACGTCATAGTATAGTAAGGCATAAAAACGTCATAGTATAGTAAGGCATAAAAACGTCATAGTATAGTAAGGCATAAAAATGTCATAGTATATTAAGGCATAAAAACGTCATAGTATAGTAAGGCATATAAATGACAAAAAACGTCATAGTATAGTAAGGCATAAAAATGACAAAAAACGTCATAGTATAGTAAGGCATAAAAATGTCATAGTATAGTATGGCATAAAAATGTCAAAAAAATGTCACAGTATAGTAAGGCATAAAAACGTCATAGTATAGTAAGGCATAAATGACAAAAAACGTCATAGTATAGTAAGGCATAAAAATGACAAAAAACGTCATAGTATAGTAAGGCATAAAAATTTAGAAAAACGTCATAGTGTAGTAAGGAATAAAAACGTCATAGTATAATAAGGAAAAAAAAACGTCATAGTATAGTAAGGCATAAAAATGTTGAAAAACGTCATCGTATAGTAAGGCATAAAAACGTCATCGTATAGTAAGGCATAAAAACGTCAAGGCATAAAAACGTCATAGTATAGTAAGGCATAAAAATGTTGAAAAACGTCATAGTATAGTAAGGCATAAAAACGTCATCGTATAGTAAGGCATAAAAACGTCAAGGCATAAAAACGTCAAGGCATAAAAACGTCATAGTATAGTAAGGCATAAAAATGTTGAAAAACGTCATAGTATAGTAAGGCATAAAAACGTCATAGTATAGTAAGGCATAAAAACGTCAAAAAATGTCATAGTATAGTAAGGCATAAAAATTTTGAAAAACGTCATAGTATAGTAAGGCATAAAAACGTCAAAAAACGTCATAGTATAGTAAGGCATAAAAACGTCATAGTATAGTAAGGCATAAAAACGTCAAAAAATGTCATAGTATAGTAAGGCATAAAAATGTATAAGAATAGTAAGGCATAAAAACATCATAGTACAGTAAGGCATAAAAATGTCATAATAAGGCAAAAAAAATGTCAAAAAAACGTCATAGTACAGTAAGCCATAAAAATGTTGAAAAACATCATAGTATAGTAAGGCATAAAAATGTCATAGTATAGTAAGGCATAAACGTCACAGTATAGTAAGGCATAAAAATGTCAAAAAACGTCATAGTATAGTAAGGCATAAAAATGTATAAGAATAGTAATGCATAAAAACATCATGGTATAGCAAGGCATAAAAACGTCATAGTATAGCACTTAAAAGCCTTTAATTTTCTCAAAAAACGACAGTGTGCCTTATAATTTGGAGCGCCTTATATATGGATTAATTCTGGTTGTTATGGCTACCGTAGTCAGGAGTGTCGCGGAGTAATACATGTGCTTCACCATAATATTAAAGTGTGTGTGTATAAAGAGCCCAAAATGGCACCTGTCAAGAGACAAGCTTACCACGCGGACTTGTGAATACGCTAATGTTTGATTTAGTGGTATCAGACTGTGTTTTTTTACGTGTTACAACTGAACAAGGTTGGGAGTTATTGTGAATACGCTCATTAACATTTGAACAATGTTGAGAGTTATTGTGAATGTGTTTAATAAAGTTTGACTGACTGACTTATCTGACTGTTTTGTTCCGCTTAATGCGCCTTATAGTCCGGTGCGCTTTATATATGAAAAAAGTTCGAAAATATACCATTCATTGACAGTGCGCCTTATAATCCAGTGCGCCCTATAATGCGGAAAATACGGTATGGTAAGGCATAAGAACGTTAAAGTATAGTGAGGCATAAACATGACAAAAAACGTCATAATATAGTAAGGCATAAAGACGTCATAGTATAATAAGGCATAAAAACGTCATAGTATAGTAAGGCATAAAAACTTCATATTATAGTAAGGCAAAAAAACGTCATAGTATAATAGGGCAAAAAAAATGTCACAGTATAGTAAGGCATAAAAATGTCGAAAAAATTCATAGTATAGTAAGGCAAAAAAACGTCATAGTATAGTAAGGCAAAAAAAATGTCAAAAAACGTCACAGTATAGTAAGGCATAAAAATGTCAAAAAATTCATAGTATAGTAAGGCATAAAAACGGCATAGTATAGTAAGGCATAAAAATGTCATAGTATAGTAAGGCATAAAAATGTTGAAAAACGTCATAGTATAGTAAGGCATAAAAACGTCATAGTATAGTAAGCCATAAAAATGTTGAAAAACGTCATAGTATAGTAAGGAAAAAAAAACGTCATAGTATAGTAAGGCATAAGAACGTCACAGTAAAGCAAGGCATAAAAACGTCAAAAAATGTCAT
>NW_019525166.1:205755-271923 GCF_002814215.2 Seriola lalandi dorsalis | reverse complement strand
TATGCCTTAATATACTATGTTGTGTTTTTGACATTTTATGCCATACTATACTATGTTGTTTTTTGGCATTTTTCTTCAATAAAACTTTTTTCCGTTTCTTGGTCTTTAATGCCTTAACATACTTTCACGTTTGATTCCTGACCATACTATGATGTTTTTATAAACTTTTATGATTTAATATACTATGTTGTATTTTGAACATTTTTTGCCATACTATACTATGCCGTTTTTTGGCATTTTTCTGCCATAACATTTTTTGCTGTTTCTTGACATTTTATGCCTTACTATACTATCTTGTTTGATGCCGGACCATACAATGACGTTTTTATGACCTTTCATGCCTTAATATACTATGATTTATTTTTTACCTTTTTTTCCATACTATACTATGATGTTTTTTTGGCATTTTTATGCTTAATTATATTATTTCATCTCATGCCTTGCCATACTATGATGTTTTTATGACATTTTATGCCATACTATACTATGATGTTGTTATGCCTTACTATACTATGACGTTTTTATGACATTTTATGCCTTAATATACTATGTTGTGTTTTTGACATTTTATGCCATACTATACTATGACGTGTTTTTGGCATTTTATGCTTTACGATACTATCTCGCTTGATACCTGACCATACTATGATGTTTTTATGACCTTTTATGACTTAATATGCTATGTTGTATTTTTGACTTTTTATGCCTTAATACACTATGACGTTTTATGCCATACTATAATTTTTATGCATAATTATAAAAAATGTCATAGTATAGTAAGGCATAAAAACTTTATAAAGATGTGATAATAAGGCATAAAACGTCATAGCATAATATGGCGTAAAAATGTCATAGTATAGTAAGGCATAAAAGTGTCATAAAATGTCATAGTATAGTAAGGCATAAAAATGCCAAAAAAAAGTCATCGTATAATAATGCATAAAAATGTCATAAAACATCAGAGTATAGTATGGCATAAAACGTCATAGTATAGTAAGGCATAAAAATGTCAAACAACGTCATAGTATAGTAAGGCATAAAAATGTCAAAAAACGTTGCTGGGACTCGTCATTCAAGAGACCAGATGTTTCTTTGCTCCACTAGACAAAGGAACTCAAACCCCACAGTTCCTCACTGTTCACACCTGGGGACGATCCCTCCCCACCGCCACCCCCACGGACCTCACTGGCCAGCCAGTGTGGGTCAGCGTGTGACATTTGACCCCTTAGGGTGTCACCAAACAAAACCAGATCTCCTTCTTGGTTCTGTCTCTCGCTTTCCTTCTCTCTCTTCTCTTTTTGGCTTGCTCTGGAGAGCAGCTCCTTCTCTCTCCTCATCAAAGGGCAACAAGGTCCCAGCCCAGGTCAGCCCTGCTACATGAGAAACTCGCTTTCTCGCCGGCCTGCTCACAGCAGCCGGCAAACACTCTTCTACTCAACCGCAGAGACCTGGTTTGGATTAACTGAGAGTGAACTAAGTTCTCTTTGGAATCAGCAGCTACAACACAAGGCCAGCTAGCTGATTTTCCAAGCAACAGGAGTCACATCAAAGTTAGCATGGAACAGCTAACTCTGTGAGGAGAACAACAGAGATAACAGCAAGCAACACAGCCAGATAGGACTCCACCAGGAAGCCACCCAACTCATTGGACTTTACAAAAAATTGGAAAGGACCTCTTTGTTTGTTCGAAGGACTGGTAACGTTAACTGACTGGGCCTAACCTCTCCCAGCACAGCACAGCATATCACAGCACAGTACAGCTAAGCAGCAGAAGTCTTAACTTTGGTGCTGTACTTGTTGATTAATGTCTTGTTGTTGTAATGTTTGCTAAGGTTGTGGTCAGTCATACAGTTAATCGAGTACTTACACATACCTGTAGTACGTCTCAGTTCTAGAACCTGCACGCAGCTAACCTCCTTCCTCTAACCTGGTACCTTTAGATTACATGAGCTAGGCTAACAAAGAAACTCACACCTTCCCTCCCACACACACCAGGTGGTCTCAGTGGCTATTTTGAGTAGTTTCTTTGTTTACCACCATCTTGCATAGTCTTCTTTGTTCAGGTCATGTGGTCAAAGTAACCACTTTGAATTGGCCATCTTGCCTTTGTTTGTGTCCCCACAGACACACCCCCATACACGCGTACACACACATATACACACACCTGTATATACTAGATTAATCATTGTGTTTTTACTCTGCTCCGCTGTAAATAAATGTCTTTAAGTATAACTACTGGTGTGTTTAATGTTGCACAAGCGTGAATTTTGCCAACGTCTACTTTGTGGAATTCAAATTTTTCAACTTCAACTTACTGTTGATATGGTGATTTGGTTATAGTTAGTAAGCTAATTATTAATCAGAGTTCAAGATTAATGTAATAAATTGAGAATGAAACAATATTGGCTATTTTGCCTATTAGTTTAGGCTGGTGTCCCTAGGACTTTAATTAATTTTAAAGTTATTATCTAATGTTAATATTTTCTTAATTTATTATAGCCAATAAATTGATAGACAGCCGAAAATCCATCATATTTGGTGTCCAGCTCATGAGGCAGAGCTCAGACCCAACAACGTCATAGTATATTAAGGCATAAAAAGTCATAGTATAGTAAGGCATAAAAAGTTCAAAAAACATCATAGTATAGTAAGGCACAAAAATGTCAAAAAACGTCAAAGAATTATAAGGCATAAAAATATCATAAAAACGTCATAGTATATATTAAGGCATAAAAATGTCCTATAAATGTCATAGTATAGTATGGCATGTAATGTCATAATATAGTAAGGCATAAAAATGTCATAAAAGGTCAGAGAATAGTAAGGCATAAAAATGTCATACAAACGTCATAGTATAGTATGGCATAAAAATGTCATAAAAACGTCATAGTACAGTATTGCATAAAAATATCATAAAAATGTCATCGTAGAGAAAGGCAAAAAAATGTCATAAAAATATCATAGTACAATAAGCGTAAAAAGTCATAGCATAGTAAGGCATAACAATATCAAAAAAGGTCAAACTATAGTTACACATAAAAATGTCAAAAGAACGTCATAGTATAGTAAGGCATAAAAGTGTAAGAAAATGTCATAGTATAATAATGCATAAAACTGTCATAAAAACGTCATCGTATAGTATGGCATAAAAATGTAATGAAACATCATAGTATAGTAAGGCATAAAAGTGTAAGAAAATGTCATAGTATAATAATGCATAAAACTGTCATAAAAACGTCATAGTATAGTAAGTTATTAAAGTGTCAAAAAACATCATAGTATAGTATGGCATAACGATGTCAAAAAAACGTCATAGTATAGTAAGGTATAAAAATGTATTGAAACATCATAGTATAGTAAGGCATAAAAGTGACAAAAACACCATAGTATAATAAGGCATACAAATGTCATATTATAGTATGGCATAAAAATATCATAAAAATGTCATAGTATAGTAAGGAATAAAAATGTTTAAAAACGTCATAGAATAGTTAGCCATAAAAATGTCATAAAACGTCATAGTATATTAAGAAAATGTCATAGTAAAATAATGCATAAAAATGTCATAAAAACATCATAGTATATAGTAAGGCATAAAACATCATAGTATAGTAAGGCACAAAAATGTCAAAAAACGTCATAGTAGTAGGCCATAAAAATGTAATGAAACATCAGAGTATAGTAAGGCACAAAAGTGTCAAAAAACGTCATAGTATAATAAGGCATAAAAATGTCAAAAAACATCATAATATGGTGTGGCATAAAATGTCTTAAAATAGTAAGGCATAAAAAGATCATAAAACGTTATAGTATAGTAAGGCATAGAAATGTCATAAAATGTCACAGTATAGTAAGGCATAAAAGTGTCAAAAAAACATCATAGTATAGTTAGGCATAAAAAGATCAGAAAACGTCATAGTATAGTATGGCATAAAAATGTCATAAAAACGTCATAGTATATTAAAGTATACAAATGTAATAGTATAGTATGGCATAAAAATGTCATAAAAACGTTGTATTATAGTCGGGCATAAAAATGTCATAAAAACGTTGTATTATAGTCAGGCATAAAAATGTCATAAAAATGTCATAGTATAATAAGGCATAAAACATCATAGTATATAGTAAGGCATAAAACATCATAGTATAGTAAGGCACAAAAATGTCAAAAAACGTCATAGTAGTAGGCCATAAAAATGTAATGAAACATCAGAGTATAGTAAGGCACAAGGCAGCATGGCATATAACGTCATAGTATAGTAAGTTATTAAAGTGTCAAAAAACGCTATGTATAATAAGGCATAAAAATGTCAAAAAACGTCATAATATAGTGTGGCATAAAATGTCTTAAAATAGTAAGGCATAAAAAGATCAGAAAACGTCATAGTATAGTAAGGCATAAAAATGTCATAAAATGTCACAGTATAGTGAGGCATAAAAAGTCATAAAAATGTCATAGGATAGTATGTCGTATAACATCATAGTATAGTAAGGCATAAAAGTGTCAAAAAAACTATTTATATATCTATTGGTATCGGTATCGAAACAGAAATTTGGTATCGTGACAACCCTAGTATGGCATAACAATGTCAGAAAACGTCATAGTATAGTATGGCATAAAAATGTCAGAAAAACGTCATAGTATAATAAGGCATAAAATGTCATAGTACAATAAGGCATAGAAATGTCATAAAAACGTCATGGTATAATAAGACACATAACATCAAAAAAGGTCAAACTATAGTTACACATAAAAACGTCAAACGAACGTCACATTATAGTAAGTCATAAAATGTCATAGTATTGTAAGGCATATAAAATGTCATAAAAACGTGATATTGTAATAATGCATAAGAATGTCATAAAAACGTCATAGTATAGTATGGCATAAAAATTTAATGAAACATCATAGTAAAGTAAGGCATAAAAGTGTAAAAAAACGCCATAGTATAATAAGGCATGAAAATTAAAAAAAAAAAAAAAAAATCATAGTATAGTAAGTCATAAAAATGTAATGAAACATCATAGTATAATAAGGCATAAAAGTGTTAAAAAAACACCGTAGTATAATAAGGCATAAAAATGTCATACAAATGTCATAGTATAGTATGGCATATAACGTCCTAGTATATTAAGTTATTAAAGTGTCTAAAAACATCATATATAGTAAAGCATAAAAAGTCACAGTATAGTAAGGCATAAAACATAGTAGTATAGTAAGGCACAAGAATGACAAAAAACATCTTAGTATAGTAAGGCATAACAATGTAATGAAACATCATAGTATATTGAGGCATAAAAGTGTCAAAAAACGCCATAGTATAATAAGACATAAAAATGTCATAAAAATTTCTTAGTATAGTATAGCATATAACGTCATGGTATAGTAAGGCATAAAAATGTCATAAAATGTCATAGTATAGTAAGGCATAAAAGTGTCAAAAAACATCATAGTAGTAAGGCATAAAAAGTCATAGTATAATAAGGCATAAAAAGATCAGAAAACGTCATAGTATAGTAAGGCATAAAAAGATCAGAAAACGTCATAGTATAGTAAGGCATAAAAAGTCATTGTATAAGAAGGCATGCAAATGTCATAAAAAGTCATAGCATAGTAAGGAATAAAAGTGTCAAAAAACACCATAGTATAGTAAGGCATAAAAAGTCATAATAAAGTAAGGCATGAAAAGATCAGAAAACGTCATAGTATAGTAAGGCATGCAAATGTCATAAAACGTCATAGTATAGTAAGGAATGAAAGTTTCAAGAAACGTCACAGTGTATATAGTATGGCATAAAAAGTTATACTATAGTAAGGCATGAAAAGATCAGAAAACGTCATAGAAATGTGACGATAAAAATGTCAAAAAACGCCATAGTGTAATGAGTCATAAAAATGTCATAAAAATGTCATAGTATAGTATGGCATATAACGTCATAGTATAGTAAGTTATTAAAGTGTCAAAAAACATCATAGTATAGTAAAGCATAAAAGGTCATAGTATAGTAAGGCATAAAAAGATCAGAAAACGTCATGCTATAGTTAGGCATAAAAGTGTTAAAAAACATCATAGTATAGTATAGCATAACAATGTCAAAAAAACGTCACAGTATAGTGAGGTATAAAAATGTATTGAAACATCATAGTATAGTAAGGCATAAAAGTGACAAAAAACACCATAGTATAATAAGGCATGCAAATGTCATAGTATAGTATGCTATAAAAATATCATAAAAACATCATACTATAGTAAGGAATAAAAATGTCAAAAAACATCATAGTATAGTAAGTCATAAAACGTCAAAGTATATAGTATAGTACGGCATAACGTCATAGTATAATAATGCATAAAAATGTCATAAAAACATCATAGTATATAGTAAGGCATAAAACATCATAGTATAGTAAGGTATAACAATGTCAAAAAAAGTCATAGTATAATAATGCATAAAAATTTCATAAAACATCAGAGTATAGTAAGGCATACAAATGTCATAAAACGTCATAGTATAGTAAGGCACAAGAATGTCAAAAAACGTCATAGTAGTAAGCCATAAAAATGTAATGAAACATCATAGTATAGTAAGGCATAAAAATGTCAAAAAATGCCATAGTATAGTAAGGCATAAATATGTAAAAAAAATGTCATACTATAATAAGTCATAGTATAATAAGGCTTAAAAACGACATAACAACATCATAGTATATTATGGCATAAAGCATCATAGTATAGTAAGGGATAACAATGTCAAAAAACGTCATAGTATAGTAAGGCATAAATATATATATCCACCATTCTATGTTTACTCCTGCTAGAAACCTGACCTACAGAAGACAGCTTGCCAGTTAACGCAAGCAAACATGGTTAAATAACATCAGTTGACATTTTTCTGGTGACGTTAGGTACCACTGATATTTTCACATGACGTCAGGCTTTAGATCGCCTACACCCTTTTAGTCAATCAATTGCTAGCATTCCTAAATCAGTTGTCTTGGAGATGTAGCTTCTTGGAGGGCACATTGGAATGATGTAATATGACTTCACTTACACTTAAACATAGTGTGAACGAGTTCACTCAAATATTGGTAGGCACAATTCTGTCTTCCTAAAATATAGGTAAGGACATGTCACTACTCTCCAAATGCAAACCTACGATCTTGGCATTCACTAATTTTAAAAAAGTCGGCCTGACAGACTGTTTTACAGGACGCATGATTTTTTGCAGTCCCATGAACTTTGGAAAGTGTGGTGTTTGTTGCTGCCGGCAGGGTTCCTCTTCACACTTCCCTGTCCAGAGAGCTTGCTAGCTCTTCAATTCACACTCTGTGGCAAACAAGATAGGACACTCTGTTGGCTTTCCTTTCAGCTGGCATGGATACAGACCACCAACCAAACCTGACAACAATGCACAACAATCACAACAAACCCAGCCACACAACTTCATAAATGAGTAAAGAAAGTGTGAAATGAGATGTAATTATCTGAACATCCACTAGGTCAGTCTCTTGAAAAAGCATTTTTGTAATCACAAAGCAGACAGGGACTTGCAGCTTAGTTTGCTTGAGATACTGAAACAACTTTTTGCTGAGTCTTTGCATTTGTTCGGAATAGCATATATCTTTTCCTTTTTTTTTTTTCTTAACATAAGTAATATTGCTGTGATTTCCCTGGTGTGCACACACATTTTGTGTGAAGATAAGATCACTGACAGAATTTAAAAACTAGGCCTCTGTCAAGATGCACAGAGATGTCACACTAAGCCAATTTCACAGCCCATTAACATCAAAAATATTGGGCCATCAACTAAACATGAGATATTTAAAGTAGAGCATCATTTCCTGAGGCCAGCTACTTGCATCACGTTGTAAACACCTCATCTTAACAACACAAACAACACTGTATTGTCTCAGTTCTGTGTTGACCAAAGGGTCAGCTGTGTATTGGGTCAAAGACTGCAAAATAAAAATGACTAAAAGCCGTAAGTTGCACTATTAAGCTTCAAGGATATGATGCTGCTCCAACAACCACAGTGTGGTTGATAAATAGCCGAAATCTGACAGAGTGAGAAAACCTGATTAGATAGGAGCCGGCAAATTCCATAGAGGAGGCCATTCAGTGACCAGGGCAGCTTTCATGCAAAGCTGCTAATCAAAAAACACACCGGGGAGGGGAATGTGTCAAAGAGGTCCGAGTATGCACCTGTGAGGAGAACAGGACTCTAAAGTTATAACTGCTCTGGGATCAAACCTCTTCTTTTCTTGGTCTGCCTCCGTCTCTTCAGGCGTCAGCATGCTTCCACCAAAGTGTCTCTTGGACAGTCAAACTGTAACAAGTTGTGCAAGCTAGTTTGATTCAAGCATACCACATCATCTGACCATTTGAGTTGCAATTAAATGCGGGCTGAAGAGCTTGCTATCACAAAGAGGAGCAAGACAAGATAATCACTAAAACACAAAGATATTAATGCAGAGTTTCAGACAATCTTTCCCAGAAGCGATTCATGGTGTTGCAATTGTTTGTACACACGAAAAGTGACTGAAGTAGTTTTGTGAGGGGGAAAAAAAGAGAGGTTAAGAGATTAATCCTGCATACTCTCTCACCTTCTCACACCTGGCAAATGACTGTGTGAGATGGGTGTGTCTATTAAGGTTGTTGTTTTGTGAAAAAATAAAAATTTGTTGCCATCCCAACTCTAAAATTGAAAAGGCATAGGGATTAAAACATACTCATGTCCTAACTGTCTCACAAGCGCTTTAACACACTTGCAAACAGTTATTCTCTTATGCCTTGGAGTATATAAAGAAATCTAGGGCTGCATTTTACTTTTTACTTTTATTATCAATCTAACTGCTAATTATTTTCATCACAGTTCCTCAGAGTTCAAATTGGCTGTTAAATTATTAAAGAAGACAAAGAAAACCAAAATATATTCACTTTTGATTAGCAAGAACTAGTATATTTATGGAATTTCGTCTTTAAAATCTTTATCAGTTATCAATACTGTTACCAATTGAGTAATCAACTGAATCTAAAAAGAATCCAGCTCGATTGTTTTAAAACATAACGCGGAAATGCTCAACAAACCTAACGCTGAACAATGCAATTAATCTCAATTGTGTATGAACAGCAGCACTGTGCTGCTTCTTCTTGCTCTACAGTAACATTTGGAAAACAAGCCATTACTGTTTGAGCAATCAACACTGCGCAGCGCCACACACACACACACACACACACACACACACACACACACACACACACACACACACACACACACACTCAAACACAATGCGGTATGTTGCCCCAGTGGAAGGATGAATAATCCACTGACACAATGTTGACGAGGGCAAGGACCTCAGCACAGTGAGGCATGCAGAGATGCATTCTGGGAAAGTGAACAGGACAAGACTGAATCATAGGGATATTAGGGAACAGCTCAACAACCACTGTGTTCCACTTCTGCTGAGAGCTGGGTGAAGAGCTAAGTCTCTTAACAGCTGCTCAGGTTTGGAAGAGACAAACATCATGGGTACAAACTGGCTTGTTGGATAGACCTCTGGCTGGACTTCAGATAACACTGTGGGGCAATCCTGGTGGGGAGAGTGTGTGTGTGTATGTGTGCATGTGTGTGTAGAGGACAAGGGGCAAGCTCACACTATCCCACACACTCTGTTACCACATCAGTAACCGATACCCAAACCACTTAAATACTGCAGCCACATTAAAGGCAAATCTATGTGCGTGTTGATAAATGTTGGTGCTGATTTCATACTGGCACCCTCAGGGGTTAAATTGGGCTGGAGCCAGTTGGAGCTGAACACCGCCCTTTCATTAAAGTTATAACTTGCCAAAGATCAGATGCAGCTACTCGTTGTGATAGTTAATTTCTCTTTCATTACAAGTACTCATTCAGGAAGAAATCAAATAAAAAAAAATCCTGTTTGTTTTGCTTTAAAAAACAAATCTTATAACTTAATGCTGTATAATAGCCAAACCCAAATACCCACTTGAGTAGATGTGGGAAATATTTTCAAGTTTTTGTGTCGGTGGTCGACATCCATTCAACCAACAATTGCCTTTGCATTTGTTGCCAAATTATCCAAAAAAAAACATGGTTGGATTGCTCTGGATTAGGGTTGAAATGATAGAAAAGGAATCGATAAAGCAATCAACTGAATCACCACCAATTATGATCATGCAATAATCATTTGTGACATTTTCCACTTTTCAAATGTGAGGATTTACTGCTTTTTTGTGTTCATTTCAATGTCATCTTGGGCTCTTAGAATTTGTGATGCTAATTTTTATTTATTTATTTTTTAATAGACAAAATTATTAATTGAGGAACTGAGAAAATAACTGGCAGACTAATCAATCATTTAAGTAATCATTAGCTACAATTATAGTACATTTAAAAAAAAAAAACATTTACTGATTACTATATTACACTGGATAACTTTTGAAGAAATAAATTCCTACATGAATGTATAGCACACAATGTCTATGGTATTCTTTAAAAGGTGTCATTTCAGGTGTCATCATATTACCTAACTGTGTGATTTCAATTAAAACATGACAAAAAATATGATTATTTTATCACACATACTGCTCCCTGTAGTCATATAAGCCTGGTCAGTTTTACTTTTTTAAATCTCCCAAATGATAGCATATAAAGGCTTTCTATTCATCTGCTTCCTTAGTCTGCTCAGGCCTGTTAGGTTTGGATGAACAGCTGCTTCCTGATGTGATCAGAAAGTCAGACCATTTTCAGAAAAAAGACCAGGTGGTTTGATGTGGCACGAAACGCTATTGGTGTGTGACTGGCAATTAAAATCAGTGGGTGTGTCTGGAAATCAAGAATTATACATGTTAAGATTTCAATACTTTCTAATAATAATAGTGCATTTTGGGGGGTTAATAATTTGCATTTTGCTTTACATTGAGGGTACCTGAAAAATACATTTAAATGACGGCATTATTAAATATCTTGCAATTTGTTGCAAACACACTGAAATTTCATAGGGGGTACTAAGCCTGAAGTTTGTCTTTGACATAAAATCATGTAAATGACATATCTCTTGTTGGGTTTCCTATTGTGGATGATTAAAGTCATCAATACTGACTAATCTTTGGTTTTCTGCTCCACACAATTTGAGGTGAATGCAGAAGATGACCGGGAGCCAGTAAAGTAACGAGGGAGCTGATTAAAAGACAGTAATAGAGAATTAAAGGGTATGTTATGACTAAAATTTGATGATGGCAATACATCTGTTAACTTATTCAGTTTGGTTTACCTATTGTACTGGAGGACTGATATTTTGCGCATATGCAGACATTAAAAAAACACCACATTATTTATACATTTTCTGATTTAGTTATTACTAAAACACTACACTGTTTCAAAAATGTTTGCAATCGCTGAAGAAGACGAGCAAAAATTACCACAGCTTATGTCAAATTTATTCTGGTACAATATATTTTCCTTCTTACATATATATATTTTTGTAACAGCAGGAGGATCCTTGAAAGCTGCTGTGTAAGACGCTGTGTAAGACGCTGCCTGACACTCAACTGGAAACACTTTCAGTAAATATCAAAAGAGAAAATCTGCTTCCTTCAAGCATCACCAAAACCCTAAACAAAAAGGTAGATGTTAACTTCTCTAATGGAATTTTGTTAGTAATGGTCAAATCTATACAGAGGTAGAAACCTGTGACTAAAATGAGTTGCACACTTGTGCATTTGTAATTAATTACTCTAGGTATTATTATTTTCTTTATTGATTAATCTGCAAAACAATTTCCCTTTTAAATCAATTGTTTTGTCTGTAAAATGTCAGAAAATATAAAAAAAATGCCCATTCAAATTTCTCACAGTTCAAGGATGGCTTGTTGTATTCAAAAAACACTATGAAATAGATATTAGATATTCATTTAATTCCATCATCTAGGACAAAGAAAAGCAGCATTTGAGAAGCTTTCTCTCAATTGACTAACAGATGAATTGACTAACAGCTGCTGCTTTAACATAAAGTATGTAATTGACTGATACATTTTGTCTGTGTATGCAATTTGTTGGTCAGGTCTGCTAGCCACCTAGGCTTATCTGACAACACAAAACATCAGGAGGGACATCACTAAATGAAAGCTCCAGTCCTGCATAGTCTGTACATAGCCTGTTGTCCTTCAAATCTATTTTTCACAATGTGTGGAGGTTTTCATTGTGCCAAACATGCGGCTACATCCGTACTGTTTGTGGCCTGAACAGGAGCAGATGAGACGACCTTGTGAAAGGTCAGAAGTCAATGCCATTATTCTTTAACAACATCTGGAATCATCAAGAGTTCAGGTTTAATATCATATATCAGTTTGGAGCTATACAGGAGTAATTGCTAAATTTGGGGAACAAAGAGCGTATCTCTTTTGTAGCATATATGCATCATGTTTTCCCAAAGGTTAGGGTCACTTGATAGCATTTTTTTTGTAGAGACAGAACATTAAAACTTTGCAAGTTATTTGGTACCAAACATCAAGTTCTACTTTGGGCAGCCCTTTCTCTATTCATTTATGTTTTTCTCTTATGGTCATCAAAGTCAAAGCTGCCACGCCCCAGCGGCTGACAGATGCAGAAAGCTGACCCAGTAATATGAAGGATGGTTTATGGTGAAATAGAAATAAACAGCATAGGTAAATAAGAATGTGCATCAAAAAATAGTATTCCTTTGAAGTCATCCAGTTTCCATGTCTCATTTCCTTCCCATCAGTCAGACAAGAGATCTGCATGAGTGATTCTACTCACTGCCAGCTATTATACTCCCCTCTCTCCAGCAGTGCTTTCTTAAATATGCGTGCCCTACATTTCCCCACCACCTTCCAAATTCAAATGGATGTCCCCTGCTCTCGCCTCCTTTCCTTTCTCTTCTGCCTCCTCTCTTCCTTCTCCTGCCTCTGCTCTCTGCAACTCTGCTTTATTTGTGGTTGACCCAATTTCCAGGTTTGATTTATCCTGCAGTGTTGAGGCAGACTGTGGAGCGGCAGACTGACTGACAGACAGACACAAAGGCCCATCAACAAGCTGGCATGGATGCCCCTGCTGTGCCCATTACTGTGCCCACACACCCCTTTGCGAGAATGAACCCATCACTCTCCGCCTCCTTGTGCCAAACCCAGCTCCGTTTCTTTGTCTTTATGGTACACGTACACACGTACACACACACACACACACACACACACACACACACACACAGACTACTCCTCCTGCTCCTACACAACACAATTTACTGTTTGGTCTAAAGAGAGGATCATCCATCGTCTAACTGCTCCACCATAACAAGGTGGGCTGTTAAGCATCCACAACACCTTCACATCTTCCGCTCTGTAACCTGTGGCCAGGAGCAGACCTGAGAAATTCATCATGTCTGGAGGGCGATAGAGGAGGAAGGGGCTACAGATCTGCCTTGGTAGCTTTTTCATTCATCTGAGTGCAACATGACTAGATGACATGATCCATCTCCAGAAAGCATATTTGGAAATCAGAAACGATTGTACAATTTTGTGAGATTGAACACTGTAATACTAGTCTAGTGCTGCAACTACCAGTCAGTGTCTGCCTTGCTGAGCCAAAGCTGCTATTGCTGCAGCTGATGATGACATATAAATGTCTTACATAACTATGTTACATTGTGCAATCAGGGCAGAGGGGTCTGAGGAATCAGGACACAATGGTTTTACAAAGCTCTGAGATGATCCATGAGAAAATCTATGGATTACGGAAAATGAGGTTGACCAATCATAATTGGTTATTTAAAGGAACAGTTTAACATTCAGGGAAATATAGAAACTCTTGCTGAGAGTTAGATAAGAAGCCTGATGCCACTCATTCCCATAGGGTAAATATAAAGCTACAGCTGGGAGACCAGAAACAGGAGGAAACAGGTAGCATCTCTAGCTAATTAACATGTTATATCTGAAGAAAAACTAAAGAAAATGAAAATGGCTAGCCATTTCCCCCTGCTTTATGTTAAGTTGAGCTAAGTTAAGTTAACCTTCTTCTGGCTGTAAATAAAATAAGCATATTTCCTTTAAGAGTATACCGTAAAGTCAGGGGGTTGTAAAATTCCTGTCATTGCATAGCTTGTCTAGACTAATAGAAAAAGCTGCAGTGGCTGTAACATATGTAGTGATACAGATGAGTTTTTCTATTTTATCTCTCTGCACGTCTGTACTTCCTTCAAATTTTTAACCACGCTCTCATTCATTTTTTCTGGTGTCTGCTTCCTAGCTCTCTCTAGGTCACAGGAGCTGGAGTTGCTGTTGCTGAGTCAACATCACAAGTGGAACACTGCCCTCAGAATTACAAAGAGAGGGAGACACACACACACACACACACACACACACACACACACACACAAGACTATTAAGTTTACCGTAGACTATTGCCAGAGTAAGCCTCTCAGCTACTGTGTCTGGAAGTAGGCTAAAGTGCAAACATTCTAGTCTAGTCTAATAGGTGAGGCCAATAATCTAAGTGGATCATGATCTACTTAAAGTTTGTCCACATCAGACAGGTCTAAACTTGTGTTTTAATTCCTGAAATATTTGAACATACAATCATTTCATGTTTACATGTTCAGAACTGGAATGATTCCAGAAATTTTTGATTTTTGCTTTTTAAATAATAATCCAGCGATACTTCATCTTAACATTTGTAATAGAATGCAAATGCATATACAAAAACAAAAATAAAATAAAAATGCTGTTGTGTACTGTGTACTGGATTGGCGATTGTAGTGTGTACACATTGTACAAACTGAGTGTGTGTGTTGTGCATGTGTCGTAGCGATAGAGCGCATGTGGTTCTATGGCAGACCAAGATAATTTGTTATCTTTATGAACTATTCTTGCTATGTTCTGACTTGTCTGTCCCTTCCAGCACAAGTCTCTATATTTGCACTTTAGACTGTTACAGTGTGTAAAACATTTCTACTGACATACTGTAAAAAAATATATTTTTTTTTTAAATTTAAAAAAATTGTTATTGTTTCTTGTATGTTCAGACTGTCAAGTTGGAAAATTGAATGGTGTTTATGTTTATATGGCAAATTTGAGCCTAGTTCCTTATTATTATAGCACTTTAGTCTCCAAGAATCCTGAAAAATGACTGACTGGAAATGATTGTCTATACCAAAGGAAAATTTCTTTTTCTTTTTTCTTATTTTTTATCTGTCCCAAATGTCCAAAATGGTCCAAAATGAGTAAAGCAAGGCGTGTTGCACTTGATGCAAAATGAATCACAACTTAAACATCTGGTCTTTTTTTAGTCACTTAAAAGTCATTATGTAAGACCTTCAGGCTCCCATGACAAATCATAGATTTGTTTATGTGATAGCTTAGCACTTAATCCAGCTGGTCTCCTATTAAAACTACTGTCTTTGGAGTGTTCATGGTTCATACTGTGAATTTCAGAACTATTTTAATAATAATAATGTATACAATTTTCATGCAGCTTTAGTTTGTTTCATGGTGTTTTCTCTATTAAAGAGACAATTCTAATATAACCAAAAAGATTAGATCGATTTGTTGATCAACAATAATGGTGTTTAAATTCATCTTTATGTTAATTTAATTCATCCTTTTCTCTCTTTTGATCATTTTATTGGGAAAGCATCTGTTTGCATTTGTGTGCATTTTGTTTTTTTAATTCATGTTTATCATATTTTTTTTAAACTTCATTTGGGGAACGGCCTCTGTTACAATGCCTTGTCTATAGTGCAAGCAGAGCAAAAGTGTAAGTTACAGTACACAGAATTGAATCTAAGTGACATGTAACTGTCAATGAAAATGGAGGAATGACGTCATTGTTCGTCAGCAGGTAGAAAGTAATCTTGATATCTTGCATTATCTGAACATCTAAGCAGTAAACCAGTGCGCAGCAAATGATTTTGCAGCACATATAGTAATAAACCAATCTTTTTCTCTTTGAGGTAGCCTCTCTGCAGCGTCAAAGGCTGTCAGTGATGTCAGTTTATACAACAAGAAAACAATGTCAGCACATTTAGCAGCACAATTACTAGCAGCACATGAAAAGGGCCATATCAGGACATTGTTCTCAGATTTCCATCAATCATGTGACCTTTGAGATTAGGGCCAGGATATGGCCAAGAGTACAGCAAACTTGATACTTTCTTGTTTGTCCAAAAACATCACTGATGCAAGAGAGCTGATCTTTTGTGCAACTAATACAGAGAGGATGTAAATAAACTGGGTGGGACAATGTGTGTAAGATACTGAGGTCAGACTGATCTTGTACTTGAAAATATCACTCACCGAAGATCTCTCCATTCTTGGCATACTCCGTGACTAAGTAAAGCATGTTCTTCGTCTCCATCACCTGAGAGAGGGAGAAGACGAAGGAGCAGGGACCGAGGGAGGGGAGAAAAGAGTGGGAGAGTCAACGTGAATGCACACAGAGGACCACTTTTCATTTGCAACATCATCAGATAATCCAAATTAAAAGTAAGTCTCCTGCAACAAGAGACAATTTGTAAAAGAGACCTATAACAACAGACCAAATGACCAAAATATTGCACAATTGTCCACATGGCTCACTCTGTGGTTAAACTACAGCATCTGGCATTCGCAAAGTCATGAGCAAAACAAAATGCATGAATGGCACAGGGACTAAATATGGTAACCATGTAAGAGAATGGAGGTGGACAGTTGGTGTTGCCGAATATATCTGAATGGTACTTAAAACCTTTCAGTCCTCACACGGTGCCGTGTTGTGTAGGAGGAGGAGAACCGATTTAGAAGCAGAAACACTCAGGAGATGAATAGAATTAAATGCGGAGGGGAGAATCAGATGGAGAGGGGAGGATGAATCAGACACAGCGAGCCAGACATTCACACTAGAAATCCCACGCTCATTGTTTATGATCAATTTTCCATCTGTTGCACTGACCGATTCATGGATTTCGGAAACGAAAGCCAGTTTTTTTTTTTCCCCTTTGGTTGGCCTTGGTTGTGTAACAAACACATTTCGTCCTCTCTGAGCTGGAATACAACCGATTGATGAATTAAACCCGCCTTCAGCATCCAATTTGGGAAATAAACCTCTCACAGCGGACATTTTGACTTGTCGCAGCAGGAAAAGCACAGGTGTAACTAATAGTATTAACGATGGCTCTGTTTCATTAAGGTGTGCCAGTAAACCAGCATGTACAATAGCAGGGTCCTGGCACTGGCACACCTGAGTAGAATGCAAGCCATTATTAATGGTATTAGTTAAACCTGTGCTTGAAAAGATAAAATATCCACTGCGAGAGGTCTATTTTCAATTTACAGCAGATATCTTTCTCTCATTCTACGTTCTTGCTGTGATGGAACCTAACACGTCCATGTTGACTGGCTTCACATGTTGACTGTCATGAATATATTAGCTGTCTTAAGCTGTTTGTTCATCCTTTTTATACTGTGTACCATTCTGGAGAGGCAATGGGCAAAACGTAGGGAGTGAATTGTAGTTTTGTATGAAATTAATTAAGTTTAACAGAATCTTAATATTTGTGTTACAGACCCTCCTACACTAGGTAAAGTGACTGTAACATATATCTGCCTGCAGCTGCTTAACAGGAAAAGACTTTCAAGACTGAAAATTATTGCTATAATACTTTGATCCAGTGAAGACAATACAGTAAGTACACAGTATACAGTATCATAAGTATGGAGTATTTCTGCCTCCAGAGGAAGATGACTCCCTGATGTAAGTAACAGCTATGGGAGATTAACTGAAGCCAAATATCTGTCATGCCATAAATTCTAATACAAGCAGAGAATTCATAGTTTGAATTCCAGATACCAAGAAGTGCAAACAGCACTCAGTGTTTAGCACTTCACAGTGTCCGACACTGCCTTTCCCGAAAGGTGATATCTAACATGTTATATATTAAAGTTCAAAGAGGCTTTATTGACATGGCCATAGTCAAATACAGCATTGTCAAAGAACATGGCACAAGGCAGTATCAACAGGGAACAAGTTCAATTAAAGGTATTAACAACAGAACAAATGTATAATACTGTTCAACAATATGAACAATATATTGCAATGAAATATTATGAAAATAATAATAGCAGTAGCATTAATACAGTAAACCAAACAGTAATATATAATTATATTATATAACATCACTGCTTGTCCATACAGACTGGTCAGTGTTAAACCAATCAAACAGAAAACATAAAGAGAACATTGATTGGTTTTGACATGGTAAGTAAGTTTGAGGACCAACTAAACATGTGTTTTAGACAGATCCCATCTCAATATCAAGCCATACGCTGTGTACATAGCTATCCTGTTTAATGTTTTAATTAAGAAAATCATTTATACTTTTAAATGGAATTATTTTAATGGTTTTAACAATATGGGCATTAATCGTAGTGTAGAGGATATTGACTTAATAATGATTCCCTGAAACATGATTGATATCCAAATGACGTATTAATTTTGTATTAGCATCACTCTGAAATTACTGAAAGACAAAGTGGTTTTGTAATTCTGGAAATAATATCCAGTGATAATTTTGAATGCTAAAAACCTTTGTACTTGTAGAGAGATTCTTGCCAGTCTAGACTAAAGGACAAAGTGGAAAGCTGTAAATACAAGAGAATTGGATGATGGCGAAATGTGAAATGGGGAAAGAAGTCAAGACTAGGGTCAACAGAGAAGAGGCAAACTAGAGTGGGGTCCACAGTTGGGTTGTCTGTGTCTCTGTGTGTCTTCACTGACTAGGGCTTCCCTCTGGGCCACAGGGCAAATCCCAGTCTATGAGACTGGAAAGGAAATCACTAATTGACCTGAGCTGATTGGATGCATGGGCCGTTAGAAATAATGATAGACACCAAAATAACACAGCAGAAAGCTGGAGCATTGCCACATGGTTGTGTAATGATAATGAACATCCATTTACTTTCCCTAAACAAAGTAACAGGACCCAAAGGCTTATGTAATACAACTGCATTACCAAAATTGTTGAGTTATCAGTGATAAGTCTATTTTGTACCAGACAGCGAACATCACAGTAACTAGGTTAAACAAGTTTCCTTTTGACTAACATACCAATAAAGTGCAACAACAAGAACAAATCATTATAGAAAATGAACTTTGAGTCCTGTAACATTTATGTGAACTTTCCTTGCACAACTGGACAGTACGATTACTATAAAAAGGTGTCAAACTGGCATGAGGGAAATTACATTTGTAAAATGTACTTCCATAAAGATGCTTTTAGCGCACATGACACTACTGATAGTGACACTGGGCATCATTTTAATGAAACAATTGTAAAGATTATTTGCTTCCGTTTCCAAGAAAAAAATTTAAACAAATTTCTGCTGCATAAAACCCTATTACAATTACTAATGTATTTTAAGAATTAACAATGATACACAACTTTGCAGTTAACAGTTAAGTTTACAGTTACAACATGGTGTATGATGTGTTTTTGAATTGAAGAGCAAGACAAAGACGAGTGGAATTGGGCCTTTATCACAGCAGACATTACATTACAAATAACATTAGCGAGTTGTCCCAGTAAACCAATGACAGTGTGACTGTGAACCAGCATGAATAATACCAGGACCCTGAAACTGAAGCAGCTAAATGGAATTCAGCCTTTGTTAACTTTATGATTTACATCTGTGCTTTTCCTACAGCGACATGTCAAAATCTCCTCCGTGAAAAAGGTCTCTGGGAGTGGGGACAAGACCAGAGCTCACTATCAAATGAATTGTGTGTCTATACATGTATAAACCAAGAGAACACTGAGTTACAAGCTACAAGTTAAATGTGCGTAGAGGCACACATTACTTAGCACCATTCTGTAGTTCATGGTTACCCTTCAGTTTGTGCTAACTTCACCCGATCCCCCAATTATCAACTTAGTGACGCTGTACTGAAACTGATCTAGTCCTCAGACATCAATTCTCAACATGTATCAAAGAGAGACTTTTCACCAAAATATCAACATCAACAACAACTCCCATCTTATTGCAGCTCCTCTTCCACCATTACCATGCACGCTGGGCAAAGAAATACCAAAGAGCACTCCTCGTGCTATAGCACTGCTTGTGGTTCTTAATTATTTTTTGATTTATAGCAGATATCTGCTAGGTAACTGTAGATCACTTTAGCTTTACGTCATTTTAGCTAAATCATTGTGCAAATAAATACTGACACTGCAAGTTCCCATGTTCAAATAAACACTTTTTCGAGGTCCAATTAATACAGGGAGCACTGACAAGAATTAATAATGCTTTTTAACAAGCAACAAATCTGTTCTGGCCTAAATGGGACAGAGTAATCTGACTTTCAATAAAAAGTATGTTTGTGAAATGCATATATATATATATGATTTTAAGCCTAAATAGACCCTGCCACTGCAGTACAGGTCAGATCTGATGTCAGTACTAAAACTTTTCATTTATATAATCCTCAACTACTAAGATCATTTAGTTTGAATCAGACCAGTAGCACCTTCACAAAGTGTAGAACACATACAGAGTCGCACACAGCAAAGAGTGTCAGTCAGTCATTAACTACGCTCTCATATCTTAAACTATCCAGTGGTGGCAGGTTCTGCTAGGCAGCAGTTGTTTGCTAATGCATTAGAAAATGACCTGGATTGGTCCTGCGCTTCAACACCCCGACTGCTAAAGTACCTGGAGAGAAGATCAACAATGAGCAGCGGCAGATTCTGCTCCACAAAACTGATTTGTTCATGGATTAGCCAGAGGTACGGCTAAGACATTAGACACAGATATAAACTAATCTGTAGCGCAAACCTGTCAAGTTCTTGACTATCTTAAATTAGAACACTTTTCAGTGATTGGGGTGAATTGAAACTTTTTTCAAACTAAAACACATTGTTGACCGTGTCAAACCACTCAGCTCAGTTCACTACAGCAGAAGATGTTTGCCTTCTGGAAAAATGAAGAAGTAACAAGGACAAGTGATACAATACATTTAAAAAATTGATCTGGGAAAAAAATGTATCAACAATAGTGTTAATCCCACAGCCGACATAATCATTAAAGACAAGCTGAGGGTAGCTTCTTTGGGCAAGTGGAAAGGACTGATAATGTTCTCACTATTGAATATTCCCAACCCATATTACACATTTTACTATTTTTTTTTTTATGAGTCCAGGTGGAATTTTCTTTTTTTTTTAAATTAAAAACACCCTGATGCTAACTGGAGTAACTGGGGTAAATATGTAAAGTATAGTGATGAGTATATGACGAGATGGGTCAAAGAAAAAGTTAGATGTAAGCACCCAAGATAGGAGTTAATCTGCAGAAAGTCTCTTGATTTCAATTACAGAGAGAAAAAAATACACAACAGCCCAAATAAAATCATATTGGCTAAATCAGTGAGAGCAGAGAGAGGAAAGGAGCACCTGACCTAAAGGATATTAATTTTGCATGCTAGGCAGTGAAAAGGTGTTGATCTAGTGTAGATTGCAGGCACTGAAGCTGAAGACTCACCTGGTAGAGCTTGATGATGTGGGGGTGGTCGAGCATCTTCATGATCTGAACTTCTCTGTAGATCTTCTCCAGGTTGACAGCATCAAGTTGGGTCTTGTCGATGATCTTAATTGCAACCTGCAGAATGATGGAGCATCAACAATACAGCTGTAATCGGTTGGTTTCTCAATAGCATACAGTGGAATCATTGTTAGGGCTCATCAGACTTGATGGGCAATAAGAAACACCTCCCCACACTCACACAAACACTAGCACACACAGCAATTTAATATTCTCCAGGCAGCGAAAGAATACAGTGTGTTCTTTTCAGCTGTGAGACCGGATAACTGTGTCTGAAACACAAGATAAATACTTAAATACAGCTTGTGCTGAAACTTTCATAAACAGTTCTAAAATATGAGTCATGATGAAATATCATATGAAGATACAGCAGAAGCAAACACATGGCTCGCTGGATATACACGTGCCCACAATGACACATACATGTTTAAATCACACACTCACAACTTCAACACTCTTGGCTTTGAGTAATGATGTCTGGTAGGTAACAAGGCAATATTAACATCTCTCCTTCACATGGTCTTATAAACAACATTTCATCAGCGTGATCTGAAGTGCTCCAAGCATCTGTAAGCCAAGCTAAAGGAGTAAACAACAGCAGACACACCACTGTTGGATGAAGTTAGAAAACTAAGACTGAAAAACAGGGCTATGTTAAAAAAACAAGACACAAGGGGTTGCATTCATTAGTTTGTTGTTTCAGGAACCAGTGAGACTGGAGCTGAATCAATTAGTTGATCTACAGAAAGTGAATCAGTATCTATTTTGATTATCATTTTAAGCCAAAATGGCAAAAAAAGAAGTCTGGTTTCAGCTTCATAAATGTGAATATTTGTTTGTTTTGGACAAAACAAGTAATCTGAATGTCTACTTGGATTTTTTAGAAATTGTGATGGTATATTTCACCAAATGATAAAGCAATAATTCAGAAACTGCAGTAACCAACCATTACAGTAATTGTAAACTGTACTCCTAGGTGAGATGAAAAAACTGGGACCAGGAAAGCAGGTTTGAGTAGCAGATCCATGATTTTGAAAGATTATCAGAATATCAGATTATTATTGTCAAAACAAAGCAAAGCAGCCTATAATACTGTCTCTGACAAAGAATTTTCATCTGGAAACTTATCACATTGACCATCATTTCATCCTCTATCTTGACAATCATCAGATAAACAGCAGAATGTTCGCAGTATAAAGTATTTTACCAGAAATGTGCAATTGCATGCATTTGACTGGCTATTGCGGTGCATTGCCAGATAACGTCACTCCGTGTTACAACAAAGGTTGAGCCAGGTGCAACGCTTTCCACTAGATGACCCTGCACTTTTTTTGCATAAGCAGTCCTACTGTGTCAATGCAGTGGCATCATTGAAATAAATAAGGAAGGTGCATTCTGAACGCAGGCTTATGTTTGGTTTTAACCTTAGAGTGAAGTCTGATACCTCAATAATGACACCCACTTTGGTCCTCTTTAGTCTATTTGTAGTTAGCACTTAAAGATGTGCAGTAATGGGTGTTTTGATATGTTTAACACTTCCCATTATTATCTCCCTACACAGTACCACAGAACAAGCAGGTATGCAATGTGGCATTAAATCCTATAAAGAAATCCAAATCTTTTAATGGCACTCCAGCTACAAGTCCAGGCCTCTAAGGCATCACATTTAAATGACTGGTCTAGTAGAGAGGGATTACAAGGTACTTAGCATAAAAAGATCTAAGCTAACTGATTACATTGTCAGCAATACACACACCCACACACAAACAGCATAAGAATTCTTATGAACTCTGTCTGTACAAGGTCATTTGAGGACAATGAGTTAAAGGAGAATTTTAGCCTATACACAAAGTAATAAGAGCAGAAAAGTGGGACGATGGTGATGGTGAGGATGGATAAATGTATGGGACCACATGGGAATGGGCCTGCACTATGTGAACCCACAAGCTGCAATATGTACATAATGAGATGAATGGGTCAGTATAACACGCGGGAGCCACGAGTAGAAAAACTAGGTTATGCACACACAGATACAGACACACCAGATCTGCTGTTAAATGCATCATTAAACTCTGGTTGTCTTCACACACACACACCAGGCTAACATCTCTTTTGCGCTGGCATATTCACAAGGCAGATGGCATCACATAAAGTTGATAGCCCGCCTCTCCAGCTGACCTTGGCTACTCTAACAAACTGCCTGGCTCTGGCCACGGGCCTGGCTGAGCCAAGCAGCTGCAGCGGCTCTCTGTACCGACCAGGGCTGAGTGACCTCTACCAAACCAGTGGCCTCAGAACCACGACCAACATGCATGTTTTCACTCAACCCCAATACCACACCGGCTGAGGGAGAGGTACAGCCACTCTGTGAAATCACCTGGTGTAGTGTTTGCCTGGAATGAAAACCTGCATTCATGTAGCTGTTAGTGTTACATGTTTCCAGATTACCTGGCTAGACTAATGTTACGCCACATCACAGGCTTTAATAACTAGATTAACATGTTAAGAGTCTTAAGAGCCATTTTCTTGTCTTGTTATTCATTACACCTACCAGGGGTCTTGCCTGGATGACGTACATTTTTGTTTTTCTGTACAGTATGATTGCTCACGTTCAACGACAAACAGTTGGAGGCTCTGAAGATCAAAGATCAAAGCGTGCTACTGTGTTTTCACAAGTCTCCTGGCCTATTTTTCTATCATCCCCCCTCTGTCTCACACAACACAGCTTCTTCATACACAGCCAGCGCACTCTGTCATTATAATAGAAAGTCATGGCACTCAGTGGTACTGCTCAAGAAAGGCCTCTTTGCACAGAGCTGACATTAAATCTATGAGTAAATTCAAGACAAATACAAGCCCTGTTCTCTCTGTGCTCATGCTGCATCGCCTGAGAGTGTGCAGTATTTGTAATATCAGACCCTCTCCAAACTACGTGAAGACCCCAGAGCAGTGCCAGTGGATTGCTGTCTGCATGCATGCGTGCAGAACACTTTGCTTTCCAATTACAGAACTCTAGCTGGCATATCCTGCTCCTCAGAAAGCTCTTGGCTCTGCTGGCACAAGGAACCACTAAATCACATCATTATTTGGATTACATAATGGGACCACCGACCCATGCTGCATGCCCCAGATACAGCAACAGGGAAGTTTACACCAGCAAGACTCTTGAGTTGGTACACTGTCTTACTGTCTGGGTCATTACCAAAAAGGAGGGCAGGTGTATGATGCTGGTCTGGCGAAGGAAATAAAGCATGCATGTTTACAGTTTGTGTTTCCCAGCAGCCCTGGTGGTCAGACCTCTTACTGGCAGTGATGTTGGCTGAGGGGGGTGAACGTGCAGTCAGTCAGTCAGTCAGTGATATTGCTCCTGTACCTGCACAGGAGCAATGTGTTCAATGGTGTTCAAACACACCAGCTGTTGCTTGCACGGGAGCAGCCAAGCGGCCGGCAGTTACCTGATCCAAGTTTCTATTAGTGCGTGATGTGGACAGCATTTTGGTATCTGCTGTGAATATCAGGGGTGTCAACTGGTGCATAAAAGTTATGTAACTCAGCTGAACAGTAGCCTAAGTTAGCTTTGAGGCTAACTAGTTCACAGACACACTCACCTCGGTCTTGGTAATGCGGTGTCGAGCCAGCTTCACGACCGCGAAATTGCCCTTTCCTAAAGTGCGCTCGATGTCGTAGAAGCCCACTCGGACCGGACCCCGGATCAGCGGTTTCTGGACACTGTCAGCCATGACCATGCTGTTCTAAATTTGACTGTTTGTGGACGAGTAGGAGGTTAGCCAGACGAGCAAGGGACACACGGGGGGCTCACACGGGCTTGCTTGCTTCGCCTGCTTGAGCAGCTACAGATAAAGACGAAAGGAAAACAAACCGCCCGCCGCCGCTGCCGCTGCTGCCGCCGCCGCCGCTCGAAGCGTGTCCATTAAAAATAGACAAAGTTGATTTTTGTGTCGCCCTGTCAGCTTGAACGCCAGTGTGGCGACACTCTCCGTCAGTGCGGCGATACGAAGCAGGCCATTTGCTGAGCCCGGGGGCTGTCACACCACGTTCTCCAATACAATACAGCTATAATATTTCAGCTTGAGGTGCCTCTATCAGCTACAGAGCACACGAGTTGACTTGCAAAGAGGCATCATGTTCTCTGGTTGACGTGTATTGACGTCAAAGCCATAGGGGTATTTGTACAGGGGGCGGGGCCACGGAGCCGCTCCACACTTCACTGCCAATTGGTTGCCAAGACAACCAGACCCACCTCTTACGTCAACCGGTAAAATTGCTATTCTGAAATCTGTTTGCTTGTCTGCCCTCCTTGATTGCACGCATAGGTAACTTTGAAGTCTTGCCCTGCAGGTGTTTAATAAGCTTTTGTGAAGAAGGAAAGGGTTAAATTCTTTCTAAATCTGCCTGAAACTGCAACTCTTACCCGCTTGGAGTAATACTGCAAGTATGAATGGAAAAAATACATTTAAAAAAAACAACATGCTTGGATTTTACATAAAAAAGAGAAAAATGATACATTCCTCATCATACCTTCTTTTGATGATATAATCCAGAAATGCATCTGCCATTACATATCCTTAAGTAATGTGTTATAACATATACCCTTATATAATGTAACATGCAGGACCTCATGTGAAACCAGACATTTTATCAGCCACAAAGACACTTTGTCTAGCTACATAACAGCACCATCTGTTGGCAGAACTTGAAAATTGAAGCAAGGTTACACATTTCCTTTAGGTTGGGTTTGGATTCCAAGGCTCAGGACTAGATTCTGGGGAAGTAAGTTTCCCCGGATGACATGCGTTTACCCCTTACCTTAACCGGAACCTAACCTTAACCCCGCTGCTAACCAGTTATCTCTGCCCACTCTTCAGCCTTGGCATTTTATGTCTTCCATTTGCTTCTCAGTACAGTAGTGTAAATACCTTTAGTAACTGGCATTTCACATTCAAACACATCTAAACTCAGTCCACCAAACACTTATACAAATACAAATAGACTCACATTATCATTAAATAAAGAATGTAACCACAATATCTTGTAACCAAACTTTATTTGACACCCACAAATCATGTCATGTTTGACATACAGCAAACATTCACACCCAGTGGTTGTTCTCTTAAGCCCCCGCAGTGACAGCCTAACAGAGAACAGTGGATTGCTAAGCAGGCAGGCAGAGCAGCGCTCCAAAGGCCTCTGCTGTCACGCATAGACTTCCTGAATGTAAGAGTTCCAGATGTGCTTTTGGCATTTCCTGTCTAACATTCTCCAAGAACACACTCAGCCTCTCCTTACTGGGCTTGCTACATCTTTCCAAGACACAGACCCAACAGCCCACTCAGTACATACTCTGAAATAACCATGATATTTTTACACATTTATAACACAGGCATATGCTCTTACAAGCAAACACTGATGAATAAATCCATGAAATTTCTAAAACTGGTCACTCCTACACAGTGTCTGTATTGTCAAATCAGTGGGATGGTTGAGTTTCTCACACAGTCAAATGGAGTCGGGAAAGCGCACAGCTTTGAGGTTTACTGGGGTCAGCAGAGTTCTGTCATCAGTGTTTCCGCATGTACTGTCCTGTTCCCTGACATCAGAGTCCAAACAGGAAGCCTTGCAAAGGGCTGACACCGCTCTTCAGGTTTAGAGAAAAGGTCAGAATAGTCCCTGAACAGGCCAACTCCACAGCAGTGGAGACCCAACAGAGTCTTTTTGTCCTTGTGTCTCATAATATCTGGTGACATTATTGGAAAAATGGTTGAGTAGTTTAATTTTGGATTGTTTACAAGATGAGTAACCTTGCATGATTCCACAAACCTTGCTTATTCCCAGGGTTAGATGTGTAATCCACCATGCCAAATATAGCAGCACTGTTACACAGCCGAACTGACCTGGCTCATTACTGCTTATTTGAGTTCATATAATGCCTCTTTGCCTTTAAACTGCTGTTAAATAAATTGTCAGAAATGATGATTAAAACTGGGAATAAGAAAGAACTATTCAATTCAACTGGAATAAAAAAAATGTATTTTCTTTACACAGCCAACAGAAGATTTCTGACTGAATGAGTTTTGTTTGATGAATTTTTAATAATAAAATATATTAAATAAACTTGAAATATATTAGAATTTTCAGTCTGTCCACCAGTTTGGTCCAGAATAAAATATCTCAACAACTACTAGATTGATTGCCATGAAAACTTGTACAGATATCAAAGGTCCCAAGAGGATGAATCCTAATGATGTTGGTATTCCTCTCACTTTTCCTCGATTGCGTCCAACAGGTCAAAATTTTCACTTATCCTGTGAGATATCTCAACAATTATACATGGATTGGTATGGACATTTATAGTGTCTAGACAATGTATTTCCCTGACAAAGCAACACCATCAGTGTCTCAACAACTATTGGATGATCTGCCACAAAATTTGTTACTCATATTCAGGTCCGCCTCAGGATAATTACCATTAACCTAATTTCTATTTAATGTTTTGGTTAAGCAAATACCTGCAAAACTAATGGAATTTCCATTAGCCCCAGCTGTACTTAGTTTTTTAGTGCTAATTAGCAAATGTTAACATGCAGACACACTTAACTAAGTGTTAAGTGGTGAAACTGACAAACATTATGCCAGTTAAATATCAGCAGGTTGTCTTTGGCCTTCATGAGCATGTTGACACATTTAGCTCAAAGCGCCTCTGTGCCTAGATACAGCCTCACAAAGCTGCTAGCACAACTGTAGACTTGTCTTCTTTAATAAGAAAATCTATTAAAAAGATTTGAAATATATTACTATTTTCACATAACCAATGTATTACTCTTCAATCCAAAGCCATGATCAGATTCGCAATTTGTATGGTAATTTGAGAAATCTCTGATGGTGGGATTCTGGGAAGTTGGGGGCCTAAACCTAGAGTCGCAGTTGACTTTGGGAAACCCTGCATTAAGCATTAATCTGAATTGCAGCTTTGAATGCTGAGTGCTCATGGGGCAGCTCTGGAGATACACACAGGAGACAGATCTATGTTCAAATAACCAGGCCACCTGTTTAGTAATCCTGCACCACACAAGTAACCAAGGGGTGCAAAAGAAGAGAGGGATTGAGAACATTGTGTTCCTCTGTCCAGCTGGGTCATATTCTTTTGCTGCTATGAGGTTGATGGACACTTGCAGAGACCAGATAGGCATCAACAGTGTTATCCATAGATCTCGTTTTCCACCCAACCAGTCTGACTGCTGCAGTGCCGGCTTTGAGCTCTGCAGGTCTCATAGATGTCATTGGTCACAAAACCACTCTCCCTGTCCGTGCATGACACATTCTCATAGTCACCGTGGGAGTCCTGAGAGGACGTGCTGGAGTACTTTGCCATGATATCTACTGGCATGCTGCTCTCCAGAGCAGTGTGAGGCAGTTTGGTAATGTCACTAAAGGCATAAGGTCCTTGTACGGAGCAAGGTGAAGCTGTTTTTGACAGCCACGGTTTTGATCTGCAGGGATAGTTTTCTGCTTCTGTCTTCCTCCTGAATGTGAAAGAAACAACATTAAAGAACAAGGTGGGATCATTACAACATGGTTTAAAGGGAGACATACTGTTAATACAGTAAATCCTTAGGAATGTGTGTTCACATTGGCCAACACTAGAAAAATAATTGGAGAATTGCATCAATGTGCCATATTGATAAATTAACAAGTGCATTATACACAGAAATATTTACTTCCTCTGCAAACAGGACATTATTTTTTCCTAAAATGCTTCTTTGTATGCTATTTCATTCATTTGCATGTAGAAAGACTATGTTTTATATTTGAAGTACAACAGGTGAGCACATAACATGTAACACCTTTTGGCTTTTACCTTTTAACATGATGTTTGTAGCAGAAGAAGCCAGCAGCTGCAAACAGCAGCAGGAGGAGAGCAGGAATAGTTGCATAAAGGATGTAGGACACATACAGGGTGTTGTCTGAGAGAGATACTGAAAAGGAAAGCAAATCACTTGAAGGCGTAATTTCTTTTTACATGACCTTTATCCTTGTTTTAGTATTTATCTTTATTTTATCCTCTTGAATGTTTAAGGCACATCATGGTTCTCTTATCACTTGAAACACTGATTTTAGTAGTTTCCCTGAAACCAGATAGGGCATTAACCTTAAGTATCAAAATTAAAACATGAGGGTTTTTTAAAATCATTTTCTTACCTGATGATTCAGGTAGTACTATTTTAATCCTCTCATCACTTTCTGTAGTTGAGAATAGGTTTGGCCTCAGAGATGGAACTGGAGCAATCAGAAAACAGTTGAATATGACAAGATAAAATATGTCAAATGACATTCCTCATCTAACCATTGCAGATATGAACTGATTTCAAACAAAAAACAAAACACGTGAAAGTATGATTTCAAATGTTTAAAGTATTGTGTATAATAAATTCCATGCATTATGCCTAATTGTTTGAATTGCCAAGTTTAAATGTTCTTGGTGTTAGATGATGGGATCTCTTGCATCTCTATACAAATTTACCTACAGTGGCCTATTTCTGATTCACCTTTGTAAAACTGAAGATTTTAACTATTTTTTTCTTGAATAACATCGATACTTAATTAAGTGTAAATACATAATACATGTTCTGTGGGTTACTACATGTGACCTGATTATACAATTTTTTTTTTTCCCCACTAGAACTTCATTTACACAAAAGCAAAGTGACTTAGTTGACCACTGAAGGTGATTTAAAAAAAAAAAAAAAGTAGTCGTTTGGTGGTTTAGCCTGACTTTGCTTGATCTAAGTATAAACACAGGTGCTGTCACTTGTTATCTATATCTCACAGAAACTTCATGCATACATGAACAGCATGTGTGGGGTAATGAAGTGCATGTTGTACCTGCACGTGCAGTGTTCCCTTCATCAGTAAATACTGGCACTTTTTCTGTGAAAGACAGAGGAAGGAAGTTTAAATCATTCAGCAAGATTTAAAAAAAAAAAAATCATGTCACATTTTATGTTTCACTCAATTAATAAAAAAGATGAAATACATAAAGGCATGCTTAAAAACCATTTAATATTAGAAATAAAAAGAAAATAAAAAATACACAACAGGATGAACTAATGGAAAATGCTGTAAAATTAATCAATTGAACAAAATGAGCCCCCCTGAAATAAAAAATTATAGGTTCATGCTAAATTGTTTATTTAAGGTATCAGGCAGATATATCTTTTTGGGTTGCCAGAGAGCAGAGTTTTACAGTAATCCAGGCAACCAGCATTAAAACGGCACATTACTTGTTTAGTGTCAGCTGTTAACAGTCATCACCACAATTTAATAGTGGTCAGACTCAGATTTTGTGGATTCAAGAACCAAATGAAACCAAGAGCCAAATAATTCCCAGTACTGCACAGCCAGGCACAACAGCCCAGTGTCTGTGATCCACTGGCTCACCTTCTGGGTATTTGCAGACAAAGTTGTTCTTGGAGTTGCAGTTGTTGTCATTCCACTGGAACAGGAAATGACCTTCTTCGTCAGGTGGCGCAGACGGCTGGTGGTACAGAACCACACACATTTCATCACCACACGACGGCTCATCCCAGTGCCAGTTCCTGCAGCAAATAAGATGCACAAGTTTAGACTTTTTTCACATTTCATATCACAAATTGGACAATTTACATTATCATATGAACCGTTTGACTTTATATTTGTATTTCTCATTCTCCCCAAGTCTTGCAAAAGGACCGTACACATTCCAACACTCCCACACAAGCAGCATTTCATCCAATAATCTTTTCTAAGTCACAACTGACTACGGGGTTTTTCCACTGACATTTCCTTTTTTTTTTTTACTGCGCTGTGTCCTTCATACCATTTTCACTGATATAGCCAAAACATTCATACGTAAAGAGTAAAATGTAAAAAAAAAAGAAAGAAAAAGATTTAGACCTGAACTTGGCCTTGCTTCCATCCAGCCAATAGAACTGCGAGGGGCAACCTTGGCTTTTGGTCCCTGCCCTGTTGTGCTGTGGGTTCCGGCGAAGCCCGATCCAGAAGTCTCCATCTCCAGCCTGCAGCTGTTGTATGAACCTCTCAATCAGTCGCTGCTCACTTTCTGTTTCAATGCTGAGCAGCTCGCCTCCATCCAACCTACAGGCCTGCCTGGCATCCTCAAAGGTCAGCCTTCGCCTGCTGTCCTGGATGTAGGACACCTTGTAGCATGGCCGCTCTGTCCCACGCCGGCAGATCCTTTGGCCTGGATACCACAGTCAGCATCAGGGAGATAACAAGATGATGAGTGCAGGGTTTTTGGTTTCTGAGGGTTCCTGTGGCGCCCATGTGGCAAGAAGATTATAAACAACTTACAGTATCATGGACAAATTAGGGACCAGAATTTTTGGGTTGCATTGCTTTGCCAAAGGTTTCCCACATTTTCCTGCAACGTGGGTAGAGTAAACCATATAGTAGTGAAATTGTGGTGTAAACACAGTTTTTTAGGGGCTTAAATGAGATTTTTTATTTCCTACATTGATCTAGTGCCAGTCAAAATAGTCTTGCTGCTGTGGTGCATTGTGACAGGCAGAGTCTGTGAGTCTGAACATGACTGAAATGCAGTGCTTTGCTGAGGTGGCACAATGAGTAGGTTAATTATTGACTGACTATCTTAATTATGGCTTTTTACAGTATATCAGTCTTGAAAGACACTGATGGCATATCACAGATAGGATATATATATTTATATAATGTATAGAAAAACAACAAATTGCATCAGTGGTCCCAAAGCTTTTTTGTTTTTTGCAACCCCTTAATATAAAGTCATGTTTATATCTGATCCATATCTAGAAATAGAAAACGTATGAGATTAAGATGCGAGAAAGGAGATTTTGCACAGTTTTGTTTTTTAAAATAATTACACAGCTGGAGGAGCCCTTATCAAGATTCATTTCAGGGCCCCGTTTAAGTGTCCCAGTGTGAGAAACCCCTGGGTTAAACACCACTAATATAAAGAACAACTGTGAAATATTTCTTATTTCATTTCAATTTTCCTAGATAATTGTAAAATGGAGCTACTCTAGAGATATGGGCATCTGTTACATAATTGTGTGGTTGATAGTGATCATGCATGCGATTGTTATCATTAGTATTTTCTGTCTAGTATCTTTCATACTAGTCTAATATTAGTAGTATTCTTTCAGGTTGTCATTAAAACAAGTATGTGGTCTCCTGACTTCAAATCAGTGATCAAATCGGTGGCCTGAATCACAAACACTCCTCCTGTTGTTGTTCACTTTCCACCACATCACGTGCTGCCGTGCTGAGTTTGACTGCAGTCTGTTTATCATTATAACGCTCTTCTTCAAGACGAGCCTGCTCACAACCTTGTAAAGCTCTTAGACCTAGAAACATGAAAATAACAATTCGCAGCACCGCGAATACACAGTCCACGCTACATGCAAACTTAAAGGATAAAAAACAAAAACTCTTGATAAAAACAAACAAGTCGAAGTCCTACCGTGGAAATGAAATACACAACATGCGTCAACAGAGAGTAAGAAGGGAGTTTTTCGTTCTTCCGAAGTCAGTCCTTACCATTTAATTTAGAAGCGGATCCAGGGTGGAACAGAACGGCGATAACGGTGCCAAACAGCTTCATAAAATCCATCTCTACATGTTCACCCGAGTCTGCGGGACGATTACTATAACAATCAAAAGTGTGAACCTCTTTGTTGGAAGATTTAAAACTCGGAGATAAACACACACTGGGTTACAGATAGAGGCGGCAGAGTCTGTCCAGTCAGAAGTGGGTCGTCTAGTGAAGGCGTGCATATGGCGTCTACTGAGGAAAAAAAAAAAACATGAAGAGTGAGATAGTCCCAAGATTCTTGCTTTGAAAAAGAGACAGTATTGATACTTTCTTGTCCCTCTACATGCAAACCCAAACCACAGAGGTATGAATCTGTGCATTTGTGCAGTCAATGTGCAGCCTGTGCCCCCCCCCCTTAATCCCATTTCACATATAGTAATGTCATTAAAATGGAATCAATAGAGTTCTTTGTGAAAAACACCATGCATCATGCTCCCTGTAATAAAATAAAGAATGAGCATCTCTCACTCTTACTCCACTACACACTCACTTTGACTGAGTGCAGCTTGGGGAAAAATAGCTCAGAGGAGAAAATTAAGTGAGAAAGCAGAAGCAAGGTTAACTGCAAGAACTTCAGTGTTCCCCATTAAGCGTACAAGTCAGTTTTTCCTTTTCTTCGTCTAGTAAACATGCTGAGCTCCCTTTGATGTGATACAGCTGAGCTCATACTGATCACAACTGAAAAAAAAACCTAAACAAAAACATCCAAATCTCCAGTAAAACAAGTGGAGGTATTTGAAAGGAAACTGGCTCAGACCACGCTGTGAAAACACCGTGCAAAGAGAAACACAGAAAGGACAAAAAGTGAGATAGGTGCAGAGTAAGAGATAAAGAGGAAGGGATTGTGTGAGAGAGATTGCCCGTGGAGCAGGAAAGCGTGGAGGGGAGGAAGGGGAAAGGATTTTTCTTTTTTTTCTTTCTCTGAACCATACTTCCTGTTCATTGCTTTGGGTTGGTTTCCAGAATATGAATGGTTGTGAAAGTCTGGAGCAGTCATATAGGTTATGCAACAACACTAAATCATTTTACACTGCCTGATCCAACCAAAACATCAGAATGAAACTTTCCCCCGCAGAATACTGGGAGAGCGGCCTGCTCCAGCTGTGGTTGAATGATGGTACTGTTTGTTATTGTTGTTGTTGTTTTTGTTGTTGTTGTTGCTGTTGCTGTTGTTGCCATGGAAAAGAATGTCCTCAGCACTCCACTGCTGTTTGTTCTGGTTAAACAGGCTGAAGCTGTGGAAGTACAACTGTGTTTAAGTTCAACTCCAACCTGTTTCATTTAAATGAGGTTCATTGTAATATTTCTGTGTTATTCATGTGGTGGGTTTATTGGACTTCACTTCAGCTCAAATAGCAAATGGCACAGAATAAGGCAGACAGCGCATATATAATGGGATTTAAATAAACCTAGATTTGTAAAAAGAAAAAAAAAAGTATGTAAAGGTTTTGAAGTAAACTATGAAAGTCAACTTGTATGTGTGTCACTGCATTAGGGGACAGGTCACTTCAAATTGATGCAAAGTTACCTTTATTCTGTTAAATACAGAGTTCACAAACGGTCGCTGAATGGTTTTATTGGCCTGAAAAATGTTGTTCCCAGATATCAACCCAACTGAACACCCATCCCAGATCGATTATTATTATTATTTCAGCTTTTCTCTTCTGCTTACACACATTTCTCTACTGTAATACACTAACTATACACTTATAGTTCAGACGCTCTCACCAAAATCAAAAATTACTTCCTCATCTTTACAAAAGATATATGCCACAACCTAACGCCATTAAACCACACACACCTCCCAGTTTAAACCATATAACAACACATGCTCTCAACACAGCACTGAACAATTAACAGTAAAATAAACTTCAAAATTTGTATTTTGAAACTTAAAAATTTAGAAAATACAGATGAGAGATTCCGAAAAGAAAAAAAATATTATGTAGTAAAAACTGAAGATTTGTAAGAGCAAAAAACAATTCAACAAAAAATGATGATGATGATGGGCTGAATATGTGATGGAGAGATGATGGAAGATTTAAATCTGGAGAGGTTGTTACAAGACATATAAAAAAGACAGAGAAGAGGTCAGCTTCAAGCTCACCACAGCCTGCAGTTTATCCTCATCTTGTGTTGTATGATTTTAATAAAAGCCATCAACAGATGACCTTGCGAGCGGAGTAATGAACAGCAGCTCCTCTCTGGAGAGCTGAGAGAGGACACACAATCACAGGCTGTGTTTCTGTGTGTAGCTCTGTTGTCTACCACCTGGCTTCAGGCCATCCTTCTGTCTGTCTCCAAGCAGACACACAAGTGTGTTTGTCATGTAGGAGGCTTGTTGTCAGACTGAGCCTCTGGATGCTTGTCATGTGTGACCTGGATGGATTTTTCCTTGTTTTGGTTTTTCAAAGCGTCTAAAATTCATTTGATTACTGGCCGGCGCACGCAAATTTCCGTCATGTGATGAAGAGCTGTGACTGTGTGTTACAAACACTGCCCCCGTTGAGCTTTTCCCACGTCACCAATATGTTTATTGTAGTGCAAAAGGATCAAAGATTATTTATGCTAAATAGAAATGTGTCATGGATAATTTCACAGCAGGACTTTAATGCTGGGCTGTATATATATAGGAGCTATTGTGTAATAATTCATCCTGTCATGTTGTATAAGCATTGGAAAAACTGTATGAATTGATGTATGAGCAGACTTTTTTGTAATCCTTTTGTAGATAAACATGTCTCCATCAGGATTAGGGCAGACGTACATTTAGATTAACCTGCTAGGTGGCCCAGCAAAAATGAGTTACTGGGCTCCCATTGCCCTCTGTTTCTTTTACTCTTTGTGCAATATGTGTAGCTGTTATTTGCCAGAATACTACCTGGACCTAGATTTTCTATTTGGTTGTTTAATCAAACACAAAATAATTTAGAAATATGTGATATGTTAGCACAAAACTGAAAAATAAAGCTTCTAACACTGACCCTCATCCAGCACCTCAAGAGCAGGATCCACCTTTAGGCCCTTGTCTTGTTAAGTTAAGTGCAAAATTTCAGTTAATATTCAGATAACCCAGAGCTTTCAGGGCCCTGGAGCAGTTGCTCATTTTGCCCAGTTGGTAATCCAGCTTTGGGTCAGAGAGTGGCTCGTGGTTCAGGGAGAAACACGGTTTTCTGTTTACTACAGGTGTTGTTGTGTCTTAGTTTACTCCAGATTATTTAGTACATCTTTTGTTTATTGGAATGGATGATGATTGGAGTTTTTCTGAGAACAAAATAAACAATGGCTCTCACTGGACCGCTGTGTGTTCATTGGGGAGGAAGTTGTGTCTCTTGGCTTGAACTCTCCAGCACTAGTGACTCATAAATCCATTAGACCCAGAGAAAAACAAGGCGTTTGTGCTCTGTCTAATTTTGGCCAGCAGATGACACCATACTACTCATGAAATAAGGCAGAGCAGCGACTTGCTTTTGAAATGAATCAGTTATTGGCCAGTGACGACGCTCAACAGTTACTGTACTTATGTACAAGTCTCAGGTAATGGTACATGAGTACTTCCACTTTATGCTACTTTGAGTAGCATAAAATGAGTAGCAGAATTTAGCTTTTTCTTCTTTCCCATTTATCATCTCACAACACCTTAAGATTTATCTAGTGTCTGTTTGGAGGGGCCCGACCCCTAGGTTGGGACCACTGGACTAAAACATGCAACTATAAATACGAAGAAGCTACAGCAGGTAAAATGATAAAATGCTACTTACACTTCCATGCATCAGTATTAGCAATCCAGTGTTGCCATATGCAATACTATATAGTCATGGGGGACATCGTTCAATGATGTACATTTACTTTTAGTATAATTCAAATATTTTAAATTCATACTTAGGCTAAGTAAAACTTTGGCTATTTACTTTAAGCCTAAGTTGTATCTAAGTGAAACTTAGGCTGTTTGATTCTTTTAATGAAGGATCTGAATGTTTCTCCCACCACTGAACGACACTTAGCAATTTAACCTCATTTCATATGGTTTATAATTTCAAACATAACAGCATTATGTCATAAGAGGAAATGTATTTGGCTAATTATTGCTACACAAGTAAACATTGTAAACTCTTTCTCGTAGGCAGAACAGACAAAAAACTCCTCTGCAACTTTGGAGTGTTGCAGGAAACATATTTATTACTCAGTTTATGTGATATTCACACCCTGAGGGGTCATTAGCTACACTAATGATCTGCTTTGCTGCACATGCCTGCAGAGTACAGTACCGTCTCCTCACAAGCTTCCCAGTGTATCCTCTTTCTTCCAATACTAAATCTGTGTTCTCCCCAGGGCCTTGTTTTCATTGTTTTCTAAAGCGATTGTATGTCACTAACCATTGTCATGCACGATGAAAGGAATCAGTAAAGATGTGCTCTAATCATTGCCACAACACATTGTGATTATAATCCTGGCAGTCTGGTCATTCTAACTTTAGACTGTAGCCTCCCTATTAAAAATGGTGACTCTATGACTAATTTCTTTATCCTGATCTGTGCTATTCTATTAATGATATAATCATGTACCCATCATGTGCTATTATATTTCTATGTTAGAATTCACATACTGCTGCTATCCTATGACAACTTTTACTTTGTGACAATGCATTTTATTTTATTTTTAAATAAATTATTTAGCTTCTCTGAGGAATATTTTTCCAACCCATAAAAAAACTCTTGATCCTTCAGTTCATATATCAAAATCCCTCTGATTGGAGATACATGGTTTTCATGGGGGAGCGACAATTCTGGGGTCCGAATTTTACATTATGTGTTTACATGATTATTTGATTTAGGGATTATTTGTGGTTTGTTATGACCCCTCAACCTATGGACAGGTGGACATCATGTCCAGACACCCTTACATAACCTGCAATTTTCTCTCACCCTGCAGCCGAAAGGGATTACAGGAAAATGAAATGGAGAATGTGATTAGAATGCAAAAGAATGGCAAACAAGATGTTTCCAAACAGGTGTCCTGGGAGGTAAAATCCCTGGACGCAGAAGCGAAATGAAGAGGTTGTAAAAGAGTGACGCATCTATGGATAGTGTAACAAATGTCTCCTCTCACCACAGGCATTTTGGCAAAAGCACTGATGCTCCTTTTCATCCTGTATTTCTGAGGAACAATGGGGGCTTCTCAGTTGAGCGGTAACAGTTGTGGCCTATAGCTATACTCACCTCCAATGCAGTTCTAAAGAAACAATAGAGGAGAGGTTTGACATGCAAGGGAAATTAACAAAGCTTACTCCTGGTTGGTTGAGTACTTCATAGCTTATGGCGATCATGATCACCTTTCAAGTCTTCAAGGTGTTTCATTCAAGTCATGACTCCACTATTCAACGCAATGCATCTCTACACAATGATTTTTACATCTTGGAAAATGTATGTCTCCCTTTTGAGATTTGGCTCTGAATACAAATTCTTAATTGATTTAGAAGTTAATAGAGTATATCAGGGGGTATTTAATACAGTAAATTCAGAATTAGGATAAAATGAATTTATATTGAATTTAATCATTTCTCTTTTAAGCGATTGTTTTACCAAAAGCATTTAAATTGTGCTAATCAATGACCTGCAGGGTTTTAGTAAAGTTCCCTGAATCTAGTGAGAATATATGAAATCACTTCATGGCCAACTGATGGGTACAAAATACAGTTGTTTCCCTGGTATGTAACCTGTTTATTTAGCAATAAATATGTACATTGAATCAAAGTTTGAAACTCATCTGCTTCAGCATAACCAGCCAGCAACTTTAACTTTCACCTCCATTCTTTAATAATTGTTTTTAATGGTGGGAAATGTGAGACAGCAGTTAACCTGAGGGATCTGTGTCAAAAACCCACTGACATATTAATCTGCCAGGTATAGATCTGACAGTGAACCCTGCCGGGGGCTGCTGCTGTCTAATCAAGAAGTCATGGGGGAAACATGGAGAAGGTGTGTGTAATTTTGTAATTGTGTGTGTGTGTGTGTATGTGTTTGTGCACATAGGTATCTATAATTAGCTGAGGGGAGGGCTTGAGAGTCCCACCTCTGTGGTATTAGGTGGCTGTCTAACTCTATAAAAATCCCATTGCATGACAAGGTCTGTGACAAACACCTGCTCAGGTACCTGCAAGGTAAGACCCTCCTCAGGTTGTCACATAGGTCTCTATTTGACATTCACTGATTTTAAATTGCATTTTAGGCATTATGAATTAGTGAAAATAACAACCATTACCAACCAAGATTTGCAGAACAATTTGGCACTGAAAATTGCACTTACATAAAAATTATGTTTGTTTTTTTTATAATAGTTGCAAGCACTTTTGTGTATCTACACTGACTCAGCTGTAAATCCTATTTTAGAGTTATTTATTTTTGATTCTGTTATTGTTTCTCTTCACAAATACAGGACTCGTCAGTCTAACAGAGCCGCCTCTAGACAGCATGACTCTTTACCTTTGTCTCCCTCTGCTGGTTGTGCTCCTGCAGCCTGCAGTCTGTCTCTACAACTGCTCCTCTGAGTATGAGAGGACCCCAGGTGGGCATAACCTTAACTTTTACTGGGACAGATTATTTTGTTTTATATAAGCATTCCGCACAGATCAGAGCAGATGTCATTTGTGGTGACTTCTTCCCCTGCTCAACGTTATGGATTTTTCTTATCTCATCACAGCAACTGGTTAATTATATTAATTTTCCTTATGTTTTCAATGGGGAAAAAAATCACAATAATAAAACATATCTTTTAAATCTCCTTGATTTTTCTGTCTCTCTCTTTTGTAGTAAACTCAGACCTGACAGTTGACTGTGGCACCAGTTTGATCACTCTGGAGATCAACCTGTGCACGGCTCAGTGGGCAGGTTTCAACACCACAGACCTGGCTCTGAATGGGAAACACAACAATTCGGAGTGCCGGGGCTCTGTCGACACCAGTGTGGATCCTCCCATCATCCGTTACCAGCTTCCTGTTAACCACAGTCTGGATAACCCCTGTCGCCATTCCCTGCAGGTCAGAAGGTTTCTTGTAGAAGATGCTGAGGATTAGATAGAAAAATGACACATAAATGGATGTTAGATGGACAATTCTTCATATAGAATTATTTGACACCATGTAAAAAGCCTGTGTGTTGATTGTATCTTTTACTGTCTTGTTCAGATTGTGGATGAGATCCCGGATCCCACGGGTCCCTTCAGCAGCTTCCTGAGTATCCAGTCAGTTATCATCACAGGGTACATTGACACACCCAGATCTGACCAGGGGGTGATCAGCTACTCCACAGACCTCTACTATCACTTCTCCTGCCGCTACCCACTGGAGTACCTGATCAACAACACACAGATTGTGGCGTGAGTACTAGGAATGCTTACTTTGTGTGATTCCTCAGGCAAACTGTTAATTGATCTCTTTGGGATTTAACAGAGGCATCACATGACGCTGACATGAACATACAGTAAATCTGAATGTTTCTTTTTTCTCTTTTCCATGATTTTTTAGCTCCTCAGTCTCAGTGGCGACCAGCGATAATAATGGAACCTTTATTGATACATTAAAAATGGCGGTTTTTAATGTAAGTACAACCTGGCATTCAGATTTTAGATACACTTCAGAGCGATTCCTCTTAATTTATTTCTACTCCACGGCTCATTTCTCCAGGATTCTGATTATGGCTATCCATTAGTGGTACCTTCAACAGGACTTGAGCTACGAACCAGGATCTATGTGGAGGTTAAGGCTGTTAACCTCACAGGAAAGTAAGTAAAGCCCATTTGGCTGCTCATAGTAAATTTATGTATCAGAAAACAAATATTGAGGTAAAAGTGAGCACAGTGTATTCTTTTGGCAAACAGTAACTTATTGGCCCATTGTCCTATTTTCAGTTTCCATGTACTGCTGGATCACTGCTTTAGTACTCCCACTCCTTACAACATGTCGCACAGTGAGCAGCACAACTTCTTCACCGGGTATGGAAGCACACACCATTAGTATGGCTTCATACATGTGGGAAAAAAATAGGACTTTCACACATATTTTAAAAATATGTACTAAAAATACCTTGATGTCCACTAGGTGTTCAGTGGAACAAAGGACGTCTGTGATAAGCAATGGCCTCTCCAAGGTTGCCCAGTTCAACTTTGAGGCCTTCCGCTTTGTTCAGCACCGTGACCAGCCAAAGTCCAGCATCTACCTGCACTGCATACTGAGACTCTGTGAGCCCAGCAAATGTCAAGAGCTGCTGTCTGTAAGTTGAAAAGTCAAAAACAAATGACTTTACTTTAAAGGCATCAGAGAACGTAATGAAAACACAGTTTGGTAAAGCGACTTTCAAAGGTTCCCTCAAGCTTCGAATTATACAATATACCACCATACTATAACTAACCTGTTTTCTGCATCTGAGGAATCAATATAGATAAAGAAAAGAAATCTGCTCTCAGTGTTGAGCAGGCAATAAGTCACACTGGTGGAGTAACAGAAATTTTGTGGGCATTTCATGCCCATTTTAGATAAGTGGTAGTGGGGGAATGAGAGGGAAATCTAGGGGGAGAGGTGGTCATTGACTGCAAGAAAAATCTTTCGGACAGATTCAATGCACAGATGTTGCGCTTCATAGTTAGCACCTTAAACCCTCAAGACACCACGGCATGTTCTGATTTTTATTTTTCAGTTTTATCACAAAATAAAACAAATAAATTACAGGTTATTTCATAAGCTTATAATGTATATTGAAAAGTCATAGTGCATTATGTGACATAACTCAAACTGAACCTGACTGGATATTTGTTGTTTTTCAGGGCTGTAATACCAGAAGAAAAAGATCTCTGACTCCCTTTGGAGGAGAAAGCAGAGAATCAGCCACTGTTTCAGTCGGACCTCTTTACACTGCTCGACAAGGTTTGACCTGTTTGCAAAATTTGTACTTTTAAAAGTCTTCCTGTGATTTCCAAACGACATCACCAGATAAACCTTTTCAGTAACTCTCTTATCTTCCCTCACTACAGACAGGCCCTATGCAGCCGCCTACAGTGAGTATACTTTAATCACATCATAAATCCAGAAATATATCCTAATATGGGGAGATCTGGTCAACCCCGAAAGTAATCTTAATTATTCTCCCCCTGTGTGCATCAGGTAATGACATGCCATCAGGGAAGGATGATGTGAATGTGACGGGCCTGGTGGTGGGGGTGGTGTTTGGCTCGGCTGCTGTTGCTTTGCTGGTTCTGGGTGGCTGGTTCGTCCTGAAGAAATTTTATTGGATGGGAGCATTACCTCATGCCTTTGACTGAGAGATCCACCGGCAACCTGTCTTTGCCTTGTCGCCTGATACCTCATAATATCCTCATAAAATCAGATAATGTTGTGATTTTTCAGTAATAACCAAATGTTCTTGTCAGGTGACCATGGAAACGAAGCAAATAACCTTTTCTGTCTATATTTACTGCGGCTGCATTCAATAGCCATTTACTGGTAATGGAGGAACAGTCAGGCTTGAACAATGTGTGATAAACAAACATTAACTAAAGAAGCAATTATGAACAGAGTAATTTTAAAATTTTATAATATTATATAATATTTTATTAAGTATAACTTTGCTTTGATAATGCCTGAGAGTCTACCTGTTCAATATTTCTACAATTTTATAGGTGTCTTTGGGGGCCTTGTACAGAATCTCAATTGCATTGCTTAAAACATACTTTTGAGCAAATGTGAATATGGAATTTTTTTTTTTTGTACAGATTGAAAATAAAGTTTAAAATTCGTTTGTTGTTGAACTTTGTGACTGATCACATAATTCAAAAATAGCAATAGTTGATTTGTATCACCAGTAACTTTACTCTCCACAGGCAGCATTTTTTTTTACATGGTACAGTAAACATATACTGACAATTACACAATCATTCACATACAGAATGAAACTAACACACCAATCAAAACAAATCCATACATTCATAAATACAGGCTACTTACTTGGCTGCTACAGTGGCAAACAAAAAAACAAAAAAACAAAAACAAATTCATGGACAAGAATCACTTTGATGCGACCATAATGGCAGTGAATTCATGTTTTTAAAAAATGTACAGGTGTCTCTGTCACTGCACTAAGTGCACAATGTCCTGGATCAGAGCAGAGAGTTTAACTGAGAAGTCCTCCTGTAGAGCAGCACCAGGCTGTATGGGTGAGGAGAAAGAAGAGGGAGACAGGCTGGAGGCTCTCTGGATCTCCAGCTCCCCTTCCAGCTCCTGAAACACCTTTTCTATCCGGGCCTTAATCACTTGGCTCTGCAGGGCTGCATTTTGGCAGAACCGCTCCATACTGCCTCTCACTTCAGCCTTAGTAGGCTGCGCATTTTCTAGCAGAGCAGCAAGATCTACTTTGAGAGCCTCCAACCTGTTCTGTATCTCCACCCTCAGTGAACTTACTTCCTGTCCCAACCTGGAGCTCACTACCTGCCAGAGCTCTGACTTGTCTGCCTCTTCCTCACTAGCACTGATCCCTCTCAGATGTTCGATCTCCCCGACAGTTTTAGTCTGGAAGTCGCTGATGATGTCAGCCATCTTAGAGCTGCTGTGCTCCAGGGTTTGTGTCATCCAGTGGAAGGCTTCCTGGTAGAGAGTCGGACTGGCCTCTGTCTGGGCCTCTGCTGTTTCCAGGCCCTGAAGATAGAGGCTCAGCTGGCCACAAAGATCTTGGGTGTTGCTGCTGAGAGAGCTCTGGAGCTGCTGGGTGAGGGGAGCCAGGCGCTCCCTCATGTTGGCCAGGGTGGAGCTGAGGTGGGCTGGAGATGGGGACAACTTCTCCTGCAGCTCGGCCAGCTCTTGGCGCAGACGGATACGCAGACGCTCTGACTCCATGTTGAGTTTGCGCTGCATCTCCCGTGCCACAGGGTTATTGTCGTCATCATCTTCTTGGTTGTAAAGGCTACTGCTGTCTATGTGACTCTTGTAGATCCTACTTGTAAAGACAGACAGAAGCACCCTTTTATAAAGACAATTCAAACATTCACCTTTACTTGTGTGTGTGGATGCAAATTTACTTCAGGTCAACTCACTCCACATCCTTTGTGAGGTTTATCTTGTCATGAGCCTGGTTGGCCTTTGAATCAGTCCAGGTTGCGTCCCTGGTGTTACGATGAAGTGGGTATGCTACAGACAAAGAAATCAGATGTGAATGAAAAAAAATCCCTTCAACAATAAAGGATATGAAATGACATTTGAGGACAAATATATACCTGAAGTTGTCAAGAAGGACAGGGTGAAGAGCAGGACTTTTAGATGCATGTTTATCTTTCTGTGGAGGGAGAGGTGAGAGAAATACATAAGAATTTCCTACTAAATGAAAAAAATAGTAGTAAAATACTGAACATGTCTTTATATAATTCAATAAAACTCATTTTACATACATTCCCTTCTCAGTCTAACGCAGCGAACAAGAAAATCAATATGTGAAAGAGTTCCTGGCCTTTACCTGACGATCAGGGATCTACAGAGTGACTACTCCCCTCATCTGACTTATAAAGGTCCCTGTTATCAGAGCGGCTGCTCAAACTCTGCCTGTGTCAACAGTCAACACGTGGAGGGTCACACTGATGACAGAGCACAACATGCATATACACAGGGAACTACACGCACACAAACACACGCACACACACACACAGACAGACACGCACACACGCACACACACAAAGAGTGAGGCCATGCCACTGTTGAACATTCATAAAACTTAAGAGCATTTTTGCAGTATTGATTTAAGGTTATATCGACAAGGATGCACCACACTTTGAGATTAAGTCTCAAAGAGAGAAAGTACCATGATAACTAGTGTGATAGAACAGGAGTATATAGAAAAAGAGTTATACAGTAATACAGTAAACATATCGTAATAAGATTACTGTTTTAATAATGACAGAAAGATTTCAGCCAACCCAACAACGTATTTGCACTCTGCACTAAAAAAGGGAAAATGAGGTAGAAGTTTATTGGAGCGACCCAAAAAGGTTCAACAAGTTCAAGTTTGTATGTCCACAGTCAGCTAAAAAGTTTGGCTACATTTCAGGCTTTTTACATCAAAGCCCCACTTTGCCAGGAACTTGAATTATATGAATATTTACAGTGGGGTCCCTTGTTTGATCTACAGTGCCTGTTGTGGCTTTTCACGCATTCTGCAAAATTTGAAGTGAATATAAAAAAAAATGTTTTGTATGTTTTAAATTGTGTAAGAATTCAATGTATCCAGGTTGGGACCTCATGCAGCCTTGATTATCGTGGCTTGTTTTGGATGCCTGACAATCAACAGTTTACACATCAGTGTTTGTGCTGCTAGTCTGGACAGAGTAGCTCAAAGCAGCCTGGGTAAACATTGCTGATTGTGCCAAGCTGTGTTTTTCACTTTTGCAAAACAAGGAATAACAATGTACAGGACACCTTTAAGTGCATTATTGCAAATGCATGCTTATGTATCTACATGTGAGGTGCTCATTCCATAAATGGCTTCATATTTCCGATGATCTCCTGTTTATTATCTAATTACGTTGTTTTGTATTTGTAAAAGTAATGTGGAGGGTTTTTCCCCCAGTGACATGGATATGTGGGTGAAAGTTGAATCCTGTTCAGTTAGATAAGTTGCAAGTCGTCACTGGGGGATCATAGTCCATGGCTTCCGTGATGAAATATGTGGGTTATTCCAGTTATCCAAAGTCCAGCATTAATTTCAATACAATAACAGTGTAGAGCCAGTAAGACATTGGTTACTGTACATCGAAAAAGCATGGTTGACTGCTTTCTCACTGACGGGTTGATTGTTGAACAGTTTGCATGCATTAACATACCGTGTGTGCTCACCGAAAGCTTTGTTACACACATAGCTGTAGAAAATTTTACTACCACTCTTGTGACACGACAGCTCAGTACACTTTATATAATAGTAAGCTAGAGCTAGGTCTCCTGTTTTATTCGATTGTGGAGCAAAGGGCGTCGCAGAGTATCTTATAATAATCTTATCTTGGTTATTGTGCACAGATGTGCAGAGCATCAGAGCAACTGTAGCATCTGCAGATCAAAGGTTTATAAAAAGTGAAATGCATGTATTGAACGTGTTTTTTTTTTTCAAAATAAAGTAACATACAACATTTGCGCCCGACGCAGGTTACTTAAAAAAATCCATACAAAAAGCATCTTAGTTCGCCATAGCAGCTTATAGATAAAACCGATGCACATAACCAGTTGTGGAACACACAGACCCTTGACCCTAGTCTTATTTTGTCCTCCACCACATTGCAAGCCAGTATCAGCAAGTAAACACAAATAAGTAATCTTCAGTATGTGTTCAATTGGGTCATTTACAAGTGAAGTTGAAAGTTGCAGGTATAGCTCGCACAAACCCAGGTACTATATCTGAGCAGTTGCTGTTATGCACATAGTGATATAGACTCACATAAAGCAAAGCTGTGTTGATGTACATTGGGAGCCAAATCATTAATCAGTTTCACGGTAGGATTGAGAAGAACAAATGCAGTAATGTGATAGTCTCTGTTTTCCCTGCTGCTTTCCTCCAACAACCAGTCCCAGTCCCTGTCACTGTCACCTTACCTCACAGGCCTCATTAATCATTCAGAAAGTCACTGAAAGTTATGCAGACTTACTAGCCTGCCACTTACCTTGCAGCTACCAACAGGCGGATCAGGTTATGTGTGCAGAAGTACAGCAGTCAGGAGAAATTTATCAGGATAGTTGGTTAGCTACAGCATTTCTATAACTACTTTCTTGGCTATGGCCAAAACAAGACAGACAACCAAGAGGCTATTTACAGATCCTGGATGAAGAATTAAGATTTTCTCCCCGAGCCTGGAATAGAGCTGGGTTTCTGGTTCACGTGCCCAGAACAGGGCAAATTAAAAAAATGCCTAGGACGTGTAAATACAAGAGCTTCAGGTGTTTGTGGTGGCTGTTTGCTTCTGTGCTGCCAACTCCAGTACATGGAAACAACTTCAGTCATCATAACCAGGAGAGGCTGCCCTGCCAGCCAGGTAGGCCGTCTTGACTGCATAATGTAGTTATTAATACCGTATTTAAAAAAAAATATATATCAAGACAAATATGTAACTGATATTTAATCCATACCTAAAGATGTACATTATATTATCTGCTTGTTCTGCATATGTCTGTATACATCTCCCTGTTTCGATTATAGTGTAAGTTTTAAGAGGTGGTACTAAATACGTGAGGTTGTTTAGTCCATCAGCTACAGGCTTTTTACTGTGTATTTTTTGAGTGAATGATGACCTTTTGCAGGACAAATGAAGTGTTGTGCTGCAGAGTATGAGATGACGTGGTGATTGGCATAATATCGGAAATTTGTAACAAATTTTCAGAAACTGTAAATACCGTCTTTGAGCCCGTTTGTCTCTTTGGGACATTAGAGACACAATGACAGGACTAGACAGGGAGAAAGGGAGAAGGTATGTGTCACCACCCCCAGGATGCCTCCCAGTGCTTGGCATAGTGTAAATACACAGAAAGATTATACTGGAAATGAGTGCATAGATAAATTAATGCATATGTAAGAACGTACTATTGTTTCTGTTAGGTTTCTACTGCCCAGTGGGCAGCTTCACTCCAGTCCCCTGTCCTAAGGGAACCTATGGGCCGACTGCTGGTGCTGTGTCCATAGACAGCTGTCTAAAGTGTCCTCCTCACCACTACTGTCCTAGACCAGGTTTGTCTGCCTCCTTGCCGTGCGGTCCCGTGGCTCAGCAGCCTCTCTCTGGCCAAGACAGCTGCATCTGCCCAGGGGAGGGGCAGAGTTTTCAGGTGACAGTATTTTCACATGATAGTAGGATTAACCCAGTCATTTCTGCAGCATGTACATTCCCTCTGGTGTGTTTATTCGACTGTGTGTAGCTCTCGATTTCATATCAACGGCACCTCCTACTCTACCAGTCACCCACTTCCTTCTCTGTCCTTTGAGCTTCTCCTTCATTCTTTAAACTCAAATATGAGCTGTAATATTTCAAGACAATGATTTTTTTTTTGTGTCACTTTTAAGTCCTGGGATACAGTGAACAAACTAATACAGTCATGAGAGCTTCTTCAGTGTCTGTCAGTAACTTTAGACTGAATAATCTGTAGCTTCAAGCTGAAAGAGCTGTAGATCAAGTTCCCTCGCAGCAGGATCTTGTTTCCTAGTCTGCTGCAGCTTGCATGACCGTTGATTCATCCACTCATCAGCTCATAATGAGCAGAATGAGATTTTATCTATCTGACTCTTGCATGGGTGTTGGTGTGAGAAGGAAGGAAGGAAGGAAGGACGGAAGGAAGAAAAAAAGGTGAAGGAATCAATGAAGTAAGGATGGAAGGAAGGAAGGAAAATGATGAAGGAATCTGATGTAAGGATGGTAGGAAGAAAGAAAGGAAGGAAGGAATACTTGATGAAGGAACCATTGAAAAAAGGAAGGGAGGAAAGAAGGAACGAAGCAAGGAAGTAAAAATAGATGAAGAGGAAAAGAAGGAAGGAAAAAAGAATGAAGAATCAAGTAAGGAAGGAAAAACAGCTGAAGGAAGGAAGAAAGAAAAGGAAATCAGCAAGGGAGGGAGGGAAGGAAGGAATGAAGGAAGGAAGGAAAAATAGAAGAAAGAATCAATCAAGAAAGAAAAGCAGGAAGGAAGAAAGGGTGGAAAAACAGATCTGGCTTGATAGACTTTGTCAGTGAATGAATGACTAAATTAACATGTTAGGTAACAAATTGACCACAACTTGAACCGTGTACATCATTACACAACCCAATGTCTGAGTGTCTGAATCCTGCTGCCTCCTCTGCAGACCAGTGACGGGCGCTGCCACTGTACCATCGGATACCTACCTGCCAACAATGGAGATGTGTGTAAACACAAACTGTACGATGTCTGCAGAGATGGAAAAACACGCACACAGTATGGAGACTGTCTGGACAAACAGCAGTGGTCACTTCATTGTAGGCAGCAGGTTAGACTTTGTGCATTCATATCACACACAGATGTACACACCGAAAGTAGGACAAAGGTACTTGGCATATCTTTCACAAATCCACTCAGCAAAGAAACTCACCCTGAGGACCTGTATGAATGATGCTTGAGAGATACAAGTTAAGTTGTAAACTGCGATCTGTTTACAGAAGGCACTGACAAAACATACTCTGCAATCACAGACAAGGCTAATGACAATAGTTTACAACCTAGATTCCTTTGCCCCCCCATGAACCTGACAATAGTTTATCTAGTACGGGGTTTGAATTAGTGCCGCTAAATATTTAACCAAGATCTGCCTTCTTTGACTATCGGTTAGCGAGGCCTTCACTGTTGCCCCCTCGCAGTGTTTATTTTTGTCAGTGTTCACCGTAGTTATCTTTGGTACAAATGGCCTTTCACCTAGTTATGCACTTAAGCTGAGTATAAGCGGAGATTACTGCCACCTAAATTTGAAAAAAAGACAGAAAAAATATTTTCCAGAGAAAGAAATGACTGATATTTACTTGGTTTTGAAAAGGAGTTGACCATAATAAAGACTTTTGCTGATACTTGCTTTGCGTTGGTTACTTTCCTGCAGGTGTGTCTATCTGCAGACGACTACCGGGGTTATGATGGAGAGCTGGGTCTGTGTGTTTGCAGAGAGGCTCCTGGAAGAGCTGCGTGTGGAGGCCTGTGCAGGGGCAGGCCAGCTGCTGAGCTGCACCTTCAGTGCCGCTCCAGTGGAGATATGGAACTGGTGTGGAGCTATGACAGTAAGGTGAGCAAAGGCACCTGCAGATTTACAGAAACAACATATTCTAGAGAAGACAGTGACAGGAAAGTAAACATTCTAGTATTTTAGAGTAAACATAGTGAATAGTCTGAGCGATGCTACCAGACATTGCATATAATACCTTTACATAATGTTGCCTTTATTGCACCAGCAGTGAAAGCTTAGGACAAGCGTCTCTTTTGTTGCAGTGACCTATAAATGGCAAACGCTGTTATTGTGCATGTGCAGGTGTCGGGCGTCTCAGGCAGTGTGCTTGAGACGCTTTTTACACAGTGGGACTCCCAGGGGACTCTGCAGTGCAACAGCCATCCCAACTCCCCACGTCCTGTCTACATTGTTCTGACATCAGGTGGAGAGACACACATTCACACATACACAAAAACACACAATGGCTTTTCTGTCCCGCACTTGATTTCTTTGTCCTTTTTCCTTTCTTTCTTGTATCTCTCCCCGCTGTGTGATTGCAGACGCAGGCTTCCTCGGCCTCTTGAGCGGCCTCCCAAAGGAGCTTCAGCGGCTGTTTCCTGTCACCACACAGCAAGAAAGCTCAGCTGGTTAGTCACAACAAAACAATATTTTGTCATCATTAAAACGCATTAAACCTGCAAGTTCCTGCAGTAATGATGATCCCATACTATTGACTTTTAGAGGAAGATTCTGACTTTCTGTGGGAGGTCACCAAAGTTGAAAACACCAGTCACGAGAGTAGAGAAATGAATTCCAGCAGGACAAGGGGAAACAAAAGCGATGTGAAAGAAGAAGTGAGAAGTGTAACTGGAGTTCTCAACCCAACAGTATGTCTCCATTTGGGCGACGTTATACTGTTTACTGTCGACACGCATCACTATCCTCAGTATGACCTGTAAGTCAGATGCTGGGGACATGTTTTTCCTACAATGAATCTGTGTTGTGACTTTGCCGTACTCTTACCATCAACACTAAAGCTGCTAAACTAATGTCTTTCAGTGACAGCCTGTACAACACAAACAGTGACTTCGACTGGGGTACGTTCAGACAGCTGAAAGAGGAGCTGACTTTGTCTTGGACTCCTCCCAGCTTCTTTTCAGTGGTCTTTAGCCAGCCTGGCGTGTATGTTTTGACACTGAGCAGCCATCAGCACAAACACTTGGTAAATAAATTTAAAATATTACAAGCATTAAAGGTAGCCTGTGAAGTTTTCATTTTAAATCAACATGTAGTTTTTTACATCCTCTCTTCCTCACCAAATTGCATTCCTATCAACAAATAAGCATCTTGAATGCTCCCTAAAAATGACAAGAACTGAGTTTTCTTCAACCTTGGTGTGCAAGGGTGTCCTTGTGCATCTGCTGGTAAAGCACTTGATACAAACAGCAGATACAAAACCTGCAAATCAAAATATTGCTCTACAGCACCACTAGTGGGCAAATATTTCTCAGGGCACCTTTAAGGTGGCACCAATGGGCAATCTCTGGGGCTGAAAAATGAAGCTAATGTGGTAGTGCCAAAATCTACAGTTCCTCGAATGACCACTTGAGGCTGGCTCCAAAAGCAAGTCAATTCCCATAGACTCCCATGTTAAAATGTCCTTTAAGGCAGAAATACACACGTTTACAGCCTGGTATAAAAAACGGTTTTAGTCTCCATTTCCCCCTTCATGACAACTCTATGGGGGTTTTTATTTAACTCACTCATTAATATTTTATTAAGTCTTAAAGTTCTGCATAATTAAACAGCTTTGACTGACAGGCGGTGGAGTGTATGCTTGCCACAAACCAGCATGCACCAAAGTCTTGGCTCCACACAGGCCCCACCTCTTTGCCCATGTTTGGAATAACCGGGAGCAGTCAGGCACTGCCAAGATGATGATGGCAGAGCAGACCACTCTGAGCTTCAAAACTGCTCTTCAGAAAACTATGGGTGACGTCTACGTCCATCTTTATATAAAGTCCATCGTTGGCACACAGTGTAATGACTCGGACATTTCTGTGTCAAGTTAATTATCACATAAATGTGAATTGGCAACACCTGTACTCTTAAGTACTCTCCCACTTCCTGCTCTTTGTAATTTTGCTGTGATATGAAGAGGAAAGGAGGAGAGCTGTTGAATACAGGAAAGCTCTTGAAACACCCCCAGCTTGATACACACTTTTTGTTTTTGTGCCATTAAGAATCTGGATTTGTGCAATATTGTTTCATCTTTTTACCAATCCATTTGGAAAGCCTTTTTCTACTGTTTTTAATTGTGATGTGATCCCATTCTTCATATGTATACAGAGATAAAATGACGTGTCAATAAATGTTTCAGTCAAACTGACCCTTAATTTTGTTCTTACTCAGTATGTGCGAGTGATGCCTGCAGGGGGCCAGTGTTATGAACCTGGCCCCTTCTTCCCCACCATCCCCCGTCATATGACCAGGGTGGGAATCAGTCGGAGACGCAACCTGTTACTTCGGCCAGATTGGCTGGTGACCGGAGGATTGCTATTTGGAGCTGTGGTCGTCCTCTGTTTATGTGTTACAGTGCTGGTTAGTGCAGATACACAAACACATGCAGCCACTACACATTAAATACAACACATTGATAAATCTCTCCCGCATGTAGATCCTGTTTCGTGAATACGGATGGCCAGAGAAGGAGCCAATCAGAGCACGGTATCGCATGTTGCAGTTGGCTTACCACATGGACGATTACTCATCAAAAGGTTCAAGGGTGATCTCCCTTAGAAAGACTCACCGAAGCCAACAAGCCAGAATGACTCAAGACTCCATGCAAGCAGGTGCAATATTGTAGCTGTAACCACAGATACCGCACACAAACACATGACGGCTCTGCTCAGTTACTAAAAGCCTAAAGGCCAACAGTTACGTAACTTACATTCAAACATAATCTGCACCAGGTCAACTGATGCACCTGCAGTCAGTGTGCACACGTGGAACACACACACACACACACACACACACACACACACACACACACTTTGTTTTATCTTTGAAGACCCTTGCGACTTCTTATGTAACACTGACAGTGACCCTTGGGCGCTGCTCCCACCCAAGCAATTACTGTTGAAAAGGCTCTTGTCACAGACCTCACATCACGTGCTGTGACTAACAGAAAAAAAATACAACAATCCAAATGTCACGCAACTTGGGAAATCACATCAAACAACAGTATCTCGAGATGGTGCATCTTATCATGGAAATTGTCACACTATAAAAAGCGTTTAACCCAGCTTCAAAGAGTTATTTATATTTTGATTGCATTACAGTGTTGAAAGGAGGAATGTTCTTCACACACTAACATATAAAATTTCATCCTCTGCCAGTAAGTAAAAAAAAAAAGGCTTTGTGCAAAAAAAGACCAAAATAGCCCAGGGAGAAACAAGTGGAAGCTATTTGCTTGTAAAATGTGAATTTTTTATCAAAGCTTCTAATTTGCAAATCCACAGCAAAACTGAACCCCACAGCTGTTGTACAGAAACATGCAGACACGTTTCAAGCTCACTGGTCTTCCCCAGACAGCACATTATGCTTGCTCTTCAAAGTCCTTCTTTAGAGAGAGGTCATAGACTTTAAATGTGTTTTTATATTCTTGTCATCTCTCTCTCTTTCTGTCTCTCTTTGTGTCTCACCCTCTCATTGACAGTCTGTGCAGACACCTTGGGGGAGTTCTGGGATTATGAACACCAGGTGGATCTGGAGGCATTCAGCAGCAACACCTTCTACAGCCTCCTGCTCAAACAGAGCCTGTCTGTCACCACACGGCTGGGACAGCTCACCACTGAGGTCTGTGTGAAGGGAAGCGAATGACACACAACTCCTCTTCTTCGTCACAGACACACACACACACACACACACACACACACACACACACACACACACACACACACACACACACACATCCTTTTCTCTGAGGTTTGGTTTCTCCATCCCAAGACACCAGAAAATGCTCCTCTTTGGATTGTTTCACGCACAAAATTAATGTCCGATTACAAATGCCCACATTTTTATTTTAATAATAGTTTATGCAGTAGGAGGCCGCAGGGAAAATTTTGTGTAATATTTTGTTTGCACCAATCCCATTAGTAGGAAAACACCACAGAGCAACAACCTCACAGCAAAAAGCAAGATTAATCTAAAAATGCTCAAATGATCTGTTCATATACACGTTTTTCTTTTTTCAGTTGCAGATGTCTTGCATTTATCTTCTTGAGTGCTTTTTTGTGTTATCTTTATCATCTTAGCCTCAGGCTAGGTTCTAGTTGCCATTGTTTGAAGGTAGATACTGTATCTCAGCGAATGTTACTGCCTCAGTTTGTCCATTTACAGTGGAGGGCAGAATTCTGCTTCACATACTCCAGTTTTCCACTGATCCAATCCAATTCACTTCTTATGTTTCCCTCCTCTTTTCTGTCCCCTGCTACTGTCCCATCTTTATAGATATATATCCCATTCATGACGTTCAAGCCTATTGAAACAGATTGGGTGTCACAATTGGTATGCCTCTGTTTTTAGTCGCACCTCTCTCCTGCCTCCTTCCTGTTTATACCACCAAATTGTTGGCTGCGGTGTAGGAGGCAGAGGTTGTTGTTACAGCCCTCAGGACAACTGAGGTGATAAAGATGTAAAGGGAGATCGCACATCTTGCACCATGTTATCCCACAATCATGTACTATCTTGATGTTTGTGTGGCACATATAAACCTATGTGTCTATATGTGTCAGTTTTCATGTCTTTTTATGTATGTACCATTTGTTTTCATATATGTGTCCTGTGTATATCTAGGTAAAAGAGCTGTACCAGGGAGTACTTGGGAAACTGCAACTACTCCACCCATGCCTGATCACCGAGGAGAGGATGGGGGAGGGTTATGAGAGGATGAGGAGGGAGGTGGAGAGGGAGGTAGTGCGACGAAAGACTCTGGCCTCACAGCTGAGGACTCTGCTCGACAGTCAGCTACAGGTTTACATGACATTCCTATCTGTACATCTCCAATTATGCCTTTCCAAAAAAAACTGAAAAAGTCTAGGTCTTTCTGAAAACCGATCTTTTCCAAGGACAGTGAAAGATAAATAGAAAGAGAAGGTGTATTTAAGTGTTCTACACAGGTTTTAAAAAGACAACAATCTTTCTGCGGCTGCAACTAATGATTATTTTTATTGTCAATTAATTTGCTAATTATTTTCTGGATTAGCTGATTAATCGTTTGGTCTAGATGAGGTCCAAAAAAATTCACAAGCTGGAATAAGATAACATTTAAAAGAAAAGTAACTAAGATAATTAATTGATAATCAAATTGGTTGCTGATTCATTTTCCGTTTATGAGGCATTTCATCTCCAAATGTTTCCATTAAATTAGTTTTTTATGTCAGATCAGGAATGACTGTTTCATTGTTTTTCTCCAGGTTCTGAGGCAAGAACAACAGGCCCAGCAGAGGGTCCACAGTGTGTTCACAGCTCATCTCAGAGAGTGCACCAGATTACTGTCAAAGGTTTATAACAACAACCAGGCGTCCTGGGAGCTACACCAGCAGAAGTAAAGCCTCCATTTATCCTCTGCAAAGTGTGACAGACAACAAGTGGGGCGGCGTAAATCCTCTCACATCTTCAATTTGTTGTTTCTCAATCTTCAGTTTGATCCAGAGGCTAACATCCCTGATGGATGAGATGGGAGAGCTGGTATCAGTAGAGTGTCAGCGTCAGGGGGCATGGGAGTTGTTGGGTGAGGGTACAGGGGCCAAGCTGCTCTGCCCTGACACTGGAGCTGTGCTGACTAAGGACCACATCTTTGGTGAGCCCATCATCCCTGAAGTAAAATATTGCACACGCTCTGTCTTGAATCTTAGAGAAACAGCACCATCTATTGCTCAAAGTATGCACTAAAGAAGAAACAAAAGAAACAAACACACTAAAAATATTACATGTTGTACTGAAATACTTAGAAATTACACTTTTCATGTATTTTGTTGACCTTTTGGCTACCTAAAAGTAAATAACTTTCAAGCATTCTTCAAGTGTGGTTTGAACCTATACCACCAATATATGTATTACTTGAGTCAAAGTGTTAAGTTTATTTAGTGAGCTTTGGAGTCATTGTGCAAAGATGAGCTAACCGCCTGGCTGTAGCTGCATATCGGACAGACAGATTTGAGAGTGGATTTCATTAAAAGATGAGCAATCTGGGAATTATTTCCCAGAATGTCAAACTATTCCCTTAAAAAACGATCAGAGGTGGAGATTGTGAAATCTGTCTCATATTTCCTTTCATCACAGATCTCAACAAATGAATAGCTCACATACAATTATCCTGAGAACAGCTACAACAACCTGTTGTTCAGCCATCCAATTGGCCTAGAGTCTAGTCCTGAGGTCCACAATCTGGAAGAGGTGGACAAAGTACACAACTTCATTACTTGAGCCAAAGTATACTCCTGGTCAAATATGACTCCAATTCAAGTGAAGGTTGTTCAGTCAAAGTTTTACTTGAGTTAAAGTACTGGAGTACTTGCTTTAAGAATAATTACCTAATAAAGTTTTTAATGTCAATGGATAGTTGTACTGTTCCACAGTGGATTTACAGAACTGAATGACTGAAACATGACTGAATGTAGAACCTGTGGAATACAGTAAAAAGCTTGTAGGATACTCTTCAAGCCATCAAAACACAATTGAATCACCAAAAAGACAGCTATTGCCATTTACGTATTTCTTTTTTTGAGGCAGTGATGAAGTTTGGTCATGGTTAAGACAGCAAACATTTAAAATGAAAACAAATACCAAATTCAAACATGGACTTAAGATAAGGCCATGGATGCTCCGGGGAAGAATCTTCTGCCTAATCTTTGTCTAATGTAGACATCTTTGGACCATTGCCAAGAGCTGTTCAAACATGCAGCAAGTACAACATGACTGACATATTTGATTTTCTCCTGTGATGAACACGGTGCATGGTCTATCACATTTTCAAAATAAAAGACAATTCATTTGGCTGATTAAAAGTCATGTTTCAAAGTAATGGGTGGTTCATAGAAGAGTTCTTCCTCAGAAGAAGAGTGGACCAAGCTACTGGAGCTCTCCCCTCTGTTTCAGCTTCTGAAGGTGGTGGAGCTACAGCTGAAGGGCTGGGCCTTATATTAAAAGTCAAAAGTTTCTAAAAAAATAATACTCAAGTAAAGTACAGATACTTGAAAAATATACTTAAGTGTATTACTGAAGTAAATGTTCTTTGTTACTGTCTCATGAAATGAAATATGAGTACTCTGATAAATCTATCCCACCGATGTTACAAATGATATAGAGACAGTCATGCTTCTTCACTACGGTGCTCTATTGAAGAAAAGATCAGCATGAAATGCTGCCTGCCCAGCATGTAACCATACTCTAATTCAAAACAGCTTTAAATCATCATAATAATCATTTACAGTTTGATGGATGCTCACAGCGATCTCTCCCTCTGCCTCACTCCAGGTCCTGATGGATCCCTGCGTGTCTGCCAGGCGTTTCATTATGATTCAGTCACAGGCCTCATAAGGCCGAACGCTCACACCCATATGCTGCTGAGCAGCTGCCACACCACGGCAGTGCCACCTAACTTCTTCCTCCACCCTCAGACTGGCCATGTTATGCCAATTGTTGGCAATGTGGCCTATGATCCTACAACCTCTACTTTAGTGTTTATGACCGACCCATGTACAGGTAACATGAAAGGTGTTTGCGTGCTGTGAAGGTGCTGAATTGAGAGTGAGGAAAAAGCATATGATCATGAAAGAAAAAAAAAAAAAAACATCCCCATACTTGACCACACTTGATTTGTTCACATGTTTTATGCTCAGAAAACTGGAAGAGAAACCACACAGGCAATGGTTTAGTCAAAGATAAAACAGGCTATGAAAAGCAGTAGCAATCTTTGGCTCTTTAAGAGATTAAGGAATGCAAGTGTCAAGGAGACTTGAACTCACATGTACTGTCCCACGGTTACAATAGAAGACAATGTCGTCTAAATATGTCCTGAGCAAATTGTGCTGGTTTCTACAAATCAATCATCCAACATAAAGTAATCGTGTGGTAATTCTTGATGGAAAATCGTCCATCATTGAACCCAAGATGATTATAATAATTTCGCTTTCATTTTTTGTGGGTTACTGAAGACCATTCAAGTAACAGTATGAGATATCAAAGTGGATGGAGTGAAAGTGGGAAAGTCACAGTATCTCTCCAACAAAAACTATTGTGTGCCATTCTTTATCCCAGGTGACAACAGAAAGTGGGACAGTCCCCTTCTTCCTTTCATTCCTTACCCAACTTCCTGCCACTCAGACCAGCCTCTGCCCAGCACTCGGCTCAGAGGCCTCAGACCGGGCCAGAGACTGCAGCTGGGAGTTCCCATGGCAGACCCAGACACGGGGGTCCCAGTACCCATTCTGGCTGTGACCATCCACCCCCAGACTGGACAAGTCTACCCACTGGGAGGGATGCATGTCTGCCCCATCACCCGCCTGCCTCAGCCCATACAGATTGGTTATCCTATGCTGGACCCCAGGACGGGGAACATTGTGCTCACAGTTGGGGTCAGTTTAGATCCAGCAACAGGTCAGTGCTGCTGGTGAGACTCCACTACAGTCTGAGAGTGTTACTGCTATACCTTCAGTGAGTTAACCCTGCTCTATATGCCTGCATAGGAACTGTGCTGCCAGTAGGTGGAGTCCTTTTGGTGGAGTCCTTCATTGAACCCCTGAGTGGGCGGATGGTGAGAGTAGGAGGGGCCAGCATGAGGGTGGGACAAGTGGTGCCTAATGCAGGAGGATACCAAGCTTTACTAGATGGCAAGGTACTTGATCACACTAATACAAATTGGTTTGAAAAAATAAGTAGGAGATTTTCCATAGTATGATGTGTGATAAAATATGACAAATCTTTCCTTTGGGGTGGTTCCACCTTATATGTGAATATAAACTGTAGAGAGTAGAAAGTAGAAAGTTTTCCAACTTTCCGGAGAGCGAAAAAGCTTTTAAATACTCTGCCCCTTTCTCCTTAAAGAATGTTAAGAAGAAATTCAAGTCCGTTTTAAATTATCTGGAAACTAACACTCTTGGTGAATGTGTTTTTTTTTTTCTTCTAAATGTATTGTTGTTTTATGCTGCCCATTTTAGCCAGAAAATGAAAAATGAAAAATGTTCTCAATCAGGTTCTGGCAGTGATGTTTAAAGTACTGGATCTCCTAAAGCCACTAACTGAGGAGTGGGGCTCGGATCCAACTTTGCAGCATCTGCAGTCCCATCCAGGCAGTGAGAGAGGGAGTGGCCGACAAGATCATCTTCTTGCTGCGACCAAGGAGCTGCAGCAGGCCTGGGGAAGGAGCCTGCACTGTCAGCTCCAGTTACAGACCAGGTTACAGTTCTTGCTGGACTGGGCCGTGGGTCTCCAGGAGGATGGAGGGAATGTGGGTGAGGAAATGCCAGGGAGCGAAATAGCGGATATGAGGAGCCTCTTGTGGGCACGACATCACGAACTGTCTTTTCTCCACTTCTGTCTCTCTGTGCTGTTATGGCCCTCTCCTCCCCCTCATCCTCCTCTTTGTTGCTGCTCCTTTTTTTTTCTGCACTCTGGAGTTATTTATCTTCTCCTCTTGCATCAACTTTTGCAAGCGTCTGAGAGAAAATTATCCTAAATTGAGAAAATACTCGATATTTTCTTTCATCTTTTCATCCCATTTTGTAAAATCTCTGGTTGTCATCACCCTGCCATAAATCTGCTCGTTGCTATGTAGAAGATAATGCAGCGAAGGTCTATTACTTTGTCTATGCCTATGTTTGTTCTTTACAGCTTTTATTGTGATGTATGAAAAGAAATCCTAAAGTGAAAGCTTTTTTAAAGAAGGATAATTTAATATTTTTTCAACACAGCACAAAAGAAAATGCACAAACTTTGACTAACTTTTTGGCTCCTTCTAGATGTCGCAGTGTTTTCCTTAACTGCCCACTGCCACAAAAAAAAGAGTTTTAGGCATACATTGTTTTTTTAAGTTTCAAATGGGCTTTAGAAAGAATTCATGGGCCTGAGGAGGATGACATTTTCTACCTCAAAGACTTAACTACCACCGTACACAGAAACTAAGCATGCGACCTGTTTGTCCCACAAAAACCACATCATATTAGAACATGCACAAACTATCATTTCATAAAACAAAAATGTTGGGATAACACTGAACTGTCGTAGCTCAAAAATATCCAGATATTAAAACCTCTATCTCAAATCCCCAATCAAGGTGCTTGTGTTTACATTCCTTTTTATAGTGGTTTGAGCTCCTGACTCAATAATCAAATTATGTCTGCACCATCATCATGATGACAGGCTTATCATGCTTATCTCTCTCTCTATTTGTTCGCAGTGCAACACCACTGTGGCTACAATTCAGCTGTTGTGCTTGTATGCTTGTGTGTGCTCTTCTTGATAATCTATTTCTTAGTTTTGCATCTTTGCCAGATGTGGCATGTAGACACAATCCTGTTTCATGTACCTGACTCTGTCTATTTATTTTTGCATCTAATTTTGTTTAGATTTCATTTGATCTTAGTCAAATGAGACACGAACAAACAGTATTAGCTTATTCTGTCACAAAAGTGAATGCAAAAACTGTCTTTTCTACACTGGTCAAAAAATGTCTCAATAGCCCTAATTCTGCTCTTTTCCAACTAGAAATGCATTAGACAAAAACATTCAGGAATACTTGAATAATTAAACATTTCAACAACAGGATCTTATCATATTTTTTTTTTTTGCTCCACTCTAATGTTATGAATTTGTCTGTGTTGTTCAAACCAGGAGAGATGCCTCTCTCAGGCTCCGATATGTGTGTGCCAGCTCTGCTGGGGATGGAGTACCCTGACCCCATGGGATCTGGTCTTAGTGTACCTGTGCTGGGATGCCAGACTGACCTCATCTCTGGGATTACAATACCCTTGGCAGGTACCATGGAGGACCCCGATGGAAAAGGTACAGTGAAAATCAGACAATTTCACAAGTCAGAAGTCACCTGATACAGTTTATCTAATCCACTTTCAAATTATAAAATAAGTTGTACCCCTTTTCTGTGTCTATGCTTTTGTATTTCACAGGCCTAGTGGCGATCCGTTATGGAGCTCAGACTGTTGATCCAGTGACAGGGGTATTGGCCCCAGTGGTTGGAGCTAGGCTGGATGCGTCCAGAAAAAACGTTGTGCCTCTTACAGCTTCCTACTGGTTAACGGTGGCAGATCAAACTGATAGTGTGCAGGTGGGGGACTAATTTAGAGAGGCTTTTTTCATACAAGAAATAATTAATTTATTTAACTTGATAAAAATGATTTCAGTCTTCATGTGTTTAGCCTTCAGCTTTTCATTTTGCCCACTGAATGGAATTTTGTGTATCTGATGCACTTTCTTATGTTGTCGCCATTGTATGCCAGGTGGAGGCGCTGCAGAGAGAGTTGTGTGTGCGAAATATTTACTGGCAGCATCAGAGGCAGCGGGAGGAAGATCTCCTCTCTGATCTGGACTCAGCTCTTTCCCAGTGTCTCTCTAGAATCACAGAAGTTAACTCTTCTCAGGTCAGCAAGAGGAGTTGGAGGAGCTGTTTTGGTTTTAAATATCTTACAGAGCTTGGGCTCTGAGTGTAGCAAAAGGGGTTCCAAGGGGTTGAGCCTTTTGAACATGTGGAAATGAGGAATAAGGAGATATATGAATGTGGGGCAAACAGCATTGGGGAGTAATTCAGGCAAAGTTTTTCCTGCCATCCACTGCAAGTAGGCAAGTGGACAATCAGCTTTTTTTGTGCACAGCTGCAAAGTCACTGCATGTCTGTGTACAAGTATGTGCATGTATGTTTCCCATACCTTTTTTCCTTGAACTGAGAGTGTGTGAGTGGATGTTTCTTTTTGTGTGCCAGCATGCAAAATTGTACCTCCACTTTTTGTGTTACTAGTGTAAGAGTGTACTCCACAGCAGGTCCAGTGGTCAGGGAGACAGCTGAGGGAAGCAGTGGTGGAGCTGCAGGAATTATCGCAGGCCGAGGCCCAGAGGAGAACGGCTCAGCACTCCCACTTGGCTCTGATCCTGCCTCTATGTGTTTTACACATCCTCACACTGGGTAAATTGGCTGACAACCTGGAAAAAATGAAGACCACAAAAGGGAATTACAGTCATGACCTGCACTGTGTTTATATTCCTCATATCACGCCCTTTAGTTTTGCAGTAATGAACATAATTTCAGTGTTTCATATTTTATTTGGGTTGGCAGCATGTCTTTGTGCATCTGTGTCTTTGTGTATAGGTGACGAGGAGGAGTGGGATCAGCAGAATGTTTGGCACTCAGAGCTCTTGTCAGGCCTTGATAAAGTGGATGTGTGTATGGAGCAGCTGCAACAAGACCAAGATAAATGGACAACACAGGGAGGAGACTGGGCTACAACCCTGCATGCTATGGTCAGAATAATGGCTTTGTGTTTTATTAGTGGCCCTGTAGCTTAATTCTTTAATTGACATAGTTACGTTCCCAGAGAGCAAAATAAAACTTCTGGCCCAACATATGGCTGGATCCTCGGCCCAAGTCTGGCCCATATACTTCCACATCTGGGTAGAGTCCGGCTCTTGACTCACATTTTACTCACAACCGGAAGATTTTCTGTGTGTTCACAAGAATTGATCCAGATGTGGAATTGCTGGATGCCAGATTTATTTTGCAATCTGGGTTGCGTGCTCATTTCCCTCTTAGGACACCTATACCAAATGGACATGACTCATGATACAACTATGCGTTGTGAGATGCACGCTGTAACATTGTCATCTAAATGTAAATAAGTCTTTATGTGTCCTCTTGCACACGCCTGTGTTTATGTTATGTGTCCTCCAGGGTAGACAGCTGAGACATAGAGACTTGTGGGAGCAGTGTTGTTCCAGACAGACAGAGCTTGAGGCTGCCTTCGGTGCGCTGCACTTTGTCAGACACCTTTCTCAGCTTCGCGCCGACACTGCTCAGGTTTAAAACACACACAGACACACTACCTACTGACACTGAATATAGATTTTGTCTGTCATCATCAACCCTGTTGCCATCAAGTTTGTTAAACCTAAGCTGAACAGTCAAAGCAAATGGTGCTTACTTGCGTAACCACGATAGAGGGCTGTCAACATGTTTGTCTTGGTTATCTCGGTGCTTCCAGGGTCATTTTCAAGCTACGTTTGTCTTCTTAACTGTATAGGCAGTATTATGTGGGAACGTTTGGTACAAGGAATTTGGTTTGGCTCAGTGCCAAAAGCAGAGACAGCAGGTCATGGGTTTGATACAACAGAAGGTTCTGCCTCTGCTGGAGAGACTGAACCAGCTCCTGGAAGACAAACAGCCTGCCAGCTTCTTCACCAACACCTGCAATCAGCACAGCTCAGGTACTGAATCAATAACTAACAGGGACACCATGTTAACTAAATTATATGGGTGCCAATATGTGGCGTGAAGCAAATATTTAGATATACAGTAGCCTACATATTGTTCTAAAGAAAGCAAAATTCCTAATTGATAAATAGCATTATTTTGTAGCTAAACAAATGTTCTGCTTCTCTCTGTGTCAATGGATCTGTGAATTTGAGTCGACATTTCCTGGTACTTTCACTCCATGTTAGTGGAGATAGATCTGAAGCCATATCTAAATTTTCCAACACATTTTGGTTTAAAGATAAGGCTGTTGTTATTCTACATTTTTCTTCTTGTCAAAACATCCGATGAAAAGACAAAAACCAAGCCCCATAGTTTCTTCAAAAAATCTTAACATTTAAAAAACTAGTTTCAAATATATAATTCAATTTCTTAAAAAAAAGGAAAACAAATCTTCCAAAAAGCTAAATACAACATTGGTGCTTTAGTGTGTACAGTAGTGGGACAGTGTAAACAGGATTGAATAAAAATTAACTACAGAGCCCATGTTCATTGTAATGAAAGGACATTTCACCCAGTCCAACACTGAGGTTTATTTATGTGTTTTCAATAGTTTTTGAAAAACAGTGGAGCTCTTTGGCGCAGACAAAATAGCAACAGTATGTCAGGTTTGGACTTAACAGACAACATCTGTTAACAGGATTAATTTGTTGTTTGTCTTTTCGTGGGATTTGTTGACAATCAAAAAAATATAGAATATTGCCAGGAAAAGCTATATTTAAGTTTTGCTATTGCTACATAGCCAACTATAGGATTAGGTTTTACTAATCTAGAGGAAACGTTGTGAGTTCAGAATCAATCATCCCTTTACTTCCCAAGACATGTCTTCAGCAGAGGAAATCAACCCTCTTGGTTTGCTCTTTATTTCTTTTCTTGTACTGAATTTAGCATGCTAACCAGCTAACTCCTACCTGGTTGGACTGTCTTGTCAATTTCCGATACTGAGTCACTGTAGCGTTCAGTCTGTCCTGAAGAAGTAGCGCTTCTCAGAAGGCATATTATAACCTATTGTCTTGTAAGGGCAACGATGGCTGAAGCACTTGGAAAGACTGGTAAGTAAACAGCTGTTAATGCTAAAGTTGGCTATGTAACAATAGCAAAACTTACAAATACCTCCTTAAAGTTTGATTTCTGACATGTTTCAGGTTCGTCAACAAAGCAGGGATATGGGTTGGACATAGCCTCTAGAGTCTGGACAGCCTCTATGCCTGTGGTGAAAGGTATGTGCTTTTCAAGCTGCTCATAGCCCTGTGATAACATGTTTGTATATGTATGTAGAAAGAGAGTGTGTACACAGGATTCCTAGAAATATTGTGATTGTCAAAATGCAGCAGCATAGAGCAGTGAGAAAGGAACCTCTGTGTTGGCACAAATTGACTTAAAATTCAAATTCCTTATTGCTCAAGGATGTTTTTTTGTTTCTCTCCGTTCTGATTCTTTAATGTCTCTGGCGATTAGAGATGGAGGGGAAGGAAGAGATCAATGAAGTATCACATGATTATTATGATTCTGACTGACAAGTGTTGAAAATAATGTTGCTTATGCCTAGCTTTAAGTGGGTGCTTTTCACGACAGGGGTGCTTCTTTACTGCACAACATTCGCTGGCATGCAATGTTTACAGGGACTCCAACAATTTGTTTCTGAAGGAAACTCCACCCAGTCTCTGAGAGAGCCTGTCAATTTAGTCCAATCCCAGGACACTGGTCTGCAGGCCAGCTCACCACCAACACACAACTCGCAAAGACACACTGCATCTTCTGGCATTCACTCCCAAGGTGAGGTGAAGCAGAGAATTACACAGACGGGTGACAAATTAAAGGAAAAATCTGAAAAATAAGTGGAGAAACAGGATGACAATGCCTCCGTCCATAAGGCACAAGGGGTCAATGAATGATTTGATGAGTATGGAAATGATGAAGCAACAGATCTCAACCAAATTCAACACATATGGGAGATTTTGGAACGCCGTGTCAGACAGCGCTCCCCACCATCAAAACACCAAATACCAAATACAACTTATTAAGACACTTTATGTTGGTTCTTCCTTTAATTTGTCACCCGTCTGTCGCTCTGAACGTGAGACCCCTTCCACCTTGTGTTGCCCTATGGTGTGCTCTGCTTCAGTGCTGTGTGTGAGCAAGCTATACTGTGCTTGCACATTCTCTGATAGACATATTTTCACACACTCTCTCTCTCTCTCACACACACACACGGAAAATATGCGTATTCTCTTTCTTGCTGAGAGTTAAATGATAGACTCCATCTGTTCATTATAAATGAAGGTACCGCCAGCAGCTGGTTAGCTTCACAGAGACTGGAAACAGAACCTCCAAAGCTCTGCAACTTGTCATTTTTGCCCTTTGGTTTTTGTATGGAGGCAACAAATGACATATGGGGGGTTTATTTAGTGAGCTTTGGGGTCATTGTGCAAAGATAAGCTAACCGCCTGGCTGTAGATGCATATCGGACAGACAGATTTGAGAGTGGATTTCATTAAAAGATGAGAAATCTGGGAATTATTTCCCAGAATGTCAAACTATTCCCTTAAAAAACGATCAGAGGTGGAGATTGTGAAATCTGTTTCATATTTCCTTTCATCACAGATTTCAACAAATGAATAGCTCACATACAATTATCCTGAGAACAGCTACAACAACCTGTTGTTCAGCCATCCAATTG